>NW_023596225.1:2534373-2968900 GCF_011947565.3 Pollicipes pollicipes
CTGCACCCGCGGCTTAGTCCGCTGCGAGCCGGCTGAAGGTTCCCCGTTGAGAGGCGAGCCGGAGCCGTCACACCCCGCCTCATCAGTGGGGTGGCTGCTGTGGGTGGCGACAATGGCGAACCGCGGGCACATCGTATCGCGATCAGGAGTTGTGGCCTCTAAACTACTGGCAACACCTCCGTAAGACGAGACTAATCAACGATGCGGCAGTGATGCGCTGCCCTATATACCAAAGCCATTCCATAGCCGTAGCCGTAGCAGCTTCCCCGATACCAAAGCCTGGATACGCCTCTGGAAGCATACAAAATGGACCCGTGATCGTCCACTCGGCGCCTTTGTGTGGGGTCACGAACACTGCGGTTACAGGACAGCCGTCTGCCGGACCCTGCGCTGGATCTGCTGCTGGTCCTCCTCCACCAGCAGACAGGGCGTCGGCAGGGGGTCATTCCAGGGCTGCAGCTGGGTCGAGCCGAACAGGCAGAATATGGTGTTGCCGAAGGCGAAGAGACCGGCCGCCGTCAGAAACACCGTTCGCCAGTTGGCCAGGGAGGGCTGAGGAGCACCAGGGACTGTCAGATGGGAACGCTGTGGGCACTATTAGATGTTTCACGTCCAACAACTAGGACGGCAATGAGACGAGATGTTCCGACTGGGACCGCTGCTCGTTCCATGCACACATGGAAGAGGGCCCCGTCATGCACCGCCTGGCGGACTGAGGCGTGCCTCATTAGCAGACCTCTTGCTCTCTCGGGCCAAACGAAATTGTAAATCGCACATTGTGACATTGACAGCAATGGACCATCACTTCAAACTAATAGCTCGTGCAGCGCTCTTCCGTGCCGCCTCTCGTGTGGCCTCCTGCAGCCGGGTCGGGCGTACTCGCCGGCCGTAGCGGACGTGCTCACCTGCTGGTTGAGGACGTAGCCTGCCTGGAACGGCGCGAGCACGCCGGCCAGCGTGGCCACGCAGTTGGTTAGGCCCATGAGCGTGCCGGCAAAGTTGGGCGCCAGGTCCATGTGGTTGATGTTGTAGCCTGTCGGGAGGGGGGGGGGGGATTACTGGTGGAGGGCGTGGAGGCGTGACGAGCGCCTAGTGTTACGAATCGTGCGTAGAACTGAGACATTCCCGTCCGTGAAGGTTCCCGTCATTCCCATCATTCGCGTGAGTCAGTGAAGGAAGGGACACGCCGGCGCATACTCATACACCCTCTCGCCTTCGGAGATGGCTGGTGTCACGAGTTGTGATCTTTAAGACTGAGCAGTCGGCGGAGCAGACTCGGTCGCATGCACCTCAGTCAGTGGAGGTACGGCTTCGCCAGCAGCAGTCGCGGCGGGACTCTTCACCAGCGAATGGGGCCTGAACCCTCGACCGATACTTGAGGCGATGACCTGGAACGCGCTGTACCGCGTAGCTTGGCCTGCTGGCCTTATTACCCGGAGCAGTTGTTTGCACGGCCGGCCGACGCAGCCCAGATAAGGTACGACTCCTGCCACGGTTACGGGGCGCCGTGGCGGCGGCGTGGCGCCGAGCCCCCGCATGGCAGCGAACGGCTGGGAGCGCCACGAATCGGACCGCGTTCGGCTTTGGCGGTGGAACATTTTTAGAGTGGAGCAACCCGTCACTTACATATTTTTGTATGCAGTGGCACAGGGCCAGTGCACAATGGTTATTGGCTAGTCCGTCTGACAGTTAACCGTTCTCCCCCCCTGCACCGTGATAGGTCGCCCCCGCCAATCGGTCACGGAACACATGGAGAGGGAAGGGAGGTGCATCTCTGCACGTGCTGCCGCTTGCCACAAATTGCAGACGGATCAGCCTTCGTTGGCGGCTTGATCAGTGGAACGGTAATCGCATGCCTACTAGGTGTTTAGACACATGGAGAGAACCAGTTGGGTCATACACAATGATGCTCCGTATTAATCTGGTCTTACCCTGAACAAGCTCGTGGACGCGGCTTCATAGATATTATGAATTTTTATGGTCGACTGTCCTCGCCGGGACTGATCCATGCCATGGACGACGTGAATAGAGCCTGCTGATGGAGGGGTATGACGACTCCATACATTACATACTGATGGCGAAAGTTTTACCTCGGGGGATCTGCAGAAGCAAATCGTCAAGAGCGAAATCTATTTACTCATACACATTGAAGCTCAACGTGCTTCATGAACTCAGCGAAGGGCTTGCTGAGGCACAAAAAAGAAAACGAAATTTTGTACAACAGCAAAGTATGACTGCGCTCAACTTGCAACACGCTAAATAGGTGACTGTTGGCTAGCATGCCAGTCAGGTAGCACGCCAGCCCTCAGAAAATATCGTAAGGTGCGCGCATTGATGACGGCACACCTCGTTTCGGGAAAACCAAAGGGCAAATCGTCCAAACAGGAGCAGGGCCAAGGATAGCTAACGGGTATGTTTAAAAGGCATGCCAAAACTGTGAACCACTTATTCACAGTCAAACCGTGAACCGCGTCCGCACGCCACCAAAAAGACATGCCCAACATTCAAAGTAATGGGCGATACAGCAGCCAGCTGACTGAATGAGCTGTTTCCGCTCCACTGATGTCATCAAATATGTTGTATATGACGTCATGCCGGCTTTGTGTCCAGACTACCACTTTTCTCACGCAGCTCGATGTTGCCACCTTTTCGATAGTGTTAAATTGTACGGATGACATCCCCTGGCAGGGCCTAGATAAGTCGTAAAGAACTGATGCGTAATGAATCATCTGTTCTCGTCACGTGTCAATGTTGTAGTTTACCTTGAGCGGTCAGTTTGCAGCGTCATATGCATTGGTTCATTTTTGAACGTGAAGCACATGCATCACGTTTTTACTTTGCGTAATTATGAACTAAATCAGCGTGAAACCGGCTGGAGATCGCATGCATTTTTCTAAAACCTGCAGTCAGGGTCAAATTTCAATACAACTTCAATATATTGCAGCATTGATGACGTCTTGCGCGGCAAGCATACAAAACACAGGAGTCGAAACACAATAATGCAGACGTAAAATGTCAGTGAACAATCTAAGTCCTTCCCTACGAAAGGACGAAATCTGGCTGAGTTGGTTTATAACTTACAACCCTTTTGGTAAACATAGCGAGCTTTCTAGGAAGTTCCAAATATGCGTTTGAAAAGACAACCACCCAAATATCTGTCAACTGCCGGATGTTGCTGAGCTGTTTCATTTTGTGGCTCGGTCAGGAAGCTACTGGAACAAGGTCATATATGTTTTGGGTGTGTTCCACTCAGCGAAGCCTACCGAGAGCTATGATGGCGTCTTGTAGGGCCTTTTCGACGTTACGAAACCTGCAGTCCCAATTTGCCGAGCTTGCTCTCTACCTTCGTCAACTGTCCGGACATGGGAACACGCGTTGGGGAATTGCAGCCTCTTCTGACAGGCGGCGGACATGGTGGAATCGCGGGTTTGCAGCAGGGTTGGCAACAACTTCGGTGGAGGCCTATAAAACCTTCTTCCTGGGAAGTGGCGGTGAACAAGGGGGATCGGGGTTCAGGCGGCTTTCTGGTAACAACGCACTTTTCCACCTCGTATTTCTGACCGCATGAGACTTCAAAGGTTTTAGTGTATTCTTCTTTCACTGACTCGCCGGTGCAAGGGTCTATGTATGTGTTACACCACTGTTCATCGTCTGGAGGGCCTTTTCGACGTCGAGGGTAGTCTTCATATGAATCAGAATACATTGGTAGAGACGATTCGCAACCCTTGTCTCTTACAGATTCTTCAACCCGCACCAAGGTTCTTGGCATAGTACCCAACGCATGCAAATTTCACTTATACTGCCACAATTTTCTGCCTGGATACGTTGGAACCAAAATTTAACAATATCTAATGAATAGCTGAATGCGACAGGAGAACTGATTTCCAGCACGACTAGAGCACGAGCTAGATATCTTCGCACTCCTCTGAAAAGCCACACGAATTACATCGACCTGTCGTTGCTGTTTAAGTGTTGTCCAAATATTGCCCACTGTCGCATCGGCTAGTGTTTTATTTCTGACTCATCCTCTAAACTACCTGACAGAACGCCGCCGTTGAAGCCCACTGTGACGACCATCAGAGAAAGGACAAGAGCATCATGGCACCCTGCGAAGGAAACTCCAACCAGCGCCAGCGCCGGAATGTACAGGCCTGTGTGTGACACACAAAACACGTTAACTGCCTAAAGCATGGGAAATCCATACACTGACAATCAGTGACTAATCTGACCGATCATAACGCTGGCTGATGGGCAAAAAACAAATAAAGCATGAAAGTTAAAGAGCGTGTTTTTATCATCGTGTCGTTCACTCCTGATGGGCCTCATCACATTGTGTATGACATTCACAAGAGAGTAGTCTATATGCGATCCAATGTTTTTTAAGGTTGTTTAGCGCAGTGAAAATGTAATACATATCAATCAGTTTGTCATGAAAGAACTGCTAACTAACACCTTACACTACTGAGAGTTTTTAGACAGTTAGAAGCCATGTGTTGATAGAGGTTTCGGGCACCGCCCATGGTCACACACAAAACCTAAGACATCACAAATAGGCACCAGAGTGCACAATTACACAAATTTTACAATATCCACACGCGACAAATTGTACACAAAGTATCGGTTTGGAATAGACTACAAGATGAGCCATGGTGAAAATGATCCTTGTTTTTCTACAAAATCTAGAGTATTCCCATCACGTCAGGTGGTTATAATGGCCTGTGATTAAACGGTCGTCTTTGGGAGTTTCAGCCATTGTATTTTAACAAGTATATGCTCGTTAAATGTTAGCCTAATTTGTCGCTTTGACTTCCTTACGAAAGAGACATTCTCCCTTTTGCTCAAACAAATAGCACAAGAAACACGATATACAACACCAGACGTCAAACATTTTCATTTCAGCCCCGCTGATCACGCATGACGCATTCGTCTACCAGATGGCCACTCAGGTTCACAAAAGTCCGGATGCACTGATAGGTTTTTTACGTTCTTGATTGTGTTTGCGACGCATCCCGTATATTGACATTTTTATTTTTACGGTAGGGTAGTTATGTGCACATGATCTCATCGACATAGTAAGAGTAAGAAATCTATCAAAATCTTCAGATCTAGGCGGCTGCCGCCGCTGGTGTTGGGGTGGCTGATGACGTTGGAGCGGATGGACGGCTTCTTGATGAAGTGCGCGAGTAAAAAAATTATAGCCGTTCGCCTTAAGCAAATGTCTGGATATTGGGGTATAAATGGAAGCTGATGTCTTCGCTGGACGACAATCTCATGGTTCGTCTTAATTCCGAGCGAATAACGTTCTTTGTTGACATTGACAGGCATGGTGCACCGTCAACAGTAATTCCTGAATGGTTTGGTGTTGTCCAAAATCCCGTCGGTCATCTGAAGGCACATCAACTTATACCAGCGCGTCCCAAAATGTTACTTCCTCTGATGAGTGAGTAACGTCCAGGGTGAGCTTGACGGTCGGGTGAAGACTTGATGCTTGTTTTTCATGTGTCACATGTATCTTACATAGGGAAGTCGAAATGACCATTTAGACTAAGATTTGACAAGCACATATATGCTGCCCAAAACAAATCGGCTGAACCCCTATAGGAGATAATTTCATCATAGTCAGATCTCACGTGACAATATCCCTCTTTTAATTCCAATTTTGCAAAAAGCCAAGGATCGTCATTGCCGGAAGTTTTGTGGAGGCCTTTGCGTAACAAAAACGTTTCGTCATGGTGTAGTTTGTAATTTGTAGTTTTTGCCGTTGTCGTGTCGCTCATTAGCTTTGGAAGGACCTTGTCTAAACAGTGAGGCTTGGTGTATAGTTTGTCGTGTGTGGATATTGCAGCATTTATGTAAATGTACACTCTCGTGAGTCTTGGTGGTGTTCTCTCCATTTTGGGTTTTGCATGCTACTATGGGACGTGTCTGAAAATGTGTACAGAAAGATTCAAACTGGCTCAAAGGCTCTCAATATCGTAAGCAGTTCACTAACACTTGATCCATGAATAACTGGCGATAGTCTCCACCGGAATAATCAAATTTAAACATATCATGAGTGAAGTCAACGCATGTCGAGACTGACAACAGTGGTCCAGGCCAGACGCAAAGCTTCCCTGAGGAAGACTCGAACCCAGGGCCGGAAGCAGGCGTCTGAAGGCGCCGTGAAGCCCGTGATTGGCTGACTTACCGACCGAGTTCCAGAGCTTTCTGTTGGCAGTCAGGCTGAGCCGACCGCGCGCCATCCAGTCGGCCACGAACGACACGCCCACGGCAAACGCCACCTTGGCCAGCTGGGGCAGCGCCGAGAACATGGCGTTCTGCCGGACGGATGGACGGAGGTTGAGGCTCCGTTGTACACCGCTCGACTAGGTGTCGACTTATCCCATTCGGTGTCGAGTTGTCCCATCTGGTGTCGAGTTATCTGATCTGGAGTCACGACGTTCGATCTGGCACGGTGTCGGTCATGATGTTGCGCTGTTGTTTTTTGTTGTTTGTGTCGTGCAAGGTGGCACACCGTCACCGTTGGTCAGTTTAGCGTGCATCCTGTGATGGAGCCTGCGAGTAAGTGCGGGTCCGAAGAGATGCGAATCAAGAGGTAGGTACGAGAGATTGCTGTGTGTTTAGCCTAAAGCAAAAAGGTAAGTTAGCACAGATTAGCTTAACCAAATGGGTATAAACATTCATATGCTCGGTGCCTTTTTACAAGCATTGCGAAATGGGATCTCTCTACCAACGTTCCAGGTTGTGACGCCCTCGTTGCAGGCGCTCGCCACCACGGGCCTGTGTGGCGCGCGTGCAGCGGCCCCTCACAGTGTTGAGTGGGTAGCGCAGCGCTGTGCTGATGTACGTCGGCAGCTCCGTCATGATGAGGTAGTCGCCCCAGTTCTCGCAGAAGTGGACCACGACCAGAGCTTGGAACGGTCGTGACAGGAGAGCTTGCTTCCACGGGAAGTCCAAGGGCTGTGTCTAAAAATGGTCCAGCAGTATGCGGTCAAATCCAGCGATGTGGGTACGCGCTGTAACTGGTTTCGTAACCCAGGTTTCATGCCTACATCAGTGCCTGTCGCCATTGGGGGGAACTTGAAATAACGTGCATGTCTATGAAGCCTCACTTTTAGTAATCCCTTGCCAGGCACGGGCAGACTTTGCGTTTGCTAGGCAAGGTTTGCTTTGTAAGAGCTTTGCCTGCCACAACCCGTCATTCGGTTTTGATTAATCAACGTGAACGTCGGAACTCATCCACCCAACTGCGGCTCGCGAAGAGATGCCAAGCTTCCTCTCATGAGGTGAGGCGTACACGCACGTACGCGCTTACACGTGCACCCGCACGCACGCACGCACGCACGCACGCACGCACGCACACGGTCACCTACCTCTTCCGCACTCTGCCTGGTGAGGGTGTAGATGTAGACGCGCTCTCTGAAGGTGATGCGGGGGTGGTCGGCGGGCCTCTCGTGCACCAGCAGTAGCCAGAGCACACACCAGACCAGGCTGAGGCCTCCTGTCACGTAGAAGATGGCCTGCCAGCCGCCGCCCCAGCTCCAGCTGGCCAGCGGGCCCGCCACCAGGATCGTCACGGCCGTGCCCAGCTGCTTGCCTGGCGCAGACAGGGACGCGTGACGTCCCAGGCCGCAGGAGGGAGGCGTGAGGCGTGAGGAAGGGGGCGTGGGGCGGCAAGAGGGAGGCGTCCAACGGCAGGAAGGTGCCGTGACACGCGAGGCGACAAGAAACAGGCGTGAAGAAAAGAATCTCAAAGTAAGAGCTTCCCAAATCGTGCGTCATGCCTCGCTGATGTGGTATCTAACAGGTGGGACCCGGCACAGGTAAAACTCAATGAAAGCCTTCCATTGGGGAAGCCGGCGCTCGGGCTTCAACTGCAGGACCCAAGCCCGGGCCTGCGCTGCAGAGCGGCACGGCGCGAGACGCGACGGCGCGCCCACTGACCGACGTAGACGAATGTACTGATCCGGCTCCGCTCCAGCGGCGGCACCCAGCGGGCGAGCAGACAGTGCACGGCCGGAGTGACCACGCCCTGCAGGTGACGAGGTCAGGTCAGGGGCGGCGCTGCAGCCGGGAGGGCGGCGCCTGACAGTGCTGGGGTCACACAGTCCATCGTGTCCGCGTTTGTACAAGTGTTGGCTGGTTTTGTCTTGAAAGGCCGTTATGCAGTATGTACTTAAGCGTCTTAAATGTATATATATAGATATAGATATATATATATATATATATATATATATATATATATATATATATATATATATATATAATGTCACCACATACAGCCATTGTCGTTATTATGCAATGACACAGAAGATTTCCCCAAGAAATGTGGAAACAGTGTGATGTGAACGGTCTGTCAACGAAGTCGAGCGTCGTCTAGCAATTTGCCGTCACTGTACTGGACGGACGGCAAGCATTGAAACCAACATAGCTATTTGAAGTAGCTGCTCAACAGCTGCTCAGGAGGAGCACGCATTATTCCACGCGAGGGGGCACCGGGGGGAGGGGGACACGCTAACCGAGTCCATAGCACGCGTGGTACCCGGCCTGGGGCGTTACTCACACTGGCGAGTCCCTGCAGAGCCCGGACGGCCACCAGCGCGTGGAGGCTGTAGAGGGCGCAGACGGGCGTCAGCAGGGTCAGCAGGCCGGTGGCGCCGATGCCGCCGGCCAGGGTGCGCACGGCGCCGACCCGCTCGGCCAGCCGACCACCGGGCACCTGGGACACCGTGTAGCCGGCGAAGTAGGCGCTCAGGATCACGCCTTGGGTCAGCTCGCTCCAGACGAACGGGCCGTCCTGCGGAGCGGTGTGAGTTAGCTCACAGTCCCCTCCCCTCTTGTACCGCCCCTTCCCTCAGCTCGCTCCAGACGAACGGGCCGTCCTGCGGAGCGGTGTGAGTTAGCTCACAGTCCCCTCCCCTCTTGTACCGCCCCTTCCCTCAGCTCGCTCCAGACGAACGGGCCGTCCTGCGGAGCGGTGTGAGTTAGCTCACAGTCCCCTCCCCTATTGTACCGCCCCTTCCCTCAGCTCGCTCCAGACGAACGGGCCGTCCTGCGGAGCGGTGTGAGTTAGCTCACAGTCCCCTCCCCTCTTGTACCGCCCCTTCCCTCAGCTCGCTCCAGACGAACGGGCCGTCCTGCGGAGCGGTGTGAGTTAGCTCACAGTCCCCTCCCCTATTGTACCGCCCCTTCCCTTCTTGTACCGCCGCTTCCGTCTGTTAACACAGAGCAGAACGGGCTGCTGCGGTCCTCGCCCAGGCCTAGTACGTGGTCGGAAGAGTGGAGGCGTTTTGATGTTCATGTTAACCAACTGAGAATATTTCGAGACGCGCAGAACGTGAGATTGTTACACAACACCCATATTTGGTGTGATGTAGTACTGTGCGAATACGTAACGCCGAGACTGTCCGTTGGATGCTTCAGGGGGCTCATGTCTCCGCAATTCTGAAAAGAATTGTTTCGACATGGAAAGAAGCGGCAAAAGCCCCAAAAGCCCCTCTTAGCCCCAATGATGTTACAGAACGACACCCTTGCATATTGTTTTCGACTTTTATCTTATATCAGCGTGCTGCGCAATGGAGGAATAAAGCGCAGAATAAATGGGGCCTTTATAGGCTATTCTGGCTTATATTATCTTGCAGCCGCAGAGGCGGATCCAGGATTTCGTCAAGCGGGGGGGGGGGGGGGCACAGGACATTGTGGTGTCCCCTGGAGTTTGGGACCCCCTCCCCAAAAGCTTCTTGTATTTCGGTCATTACATTTTAAGACAAGTTGTATGTAATATGTATATATATATTTCTGTATGTACATATTTACTTCTTCATTTATTTAATAAATACGGAAACCTGTCCTACTGTGCACAGCCCTATAAAGCATAGTATCTGTATGCATGCGTGTCACGCATGCATGCAGGTAAAGCCCGCTCATTTTCTACAGATCATTTTAAACGCTGTGATTTTGAGGATAATCGTTCCGGAACAATAGGCAAAATAAACTTGAGTTGGCTGCTAACAACCATCAAAACCAAGCATGGACTTTATTCCTAGTTTATGTATTTACGGCTAGCCGGCTGGGCGATGTAATCAGCTGATGGCTGGTGACTAATGCGGAATTTTTCCTTTGTCATTGAGAAGTATAACACATCACAGCATTTAAAAATATGTTAAGAACACGGTGCATTAGTATAATAAGTGTCACACACTCAATAGCCAATGGAAATGACATATACGCCGTTGGTGGCACGTAAAATTACGTTCGGCAATCGCGCGTAAAAATTCATCGGCGCATACTTGGCTGCTGCTCTAAGGCGAAGGCACCAAGGCTAATAGGGACGGAACCTGAGCGATCAAAGGTGCCGCGCGAGGCCAACAAAGTGGCCCTCAACAAGTATAGGGTCCTCAGAGCAAGCGGAAAGACGCAAGGCCAACGTGGTGGGCCCCTAAACGATCGGTAGTGCCTCGGCAGGCTGACATATAAAGCCCCGGCCATAGCACAGGACCCTCCGAGCAAAGGGGAATTATCCAAGACCATGGATTAGTACCTCTGTGCGATCAAGCGTGCACGGGTAGATTAGCAACACAAGCCTCGATAGGAGTGAAGAGTCCTCCGAACAGGACACCAAAGGGAAAGAGCCCTCGATCAAACTAGAGGGCGCCTGAGCATTGAGTGCCTCCGTGTCTTACCTTATAAGAGCCCTAGCAACAGCACAAGGCCCTCCAACCAAGTGGAAAAAACCTGAGACTTATAAGAAGGGTCCCTGAGCAACTGAGTGTACCCTGGCATATGGGGCTCCCGGAAAAAAGTGTTTAGAGCCTTTCGGGCAAATGGGAAGAATCCGTGGAGGAAAAACTGATCGATCAACAGTGCTCAGGTATGGAGGCAGATAGCGTCCCAACAGCACATTGAGCCCTACGAGAAAATGCAAAGAGATCAGGGACAACGTGGAAAGCTCCTTAGCGATCAGATTGATCCGGCAGGTGTACATATAGGACCAGGCAACCAACAGCGTAATGCTTATAGACAGCGTAATAAACCCCAAAATTTCCCTCAAGCAACACTTTTTCAATCAGCGAAGAACGGTCTTCGTTTACTTATGAGCTTCTTACTTTTGATAACAATGGTTATTGGTCATCCCATGGTCCCGTGCCTCCCCCCACCCTCTGCAGCCTCCACCGGCCCGAGCAGCTGAATAGATGGGGCCGCCAACAACCTAAGGTCATCCTTCAAATAAGAAATACTCACGACGCAATGTGTAGTGTTCTGAACAATCGAGTGCGCCCGAGCAGGTTAACATATAGGGCTCCCAACAAGAGCGTAGGGCCCTCTATTCGAATGGGAAACACCGAAGACCCCATGTAAATGCCCCAGAATGATGGAATGTGTCCGAACAGCTTATCAAAGGGGGCCCGACAAGAGCGCAGGGACTCCCATTGAAATAAGAAGTAGCGAAAACCCAGTGCGGAGGGCCCCCGAAAGATGGAGTATACCCGAGCAGATAATCAAGTGGCCCAGACGGAAATGTGGGGTCCTAAATTCAAACACCAAGACCCAAAATATAGGGCCACGAACAATCCAGTGTGGCCGAAGCAGTGAACAGATGGGGTCCCCAACAAACGCTTAGGGCCCCTCCATTCAGATAGGAAGTACACAAGACACAATGTAGTGGACCCCCGGACATTCGAGTGTCCCCGAGCGGGTTAACAGATGAAGCCTCGGCAAGAGCATGGGGCCCAACATTCAGAAAAGAAGTACCCAAGGCCCAGTGTGGAGGGTCCCCGAACGGCTGGGTGTGCGCAAGCAGGCCATCAGATGGGCTTCCGATAAGAGTATAGGGCCCTAAGCAAGTGACAGGGAATTAGAAACGCCCTAGACCAATGTAGAGGGCCCATGAGTATACCGCAAGTGTGTCGGTAATTTAACCGAGATCCACGTGAAGGGCCCCTGAGCAACCGAGAAGACTCCGGCAGTTTAAGACATGGGACCCCGGCTATAGCCCACAGAGCCTTCCTGGCAAATGGAAAGAATCCGTGGGAGGGCCCGTTATTGACAAGAGTGCCCCGGCACGCTAACAGGAAGGGCCCCAACAACAGCGCAAGGTCCTCCGGGCAAATGCGAAGAAATGAAGGGCAACGTGGAACGCTCCTTAACGATCGAAATGATCCTGCAAGTGGGCATATAGGTCCCCCGGAAACGGCATGGGGCCCCTAGACAGTGTAATGAGGCTTAAAATTTCCAGTTTACAACTTTTCCAATCATTGAATAATTTGTTGAGTTCTTACAGACCATTCACTTTCACTCATAACTGTTCTTGGTCACCTAAAAGTCCAGAGATACCCAGTTCTGTTGCGTTTAGTGTTGAAAAAACTGCACCTGTTCGGCCGGTCATGGGCCCCCTCGAAGCCAGTGGGCCCCATCGGGGCCAAAGGGAGAGGGGTCATGGCCCCGCGACCCCCCCCCCCCCTCCCCTCCCCCTTTGGGTCCGCCCATTTGCAGCCGAGCGCAATGCGTAAGCTGAGTTTCCTTCTTGCCGCTGGGTGGCAGCACCATCGCCCATGCATAACGACTGGGGATAACTTTACTCTGCTGGCCCAGGCTGAGTGCTTTATTGATTTTAAAATAATAATAGTTAACTGTCGTATTTCTTTTCTTGCCAGTGCTCACCAAGCTATCCCCGGCTCTCCGTGTCCTGAGACAAAAGTGTGTCCGATGACGCCCCTAGAATGTCCAGAACTCGCTGCGCTGGAGCACCCAGAGTGGCCAGGTGTGTTCTGACCTCAGGCAGCTCGGGTCCCAGCTGCCAGCTGCGGTTGCCCGGGCAGAAGTCGTCGTCGCCGGTGGGGGTGCTGTTGTAGGTCGCCGTCAGAGCCAGCGCCGTGCCGTTCACCATGGCCACGATTGCCATCGACATGTTGACCCGCAGCGCGTACGACACGAATAGGCCCAGGCAGCCGAACAGGGCCAGCGTGTGGCGCGCGCCCCAGCCTGAGGACAGGTCGGGCAGGTCATGTTTCCATGGACTAGAAATCGGCCGAGTTTGGGGAGTATACGTCATACTTTCTGCCAAAGTAACAAGCTAGTTCTGGCTAGATCTAGTTCAGGGTAGCTCTTGGCCCATGATATCATGTCAGGTCTGCTTGAGCCAGGTCAGCTCAGGTCAGGTTTGCTACACCTTGTACAGCTTTTGATGCATGCATTCGATTATCTCGCCTGGTTTGAAATAATGTCTTGTATCCTCTCATACTCTTTCCTAAGCTCTGATCCATAGCTACGCATTCGTTTAAACACAAAATACGGGCTCTGGCAAGGATCACCGTTAGTGATCCATGAAGCATCACCTTTCGGCATCATGAGCACGTCCGTCGGGCCGTCCGTCAGCGCTCCGTAGTACTGGTGGTTCTCGTGCAGCAGGCATGGCTCCTCCTCGGTCGGTGCTGGGCTGTGCGCGGAAGATGTTCGGATGTAATGTGTCGGATACGACTACATACAACACCATGGTGCAATGTCTTATATTATGTATGGTGCGATGGCACGCGGTTTTCAAGTGATCATTGTGCGGGTGTCAATTTGTATGCTTTTTTGAGGGCCCTGTCCACCCCCAAACTCTATTGCTGAGTTGTGTCTCCCCCCCCCCCCCCCCAATGTTGGCTCGGCACCCTGTATTTTTGGCTGGCATATTAAAAAAGCGTTGGGAAAAGTGATCTATCACACAAAGACATCATCTGTGATCCTTCTTCGTACTGCTTCGACATGGAGGATGCAGCGGACCAACTTCACCCCGTAACCTCAAGATTATTTCCTCAAACGAGCGGTAACTCGAGACATCGGGGGTAAACCATTTTCTGTTTGACGTTTGCTTTTCGTCTTGTCCTTCAAACTTAAGCACAGACGCTTTGTCTCACCAAGCAGCTCAGGCATAATATTGATTCCCCTGATTCACCTGCCTCGTGGAGAATTTCATGTCAAACGATCTTTGGTCCTCTACCCATGGTAGACTACAAAGCTAAAGTTGTTTTACTTCAAGTTGAAAATCCGCATTGTGTTGCTGTAAGGTCTCATGATCACTCAACGTTGTTCGTTCATATAAAAAATCCAGTCCGGCTAGAAATGAGAAACAATATGGAAAGCAATACAAAAACTTTGTGGGGCCGATTTTCAAAATGAATCCGCGCCGAACATAATTCATTACCAGCATTCTGAACACAGCATCTCATTATAGTAATGCAAGTTCAACCGATCTATTTCGCCTAGATCCCTTATCAAAATAGCACGAAAGGACATGACGTTTTTGACGGGCCATGTACAGACACGTATTCCGGAAGGCGAACCTACCACTGCGCGCCTCGTCACGTCACGTCCGTGGTCAGCATACTTCAGTGCCGGGCCGAAGCTTTGCTTCCCCTACGACGGTTGGTGCGCCTGCGTGGCAATATACGTTCTTTTTGCGAGTACTTTGTGCAGAGCAGCCAGCGGGTTCGGAGAAAGGCATGTCCGTAACCTCCCTCCACTGATTTTTTCCAGAGATATCACTGGTCGCGTAGGAAGCAGTCACGCTCAGTTAAACTTGGATTAATAAATCGACACCATGGGTTAAATCTGTGGTATTGTTTTTAACATCCCTTACGTTTTGGGAGGCAATGTCAGGGTAATGTATAAACTTCATCTGGAATCCTGCGGTCAATGTGCTTGTCATTTTTGGCTGCGTTCTTTTACCATTGTATGGAGTCAGGATTCGGGAAAAAGTCAAACTTTCAGTGTGCAAGGAAGAAGTGCTTCGCCGTGTGCAATAGATAATGATACCATTTGATGATGGGCGATCTTACGCATCAAAGGCACACCTATTTTGTATGCTGGTCATATATCATTGTGTTGTGTTATGCTAATGAAGAACTAGCACACATGAAACGAAAATGGCTTACATAATATGATATACATTCAATCAGCGAAAATTTACGCTCCCATCAGATGAGCAACAGCAGTTTATACTGCCTGTGTCGGTCAGGTTAAAAGTACAAGCACTCCCTATACTACAGTTGCATCAACCTCTTCGCTTTACTACAGCGGATTTGTGTCCATCTTATTAAAGCAGTTTGCTTTCAGCCTCAATCTCATACAAGCATTGGTAGTTTTGTATTCTTCAACAGGCGTCGTTGTACATGATTGGGTATTGGTGCTAATGCTGCTTGTGATTATGTTCTGATTACCAGCGTCGATGTCATGACATCGCTGACCTGGAAAATGGGGAAAGATGCCCAGTTCAGACCCAAATGTCGCATGACGCTCGCGTGTGGCGTAAAAATTTTAACCTGAATACAGTAGCAGTTTTTACGCGGTTTGCTGTGCCTTACAACCAAGGATAAAAGATGAAATTTGTGCAAGACGTGTGATTTGGCCTCATGGTTTGGCCTTAAAACCCCGCAGCTGGATCTGTTTATTAGCCGGATGTTTACCACCCACAGGTACAAACCACATGGGTTTGTCGTATAGATCAGCGCGCTTAACGATGCTACAGCACACCTCTCGAAATAAAAACGGTGTTTCTTCCACCCCCAGACAGAAATCGCAAACATGGCGGGGATAAACGATGCAGTAAACTTGCAGTAAAGTGCCCCCGGGCGTCCTCTAGGGGGAATTTTCACTTTCTCCTCATCAAAGGGGACACGTGACTTCAGTGTCCCCCCCCCCCCCTCCCCCTCCCTATAGATACGCGCCTGCATGACTAGTATGCCGCTCAGACAAATTTTGATGAGCTAAAAACTTGAAACATAAGTTGTCTTTCGTCAAAATAAAGTGGGCTAAATTCGCTGAGGAAAAAATGGTAGGTAGGTCCTTGGTCCATCGGTTCAGCCCCCTTAACTATTTACAAAAATTGACTCATCGTCGCGCAGTGATGAGAGGGAATATTTGCTGTCACAATGTGAGTTTTTCGGATCTAGTTCGAGCATTTTTGATAGGATAAGTTTGTGGGATTAGCGCCCACGCCAAGCAGTGCTTGTTGCCAACATGCGATCCTGAATTTTAGGGTCAACGGCAGAATCTCGCGGTAAAGCCCGTGCCGTAATGCTCGAGGATAACTTAGTCAGAGCATAGTTCAGCGAGTGTTTAAGGCTATTGGAGCCGACCCCAGAACGGTTCGACGAATCGAAAGACAGGCATCTCATTCAACTGAGCTATGGGTACGGAACAACGCAAGAACAGACGGACAGACGGACGGACGTTGGATGCCGTTTGTCTATTACATAGGTTTTGTGTTACAGTGGCACTCCTCAGAAAAAACATAGGGCAGAGAGGTCCAATCGTTCAGTCTTTTTAGCAATCGTCGCTCCAGAACAGCACATGAGCTGTAGCCACGGCGCCAGCTGCGTGCATTATGTCCGCCACTACGTTGCACTAGCTGTCACGCAATGGTAGCCGCGGCGCCAGCTGCGTGCATTATGTCCGCCACTACGTTGCACTAGCTGTCACGCAATGGTAGCCGCGCGCGCTCACCTGCTTCGCTTCTGTAACCACACCATGGTGACGTAGTCGGTTTTTGCGGCCGCTGACCTTCTGCAGACACTCAGATGACCTCTCGACCTGACTTCTACCTCCGCTGACTTCGACTGAACTTCACCTGGTCGTCCGCTAGCCTCTTGTTGACCTCCCTATGACCTCCCTGTGACCTGTCTGGGCCTCTGCTGCTGCCCTGACCTGACCTGACCCGGCCGACGTCGCTCCGCGGGGAGCGTGAGTGCCCGGGACACTGCCCGGCGTCACTGCCGCCGGCGACGCGCTGCGCCCGTCGCGGGCCGCCCTGATCGGCCAGATACGCCTGTTTATCTGGCGCGCGGCGTGCACACAGCGCCTTCCGTGTGTCGGCGGGTGCAGTCGCTCCCGGTGCGCATGGCCGGTGGGGACACCGCGTGCCGCGTGTAGTTGAAGGGAGGCAGACGGATTCATTTCTAGTATGTCGTTGCGTAAGGCTCGTGACGAAAGCCGAGCGATACCTCGTGTGTCATGGCGGCTGTCCTGAGACGCGCGAGCGCTGGGGGCTCATCGGCGGATGTGTGCTGACGAGATCACGGCACCGATCCAACCCCAGCCGACTCATCGGCAGATGCGTGTTGACGAGATCATGGCACCGATTCCACCCCAGCCGGCTCATCGGCAGATGCGTGCTGACGAGATCACGGCAGCGATCCCACCCCAGCTGACCCATTGACGGATATATGCTGACGGGATCACGGCACCGATTCCGCCCCAGCGCGGTAAGCTGTGCTGGTGGGACCCATGACGTCATATTAAAAATCGGCATCACGCTCTCGCGGCTAAGGTTTTATGATGTAAAGAAATCGACTTCAGTCACCCTCTGTTCATGGGCGGACCCAGAACTGCGTTCTTGTGTCATTTTTGAGCGTCCAAGTCATCGTAAAGCTTTTGGAGGTCCGTTACGTTCCTGATATCCTCATCAATGTTAAGGATACCTCAGCCGTTCTTTCCCCATAGGTTCCCCGTGTAGGTTTCGGAAGTAAAGAGCATAACTGCCATAGCCTCTCCCCTGGATCGGCTCCTACCTCGATACCCTCCCATTCCCCATCCGTCCCCTACAACCGTCCACCTCTATACCCTCCCATTCCCCATCCGTCCTCCACAACCGTCCGCCGGTGGCATCGCCTCTGCCACCACGTGTGCAGCTGTCCTGTGGCCATCGCCGCGGCAGTCAACCCTACCACACCCAGAGGACCAGCTGGCGTCGGGTCCGCGTCACTGCTGGCTGGTCCGACCAAACTGGCGCAATCAGCGCAGTTCCGCCACTTTGAGCCGCAGGCTAACGTGTGTTTCAATATGGAGATAGTGGGTGATCTCATCAGATCTTCAAGTTCCACAAGGGTCACGTCTCGCCATCCGGCCCACACTGACGGTGGTGTATTAGAGGCAGCGTCAAAGCCGATGAAATTTATAGATGTTTTAGGTTACTACTCAGAAGCATCTCCATCATGTAATAACTTCGCAGGATCAATCCATTGGCCTAGGACGTTAGACGACTGCAGCAAGAAGACATTTTGGGAGAGTCGAAAGTGTTTGAAACACTTTTAGACTGAACTTTGCAGTAGGGAGATCATTTTCCTTGATCTTTGTTCGGCCCGATTCTCTCATATCGGTATCTAAACACAGACGATGTAAGAACGTGTTTGGGTGGTGCAAAAAACACTCAGACATGACAATGAACCTCGGCCGAGTGGGGCCCGATAAGTGCAAGCATACATGTACGACCCTGAACATCGCTGGTATCAGCAGACATGCATGGCTGTGATAGACAGTCAAGAGTGGGCCCACCCGCCCCGTATCGGAACTGCTCTTAACGTGGCTGATGCACCGATGTGGCAGGCCCGACAGGAAATATCTCTGCTGCAGGCTGCTGAAATAGAGCTCGCAACCCTGTGCGTGTTGACATGGAAAATACTAAAGCCACATCTTCTTCTTTGACTGGTGTTTAATTTCCTTCTATAGCAAGGGCATGACTGTCATTTAAAAGCAAGTCAACCAGGCTGCAGATTGCATGCAAGTTGTTGAAACAGTACGGTACACGGAAGTAGCAGGTTTAACGTAAACTTATTCCACCAATGTCTTGGGTGATTCATCGTGACAGCGACCCAGAGCTCCCAGTCATCGCTAATCGTTCCATCTCACTTGGCATTGCTGGCCCATTCAGCAAAAGGGCTTTGGTCGCCGTGAGTCTTAGCCCAATGCCAACGAGACTTGTTATACATCATGTAGCGAAAGATGCCCTATGCGGGCATCTGCTCTTCAGCCGGTCTTTCATCAGCACATCATTTCTAATGAAGGGGAGCAGCTGACTACAATGTCCGAGTGGTAGTGCTCAGTGGAGTGTGCATGCATGTGCAATGTCCTCAGTGGAGTGTGCATGCATGTGCAATGTCCTCAGTGGAGTGTGCATGCACAGCCTCGAGCGTCACTCGCATCAGAGGGCAAACACCGGTGCTTGATGAGGTGACTGCTGGGTCGATTACGCCGCTCAGCGTCCGAGAGGTGAAGAGGTAAAGGCAAAAAGGTATAGGTAAAAAGGTGAAGGTCAAAAGGTATGGGTAAAAAGGCCAAGGTAAGAAGGCGAAAGTAAAAAGTTCAAGGTAAAAAGGTAAAGATTAACAGGGTTAAGGTAAACGTAAAAAGGCACAGATAGAGGTAAAACGATGGCAGTCCACGGCATGCCGAAAGACCCCTTTGCCATGGTCCCATTCATTATTGTGCTGATGTGCACAAGCCTTCTGCCACTGTCCGTTCTAAATTTTATGCAGTGTTGTTTGATGTTCCTGCGAAGGCGGGACGCAAAGGGGACTATGTTTTGGCACAGTTAGTGCAATTCGTCGATGCATTAAGTGAATCCAGAGATACCCTACGGGTGCAAAGTTGAAGTGCAGCCAAGTTACGGTGTTCCAGCGGGGCGATCATGTTAAAAAGGCTGTACGCAGGATTTCGCAATGGTGGGGCACAACAAGCTTCACTCAAAAGGCTTCACTGAAAATCAAGTTAACCGCACCGCAGGCGGACGCAATTTCTTGCGTGTCGCAAAACAACGCAGCGTGTTCCTGATCTGATTTGTACGCGTCTTCCTAGAATGTTGATCTGTCAACATCTAGTCACGCGAATGCAAACACCTGTCATAGTTTTGGTAGGGGAGGCAAGTGCCCCCGTGGCCTGCTATTTGCGTATGCCCCTAGTTAGTATGTTGATAATGCTGACCAACTGATATGGTTAATCGCTTTATTAGACGGCTGCTACGAATAGCAGTACTTGCCACTCAGTCACCGAATCTAGAACAACCCATTGTGGAGTTGAATATCCCGTGATGTGTGATGCCCCTTTCAATAAGTTTACAAGACAACTGCGTGCTAGTAAGTGATATCACCATTTGCTGAGATAGGAAGCGAAAAACAGCGGATCAACGCAGTCATAGTCCTGCAGATTTCCAGTGTCCCTGCACCAGTCCCGGTCGATCGTTGCCCTTCTGCGCGCCCATGCCGGCTCATGGTGCTATCAAACCGCAACTCCTCCCGCACCGCTGATAAGACGTCCGCGTGTTTGCCTCGTTCTTGTGAGCTATGCTCCAGGTCCTACGTAGCGTGCAGCTGAGAGCGACCCTCGCCACGTCAGTAATCGTTTTTGCGGGTGCCAGCTCCACTTCGCCGTTCGATACCGTTGCTGGCTGTGTCGTTTGTCCTGGCTAGAATGAACAAAAAGTGGATTAGGTTCTCCAAAATGAGCCGTCAGCTACGTGCCAGATATTTCTGATGCAGGCTAAAACATGCATGGGAAATAACCTGACTCAGCTGGCCATAATCCCTCAGCATGTTCGACCCTACCAGCCAACCGCAACGTCTCGCAAAAACGCCAGTGATACCGGCTCCGATGCTGCCGACACCATTCTGCAGTGCAGACAGCTCACCCGCCGTCATGCTCACCCACCAACATAGCTTACGAGAGTGACGCACACCGAGGCACACTGGCATCCCCCGGCAAAACACACTGCATCGTGTCCCATGGCTCGGGTGGGCAGGTTCACGAAACAGAACGTGTCCGTATGCCCGCGGCAGGCCCCGGCGGCCCCGGTGGGGCTCGCAGCTGTAAGCTGGTGCGATCCGAGCTCTGTTACGTGGACCGTCTGATCATGTCTGTCGTGTCCGTATGCCCGTCGCAGGCCCCGGCGGCCCTGGTGGGGCTCGCAGCTGTAAACTGGTGTGATCCGAGTTCTGTTGCGTGGACCGTCTGACCGCCTCTGTCGTTGCGCTTTTGCGTTGATATTCTGGGCGTGGTCCACTGATTGACGGGCTCCGTGGACACCGACGCAGCGCGACGCAAGCAATGCAAAGCTGTGGGCGCACCACTAGATTCATCCTCCTGGAACTGAAATCACGGCATGCATTTTCAACTGCACGTTCGTTGTTGAACTGCCAACACTTATAAACAGGCGTCAAACTGCCGCAGCTTCCTCCCTCCGCCGCTGTGACACAGCTCCTCTGAAGCACATGGTGACTGCACCTTGTCCCCACGTCCGGTGCCGATCGCCTGGCGTCAGAGCCTCTGTTTGCTATTCTTCCGGTGCCTCTCGTGGGCCGTGTGCACGGGCTGGTGTGAAGCGTGCACGAGTTGGTGTGAAGCGTGCACGTCTCGGCTCGTGGTGCCCACTTCCTGACGCGCCGTGCGCACGTCCTGCCGTGTGGCGCGAGCGGCCGGCGCGCGATGCGTGCTCTCTGGTGTGTTTGAGGGGCCGTTCCCGTTGTGCCGTGTGGATGTGGCAAGGTAATCTGGCCGTAGAACCAGACCGGCACGTGACGTGGCGTTATCGGCACCTTCACGTTGCGTTATTTGCGTTACTTGTGCGTGTATCCTGAGTGGCGGTATTCACTGTCTCGTGCCCAGCTTGCATGTTTTACTGCAAGGAGTGCACAGTGTTCTTCTCACCTAATGTGCAGCCTCATTGGGGTCATTGGGGTCACATTGGGCCTCCTTCCCCTCCCCCTCCCCATGGGCGCCCTGGCACCGTGCCAATGCCTGGCGACGCCCGGGCTCCGGTCTTCATTACCAAACGCCGTCCTCTGGCAAAACATCGCGTGGCGTCAGAAATAATTGCATCATGCGTGGCTATAAATAAAGGTGACGAGTCTAAATATGCGCAAAAAGTAGAATTTGCTGATTCAGCCCACGGAAACATACAGAGTGCAAAAATCGTGCATTCGCATGTTCTCAAACCTCACCATTATTGGCAAGTTACGTGTTCAGAAACATCACCGTCGACCGCACCCGCCTCATACTGTCGATGGCTGCCATATGTGTGTGTGTGTGTGTGTGTGTGTGTGTGTCATTGGAGATTTACGACGCAGTCAGCTGCTGAGGCTATGTGACACCCGCCTCGTCACCCTGGCGGGCAGGGCGGAGGACACCGTGGGAAACCAAACCGCCGATAGCTGTCCATTCGCGCAGCATCTACCCGCGACCTTCAGCATGCCTCGATATTTGCGTATGAAAAACGGGACCTAGGTGTGCCAAGAGCACCGAAGGGCGAGCCATGTTCCGCTCCGGTGTATGGCTCTATAATGCTCTATCGTATGTTCGCTCCACCATGAGCCCATTTCTGCACGGAAGTGGTGACGGATCGTATTCTCTGATGGGGCAAGCAACTTCTCAGAGACCCCTCAAGTAGCGTGAGCGTTCTCTGACGCGGTGGACTATCACCAGCAAGATTATACTTGGAGCGTTATGCTTGTCGGTGCGTTTGCAGCGCAGTTCTGTTTACCTTTCAGTGTAGCCTGAATTGGCAAGCTGGGGAGGCACTGGAGCTGAAGAAGGGTTCCCAAATTCGAAAACTAAGCCATAAGAAATTATTTGCCAGGATTGGTTCACCTCATGTCGAAGACGACGTTTTCTTCGTTTCTTGTTTTGATACTGCCCTCTTTTCAGTGAAATAAACAAAGCTGGCATGAAATCACCGCACCGCATTAACTTCCAGCCCTGTTGACTTTGCAATGTTCAGGTGACCTTGCTAGACCAATAACAGTGAAGGGCGTCGCACGGCGGAGCCCCGTCGATTTTCGGGGCTCCGGATGGCGATCGCGGACCCCAGGATTACACATCAGGGTTGACTGAAACGGGCTCAACACTCCTTCATCGACATGGCTTTTCATCACCATTCAACCGGGGTTCGCCGGTTGTGTACCCTTTCTTCAGGATCGGTTGGTGAAACATCACACCAAATGTTTTCGAGCATGAGCAGTCACCATCTTCAGGAGCAAAAACACAACGCCGGACGCTGTAGTCTCTTGAGATTGCTGGTTTTTTTATCGCGAATGACTGCGATATGATTGAACAGACTGGGGTCAAGATTTATTATCTCCATCTCCACGAGTTCTTAGTTCATGATCCCAACCTTGCTTAACCCCGCTTTCGGTCCAAACCCGCTGTTGTGAACTGTCGATATTTGTTAAAGGATGAACGCAGCTAAGTTTCTGGCTAGCTTAAGCCAGGAGGACAGGCAAAATGTTTCTCAGGGTCGACTCGCCTCGGACCAGTGCCAGCCTTTTCTCAGGCTGTTTTCCCCAGTCCTCGACTCCTATGCACCAACGAGCGCTCCACAAATGTCTGATGCAGCTTTTGGCCTGGTATGTCGGCGGCGTGCGACCCGCGGCGCCCGTGGGGCCCGCGGGGACCCGTAGGGACCTGCGGCCCGTGTGGCCCGCGGGGGCCCGCGGCGCCCGTGGGGCCTGTGCGGCCCGTGCGGCCCGTGCGGCCCGTTCGACCCGTGCGGCCCGTGCGACCCGTTCGACCCGTTCGACCCGTGCGGCCCGTGCGGCCCGTGGGGCCTGTGCGGCCCGTGGGGCCCGCGGGGGCCCGTGGGGCCCGTGCGGCCCGTGGGGCCCGCGGGGGCCAGGGGGGCCTGTCGGCCCGTCGAACCAGAGGAGATGCGGACTACATTAGCTCACGTTGAACCGTGCAGTGAGATGGGCCATACACCGGCACCTGCCAGAAGACATCAGGCGACGCGACGCGAGCAGGGTCCAAACTATGTTGATCGGAATGTCCGCCAGGTGGTCGGCGGCGGGAGCGTACAAGCCACACCCACGGTCGAAGCTGATGAACTGAATGAATGCTTCGCCGCCGTAGGACTGCATGCTGCACGTGAAGTAGCTGAGCGAGAGCGGCCCAACGATAGTATTTGACGGCTGCGCCGCATTGGCCGGTGTGATTTAACCGCTTCGACTGTTGACTCCGCGGTCCCGAGGCATGCGATCAGCGGCATGCAGAGCACCCAGCCTGCAGGGCTGATGACCCATGTGTAAGGACCTTTAAACTATCCTTTGATGTGATAGATGCACAGCTGGAGAGCATTGTCAATACTTGTCCTGGCAGCACTGACTTTCAAGATGCCTCGAAGCACTTGATCGTCCATCCTCTCTCAAATCTGGTCATTGTTCTAACCCCACCAACATTCTACCCATCTGTTTAGTTCTGATATGGCCAAAATCAGGGGTATCAGCAAGATTTCGCAATAGGGCATAAATGAAGAAGGCAGCATGACCAAAAACTTCCTTTTAAAACAAATTTAGCGCGCTGCAGGTGTGTAACGTATGTTGTGCTGCGCCAAAAACGTCGCACATTCTCAATCTTATTATTGTCACATGTCTACAATAAATGTTAAGCCATCAACGCTCATTTGCGTACACATTAACAAACGTCGTAAAGTTCATAGGACCGGGCAAGTAGCCACGGGCCAAAATGTGTGTATGCTTCCGGCCAAAAGTATTGAGCAGCCTGTCCAGCGACAACTCTACGCATGCCTTTCTCAAAACTGCCGTCTCTTCTCTGTTAAGCGCGGTTTGACGGTGACGTTATTTCTACTGCCGTTAGCATTCACACACAACAACAGTGACGTCCATCAAACCTTCCACCTCAAAATTTTTACCCGTCATTACTTCTTTGCAAAACTTTACCAATAGCTGCCATTTCCTCTGTTGCCTAACTTATTGCATCAACAGTGCTACATGTAAAGATATTCAAACTCTACATAAAACTTTAAAAGTTATACCCGTCATGACGCAAAAAATAGCCTAGCATGAAGTTTTGCGTAAGTAACTCGTTTCGCAAAAACTTCGTGCTCTTTCCTTCGGCATACGCGTTACCACGTCTACTGTCGATACATATGCTAGACAATTGTGCTACACGATAAAACTAATTTACACCTTAGTAGAAAGATAGCGTGCACACACTTCAGCGCAGCTCGACTAACCACTTATCATGCAGCACTCAACAGCCGGTAGCAATGCGTAATCAATACTATTCAAATCGACAACGCGGTAGAAACTGAGTAATCATATGTAAACTGCGCCACAATGTGAGTGGGCACGAACCCAGATATATCTGTAATGGATCCTGTGCGCGACTAGCTGTGCACCTGATCTGATCCCAATCCCGGTCACTGGTTAGCAATGACGTTGCCTTTGGTCTCCAAGGTGTCAACGTAAGCGGTGATAGTGGAATCGGAGACGAATTGGGCAGCCTTTTGGGAGATTCGACCTTGCAGGTACCTCATGACTTGGTGTGGAGAGAGCCAATTAAAAATCCGCTTGTCTCCCAGCGCTTTCTGCTCAGAGGACCTGCTTCACTGTGCATAGGTAGTCATAACGAACACATCAGACCCGGCAGCTCCGAACGAGGCCCTTATCAATGGCATCCATCATTGGTGAATGATCCCAACTACAAGTAGTGTTTTCACTCAATAGGTGGCAGGCCAATGCCCAATTTTGTCCTCGTGACGCAGCGGTGTCCAAGCTCTTTAGGGGTGCACTTTCCTATTCAGTTGCGGGATCTTCCTCTTTTCTACTTGGGTTACAGCCCCTGCCTGAATCTGAGAGGAAAATGGGCTAAATCAGGGAGATGCCATTTGCTGCATATTTTTACGGCAAGTTCCGTTATTTTCACTGCTCAGCCGCCCACCTCCCCGACCCATTTTGTGAAACAAGGCCCATGTTTAGAGATGATAGCTATCGCTGATTTCAGAGCATGAAATTATGGCCAGGATTCTCGCGATAATTTGTTGGCTTATATGGTTCTGTGCGTGTTTAGTCAGAAACGTCTCAACGCGCACAATGAAAGTCTCATGACCTGTTTTGCTTGTCAGGGAATGGGGCAAATGTGCTCTTTACAACCAAGGAAGTTGTATAATGATAAACAGAAAACGTTTTAAGTGGCTGGAGACTGAAGAAAACTTGTGTAGTGTTTGTTGTCGCCTTCGGTCAATGTTTTCCATGTCAAATGAGGCTCTGTGCCAAAAATGCGCCAATCTTTGAAAATTTCGTGGGGTCTGGGTTTTTATTCTAATAACCTCATTTGATGGAGATATGATGCAACTGGGCGTTACCGACATCGCTGAGGCTGTATTCAAAGTAAGCAGAAATGATCCGTGTGTGACGTGACTATGACATGTCTTATCCATTACAGTTGTTTTAGCGTTGATAGCTGAACACCGTTTCCGTCCATACCTGTTATTTTACAGGGCTGCGTCCAAGCCCAAACGTTTCTCAGCAAATTTTAGAATTATCGACAAACGCCGCGCTAGGCTCCCATTGGAAGGCGGACCTAAGTTGTGTTTATTTTGGAATTATGGAACTGCTTTACATGACAACAACAAAAACTGTGCAAGTTGTTTAGTGCATGTGCGAAGAACATCATTCACATAGATAAGACAGTTTATACATAGACGGACAGTAGGTTCCTCGGAGAAAAGCCTCGGAGAATTCACTTCTGTTATTGTTTCTATAAAGGCATGTTGCCGAAATATCAACGCACCTATATCTCCATTCTCCTGGCTTTTTCCGATGAAGAGGTCTGTTTTAGAACTACTAAGAAGAACTACCGTCTTATTTAGACAAGAAGAATTAACTAAAAATTGTTCTAGACAAGAAAAATAATAAAACACTGGAGGAAGTAAAACTTTGGGTTCAATGTAGGTGACACACGGGTGTCATGTACATTTAGGAAACGTATTAAATGTGTTGGTGTTAATGATGCGCAGTTGTGAGCGTAGTCTTACTAAGATGTTCCTACTTTTCTGTGAGACTAGATTGTGATAACACGGAATGAGGTTTGCCGCTTGTGCCGCACGTTCTCGATCTAGCGCAGCAGCAGGTCTGACAAGAAGTCGTAAAAAGGCAAAGAAAATAGATAATGTTTTGTGAAATTGCCCTTTATGGACGACGAGCTGTGTAAACAGGTCAATGCCGTCGTACGATCGAGCAATATCCACAGCCTTAGGGTAGTGTGTACAAGTGGTTCTAGTTTAAGACTCATGCTAGTACGGGACATTCTGTACCGGTGGTGGAGGATCGGGGGACACCCTGGACCGATGTTGGAGGATCGGGGGACACGCTGCACCGGTGGAGCATCAGGGGCCACCCTGGACCGGTGTTGGAAGATCAGGGGACACACTGCACCGGTGGTGGAGGATCAGGGTCAGGGTTGCGCCCTCTCCCCTTCTCTCTCGGCAAAAGCCAAAGGGTCGCTTCGAATTCTGAGGCAAAAGAGCGATGGGTCGTCCAAGTGCTTTGGAAGTCAACTCGGCGTGATCGTGTGGTCGACCCGTGGCGGTCATCGGCGCTGCGTTTTTACGTAGCTGCTTACGTAGGTTACGTAGCCGCGTTTTTACGTAGCTGGTTGTGACGGTGCTGCCAACGGAGTGAAATGCGCGACGGCCGTTCGCGATTCCGGGATGTTGTTCGTCAGAAAGCAAGATGTCGCGCATAAATATATAGGTGCATACGTCTTGAACAAGATGCAGAGGAAACAGATGAGATGACATGCTTGTCGTCTTTCGAAACATTTGCATGGCGAGGTTGCCAAGCTGGTGGTCAAAGCGGTCTACAGATAAATCTCGATATTTATCTTACCGCGCGTGGAGTGCTTAGGACATATCATGCCAGGCGCTTCATGGAAAAGAGTACTACGGAATGCACTCAAAAGCCGCATGCGTATGGTGATTTAGGCTCTTCTCAATTGGCAAGACTCGTCCACCGGGCGCCACCTGTCACTTCTCTCCCTGTGGAACTCGGAACGGGCCGGAGCAGCTTAATCGCAGATATGCTTATGCCCCAATGTTCAACTCGGCTCAACACTCAAGATGCGCTATCAGCTCAATTCTGAATTATATTTGCTTTCGAAAGCTGTTCCAGCTCATGTACATAACCTTGGATGACAAGGTACGGTCCCGTCCGTGTCACGGTAAGGGGAGAACGTCACAGTTTGGATTCCAAGTGATCCGTGAGAGCCTGTCTGGAATTGGTACGACTGACTGCTTGAAAGGCAAGTTTTCTTAGAATATTTGTCGACTGTCACAGAATTTTCGCTTGAGAGGCTGTTTGCGCTGAGTTCTTTTATCGGGCTTTGCTGGCCACTCTTAAGCAAATTCTAATTCTTTTTCTTCTTCTACTTCTTCTTCAATGACGTCCACATTGTTCTTGTCAACCTGTGGACGAAGTATTTGACTTAATGGTCTCTGTATGTAAGCTTAAAATGCCTTAGCAGTATTTGGGGAGCAAAATCTGATCCACTAATCCAGCGACGGACGAGTTTCGGCAAGCCGGGAGTGACGTTTTCCCCACCCCAGTCTGCGGCTCGTCAGACGTTCTTACGACTTGACAGCACCCGGTCCGTAGGCGCCGGGACGGCTCGCATGACGACCCACATGACGGACAGCATGCAGATCGTCCATCGCCGGCCTGGGCCCTAGCGGTGCCACAAGCTGACCTTAACCACACGGAGCGCCGGGACGGCCAGCGCGGAACAGCGACCTTCCCGGCGAGTTCGACCACAGGCGGGCGGAGCCTGACGCCGCTCGCAACGCCAGCGGTCACTTCACGCCTTGTCAGTGGGAGGCCCGGCCGGCCTTTCGCCCAGCCCCCTCCCCGCCCGTCAGGCCCCTGCCCCCAGCCCCCAGCCCCCCCCCCCCCCCGCTCGGCAATGCTGAGTCGCACTGTGCAAGCAGTGCAGTGTCGCCACTGTCGCTGCCGTCCAGGAAGCCTGTCTCCCCTCCTGATCACTGCATGCGGCCGACCGGCGAACTGTGGCGAGGGAGGGATGCAGCGGTACCGGCAGGCGCATCAGAAGCCGTCGGTCGGTGGACGGTGGCAGCCGAGCGCCAGCCGGTCCCTGGTCTGACGTCACAGATCACTGGTCTGACTGCACAGGTCCATTGGCTGACGTTACAGGTCCCTGGTCTGACGTTATATGTCCCTGGTCTGTTGTCACATGTCCCTGGCCTAACGTTGCAGGTCCATGGTCTGACGTTACAGGTCCCTGGTCTGACTTCACAGATAGTCTAACGTCACAGGTCCCCGGTCTGGCATCACGGGTCCCTGGTCTGGCGTCACATATCCCATCACCTGATATCGTGATACGGTCTCCTGAGTTTCAGGAAAAGGTACGGAAAACTTGCCACTGAGCAGCAGATTAGCATGCATGGAGGTATATTTTCCTCCCTTTTACCTTCAAATGGTATTGTTATGAGCGATGCTGAATACCCTCGAGCGGCGATATATATAGGAATATATATATATATATATATATATATATATATATATATATATATATATATATGTCAATACCCATGAAATCCAGACTTGTAATTACTAGCCCTCCGCTGGAGGCGAGATGATACAGTGTTTAGCTACGATTTGCTTCACTTTATGTCTGCATTCAAGGGGGCAAAGGGGCAGCCATTCTCTCACGGGTCTTGAAGAAGTCCCTAAGGGCCAGCCGCTGCCCCTGAGCTGCCGGTCAGATGCCTCGACGCCGGTCGGATGACACGCTGCCCGGTCCGATGACTCACTGCTGGTCAGATGACTCGTGGCTGGTCGGATGCCTTGCTGGCGAGAGGTGAGACGAATCGAGGACTCAGGAAAAGATTTTAGCTGCTGTATCACTGCCAAGCAAAATGAAGTGAAGATTAAGATGGATCCATGTTGACCTAAAAATACATGTTTTGTTAATCATTAGTACATATTGGCTGGTGTTGATCTGTCCACCCCTTACAGCCCAGTCTAAAGGTAACCTTAGGCTCTGTTGCTTTTCCCCTGATGTTGACTGCACAAATACTGTTCATGGCAAAGTAAAAATGAAGCATAGCCATCTGTGATGCACAGTAAGAATGAAGCAACGATGGACATGTTGACCGCAGAAACATTACGTTTTGAATGTGGCTGTAAGCAAAAGTGTTTGCAGGATTTTTGTAAGACAACAATACAATCCAACAAAGTGGCCGAAAAGTGCCCACTGCTGGAACATGCAGCCTAGAAGCCTTCATGAGGCGGGTAAGTCCGATGCCTGCACTGAGCAGGTCATTCCGCGCACTGGCTGCACCAATTTTGACAGCATCGATACCAGTACGGGCACGGGTAGCAGTTTTATCAAATACGAGTGCGAGCATGGATGCCACCAGCATTACGAGATGTCTTACCAGATGTCTTCAACTTCCTAAAGCAGCATGTACCGCAGTCAGAATGTAGATAATGCTTAAAACAGACGAGTGTGAAACAAAGAAAGACCAAGCTCATAGAAAACATTGGCCATTTCCCCCCTACACCATCAAAGGCATGCATGGCATGAATAAAACGCAGCGATTTGTTTCTCTTCTTTATTTCAGTGTTTCAAAGGTGCCTTGTTTTTGCCTTTCCTCTATTTAGAGACGGCATTGCCAGTTTTGCCGGACTGGCTCCACAAAACGTCCTTCCAATTTGGAGCAAAGGTGAGGTAGGTACAAGCAAAATGATGCATGCAGAATGAGCATGCAAAGGCAAATTCACGTAACTTCCAACAGTGCTATCTTGATACGTAAAGTTTCAAGGCAGACGAGTGACACTTAACAGATCCAGAGAATGTGGTGTTGTTTCCTCAAAACAGGAAATGCCGTGTGGCTGCGTCGCTGTATGCTGTTTTTTTAGCGATGCTTACTTAGTTCACCCTCCCTCACATGGCGAATTGCTGCACCCGCCTCTGGAGCGATTTGTCATGCAATTTCACCAGGACATCGCCAGCGGTTCAGAAACTGAGGCTGGAAACGCTAGCGAGTGATGCTGCACATCCCGCACCGGAGTTCGGGTAAAGGGATTAGACCAAACAGATCAGCCGTGCAATTCATGACATTAATTCTTAGTGGGACGAGGAGAAAGGTTTTAGTCAAAAGAAAACCTTTTTGCAACACTAATGAACTCCATCATCACTAAAATTTGGCAAACTCGTTTACGTTGTCTCCAGTTGTTGCATCATTTCCAAAACCGAACGAACGACAAAAGGACACATAACGACATAATCAAGAGATGTCCCGTACTGTCTCGCATTCACCGTCCGTATGGCTCAAATGAACGCGCAAATTTTGCTTAATTTTTATGGCGTGAATAAAAAGTCCTGACGACAGAAAGATGCCACCAACTAATGAAGGAAGTAGTCTCCCAAGCTTTCGCGCATTTCATTCAAAATGTATTTTTCGATGGCTGAATCTCTGTAAGCAATCGGCGTTTTTCTTGGCTGCGTGGGGTGACGCCGTAAAACCGGAGTTTTTCTTGGGCTCACGACGCCGCCAACCTGAGGCCTAAAGCTCCGCCGCCATGGTGGTATACCAGTATGGGGACAGGTATACAGATCGCCAGTGCATCAGATCAATATTCCTCGATCAGTGTATGATCGGTGCGACCAGTGCACCTAATCGGGCGCGGCTTCCCCCGCGCCACCCACCACCCGACCCCAAACATCTATAGGGCCTTGTTTAAAAACTAAATGAATCTATTTGCAGAAACACCCGTGGCGTGTACAGAGGAGTAAATTGGAAGATGCCGCAGGTTTTTACCAGCGTCACAAAGAAGGCAGTTTTTGGGTAGACCCCATCCCTTCCACGGAGGTCAGTGTGGTGCACGAAAGCTGAGCCGGGTGCTGCGCGAGCTGTGGCAGAACGACATCCTGGCTGGCGGATGCTCCTGCTCTGGCTAGTGGTAACGGTACATGACTGGTGCTCTTGTTCTGATCAATGTTGAAACGTGTCGTGCAGCGGCAACATATACACCTTCAGTGTTAACACTCTCAACCTCGCCAGCGATCGGCGGGGAGTCGGTTCCTCCTGATATCACGGCTGGTGCGGCTTTGTCTCTCTGAATGGTCTCGGTCCTCAATGCCCCCCCCCCCCCCCCCTCCTCCCCCCCCCCCCTCCCATTCCACAACGTGAGGCCCAAAAACACTCAAGACGCTAAAAAGCCCAAAGGAAGCAAAAGACCTGTTCTCAACCTAGCCTCCGTTCCCACCGTCCAGCGCCTGTTATGAAGCGGGCCAGCCTGCCCGGGCCGCGCCTGGCCGGGGGGCCGGCGGCGCGGCGCCTCCGCGGCCGGCCCGGCGCCGCCGCCGCCATCTACCGGCCGCCGCGCTGTCGCCGGCCGACCGCCGGCCGAGTTATGGGACCCGGCGACCCAGCGCCGAATACCGTCCACCGGCGCCGAGCCGCGGCGTGGGAACACACTAAAATGAAGCTGTTCAGCGCCCTGATGGCCCGGTGCGCGCGTAATTGTTTTATGGAGACGCGACCGAGGTGGGGCGGATGGTCCCCGCCTCCGACAGCCGACATACGTCACCAGACGTGGGCCCGTCTGGGTGTCTGTGTCACACCGTCTGCTGTCGCCAGACGGCGTCCTGTCCGGCCGCCTCTGGCTCTGGATTTGGCCGCGGCTCTGGCTCTGGCTCTAGCTCTGACTCTGGATCTGCCTCTGGCTCTGGCTCTAGCTCTGCGTCTGGCTCTGGCTCTAGCTCACGTATCTGCTGAGTTTTCGAAGTTGAAGTTTCAGGTTTTCAGAGCAATTAGGGGCACATATTCCACGATGTGACGTAGTTGGGGCTATGTGCAAGAAATGATCAAGCGTCGGCTATCGGAGCGTTACTCCGGCGTCGGCTATCGGAGCATTATTCCGGAGTTGGCTATCGGAGCGTTACTCCGGCGTCGGCTATCGGAGCGTTACTCCGGCGTCGGCTATCGGTGCATTATTCCGGAGTTGGCTATCGGAGCGTTACTCTGGTGTTGGCTATCAGAGCGTTACTTCGGTGTTGGTTATCAGAGCGTTACTCCGGTGTTGGCTATCAGGGCATGTCCGATACGACACACTCCGATATTGGGACGCTGGACGGCCTGGTGAGCCGTCGCCAAAAGCTCGCTGCACCAAGCCGTCGACCTGGGTCAGACCAAGTTCAGCGGCAGACCAGCCAGCCGTCTGTCTCCTCCCCCAACGGCCTGCTCCCTGCGTCTTCAGCGGAGGTCCCTCCCCGTCGGCTGCTCTCTCCGTCCCTCCCTTCTGGCTGTTCGCTCCGTTCCCAGCGGAAGTCCCTCCCTGCCGGCTATTCCCTCCGTCCCCAGCTGATGTCCCTTCCCTGCCGGCTGCTCCCTCCGTCCCCAGCGGAGGTCCCTCCCCGCCGGCTACTCCCTCCGTCCCCAGCTGAGGTCCCTTCCCTGCCGGCTGCTCCCTCCGTCCCCAGCGGAGGTCCCTCCCCGCCGGCTGCTCCCTCCGTCCCCAGAGGAGGTCTGCCCCCCGCTATCCTGCTCTGACGCCGGGTCGTGACCGGTCCGGCGCCGGCGGTCGGCGACACGCCGCTGGCAGTCAGCGGCTAGTGGCCGTGAATAATGGGTCGTCGGCCCTGTTTGCCGGGCAGTGCGGCGGCCGCACCACCGACTCCGGACCGTCGCTGGACCATGGCCGGGAGCAGAGAGTGTCGGACCGGCGGACGGCTGCGGAAGCAGCCGGACCTCCGAACGGCTGCAGAGAGAGCCGGACCGCCGAACGGCTGTGGAGAGAGCCGGACCGGTGCAGGATGGCTACAGAAAAGGACGGACGGGCGGACGGCTGCGGAGACAGCCGGACCGACGCAGGGTGGCTACGGAAAGGGACGGACCGGCGGACGGCTGTGGAGAGAGCCGGACCGGTGCAGGACGGCTGCAGAGAGAGCCGGACCGGCGCAGGATGGCTACGGAAAGGGACGGACCGGCGGACGGCTGCGGAGACAGCCGGACCGCCGAACGGCTGCAGAGAGAGCTGGACCGGCGGACGGCTGTGGAGACACCCGGACCGCCGAACGGCTGCAGAGAGAGCCGGACCGGCGTCAGACGGCTGTGGAGACACCCGGACTGCCGAACGGCTGCAGAGAGAGCCGGACCGGCGGACGGCTGCGGAGAGAGCCGGACCGGCGGAGGACGTCTGCGGAGAGAGCCGGACCGGCGCAGGACGGCTGCGAAGAGAGCCGGGCCGGTGCAGGACGGCTGCGGAAAGAGCCGGGCCGGCGCAGGACGGCTGCAGAGGGAGCCGGACCGGTGCAGGACGGCTGCGGAGAGAGCCGGACCGGTGCAGGACGTCTGTCGAGGCGAGACTGCACTGTGCGCCCTTCGTCAGAGAAAGCTACACCGCTGCTGATGGCTGGGCGCAAAATGACCACTGCAGTCGACGCGCCCGAAAACTCCAATGAACAACAAAAGAACCGCTGCTGATGGCTGCTTTCCTCAAGTCCCAGAATGTTTGGATGCGATTTTGTCATGCACGCACATTCCTGAAGTCATCAAAATCATGTTCAATAGTAAAATGGCCGGCCCTTTACTATCCTATACTGCCGAAGCTGAAAGCTTTGCCGATCTTTCAACATAGAGATGATCATCGTCTCCACGAAAACAGACAAATACTTGGTGACAGAAGCTACCAGGGAGATCCAGCGCCAAATCAAGTCTAGGACATGGCTGCCACCCACATCACCTGCAACGCGCATGTCGGCCATGCCATCACCAGTCCCCGTCACAATGCGCTGCTGTCAAACGCCATGCTTCACGCGGCGCTCCTCTGCCGACCGGCGCGGCATTTAGTGCCGTTCCCGCGGTCCGCCCGGGCGCGCGGAGGGGGCCGCGGTCCCTGCTGTCCGATTCATTGTCCATGTAACACCTCCTAGCTCAGCGGCCCACCGTGTCGGTCAATTTGTCGGGCGGAAAGGAGCCGAATTTATGGCGCCGGGTCGGAGAGAGCGTCGGTCGGCCGCCAGACTCTCACCAGCGGCGAGCCGACTGGTGACGGCTCTGGAATTATTCGTTCGATCTTTCAGCCCTTCCAGCGAGATTGGGGAATGTGCGAAGTCCATGGCATGCAGCTTTGGCGTGAAGAATCGGTTCTCCAAACCGAGGGTATTTTGCAATCCGATGACGGAACCGTCGATGTGTCCCGAAATTTGAATGATATTACAATCAATTCGCAATGCAATCAATAGATGAGATTTAACAAACGACAATATAATACCCCTTAAAGGGAATGTTCCACATTTGAAGATATTGAGGTAGCCATCAGATATGATGCGAAAAGCTTGCTTGTAAGTTGCAACTATTGGTAAGCTTCCAAGGTTCAAAAACTACTCTAAGTAGCAAAATTTCAAAGTTTGTAAAAATGCATCCGTTACGTCATTGTTTGATGGCCACATGGAATGGTTTTGTGACGACAGCAATACCTGCCGTATCTGGCAGCCAGACCTAAAGAATATCTCGAAAAACGCGAAAGCTGACGCCAGCCGGCCATTCTCGCCGCGGGGGCTGTGTCGGGCGGCGGATTAGTGGGCGGCTTGTTTGTGGATTTTTTGTCTTGGTGCTGACCGTAAGAAAAGCTTTGGTGGACTGTTTGACATACGCAACATAGCGATCGCCAGCATTCATGGCAGATTATTCATGTCAAAGCACGATATGCTGTGCTGCTGCTGTTGCTGCTATGCTGTCGATGATTTCGTCAATAATTTATTGTCGACCCATCGTTGCCTGCTTTGCTGTAGTCCTGATGTTGATATCATGTGATGTGCACGATAGTTGCTTGCTTTATTGTTTGTAACTGGAAATGCGGTGTCATGTGAAAGGAAATAAATTTGCAACGTTGCTATGAATTGATGGTCAAAGCATTGCTATTGCTAATTGCTATTTGCTAACTGCTATTGCTGTTGTTAAAGATGGTAAGGTTTGACTACCAAAGATTTTTCTTTTTGCTTAGGATTATTATGCATTTAATAGTTAGCCCTGATATAACCATTGTGGTGCAATGGCATTCCTGCTGTTGATTTAGCATTGCTATCTCATTTGTTATCAGTCATTCATAAATTTTAAGCTGTTGTCTCATATGCTTGATATAGAGTAGTCACCAATGTGGTATATTGTGCAATGGCACGGGTCAACAGCTGTGGTATGCCTCAGTGCTATACCGTGGCATGACATAATGAACAATGATTTGGTTTTTGTACTGCAATCCTTACTGCTTTCATAATACATTTCATCATGAAGAGATGGGTCAAGTGTCCTCTCTTGCATTGATTCCTCATTTGACACATGACTGACCAAAAACAAGCGATACAATATACAAATCACTTTCAGCAAAGCAGACAACCAATAAGTGGCATCACTTGCTCAGCCTGTTTCGGGAATCCACAAAACGTAGGTGAGAAAGTTGCTAACACATCTTTCACTTCCGCAGTCATGCAACATGCTGCAGCCATCAGGCTGCTTTACTAAAAAATAAGAGGAAAATTTTACATGTGGTGAAATGACACTGCAAACATGCTGATCTTGCACAAGGCTGGAAACATGACAAGTGCATGTAGTTATGGTTGGATGGGAAAAACGCGAGGAAGCGATGAAACTGCCAGCGCACACAAGGCTCATGACAAAACTATTATTAAGTACTATACAAGATACCAACAGCAATACTTGTCTGCCTTTCTCAGCACCCAGCATCTCACAAGTTGCAGTGACTATGACATTGATGACTCACGAGCAATGCTCGCTTGCATACAGAATTTGTGAAGTAAGTACAATGTGCATCAGTGATAATACAGCTCTATGTTTTCAGAATTCTTTAGGGAAAGACAATTTTGCAAGGGCATATAATGTGAGCCTATTCTGAGCATGTGCATTAACGAGCTGCACGCACGAGCCCGTGTTGCCAAAATGAATCGGTGATACAATGACACGCAGTGGATTAATTACACGCTGTAACATCTCAATAGGTTCAAAATGTTGACAAGATCATAATGAAGTGCCAGCTTGTCTTTGCACACCCCTGCAGCATAAGTACAAGTGCTTCTCTTAGTTTGCCAGCGTTCCTTTATCATGTTCAAACACAAACATAAAGGTAGAGCCAGGTATCAATTTATCACATGATTTTGGGAGTCAGTAGACTTAAAGAATATTAAGACAGTGTTCTCTCTCAGAAGTACAAATCTCATACGCACATTCCCCATCACATCAAGATAAATACAAACCACTGGCACACACCACCAGTGATCACGCACAATTCAAGCCCCCGATTCACACTCTTTTGTCAAAAAAGTGTTATCCCACACTTGTACAGCTCGCGGAACTATCAAATTGCAGGTTTTCTCGTAATTTCCGCATAGATTTTTAGTCATAACACCGCATTTCACCGTGACCTCCCTTCGCAACAAAGTCCCAACGGGAGTGCATGGTAATGCGACTCAAGAGTTTGTATTTGTAGAACACAATTTTGTGTTCAAGATTTAAATTTGTGGTAAGATATGTGTGAAATATTTAGTGAAATATATATCTCTAAAATTACTGTAATGTTTCCCTAATTGCGTGATGCTCTGCTAACCCATAAACCCGCGCAAGGTTCTGTGCTCCGGTACACAAGGTGCCAACGGAGCTGCCTGTAAGAGATACGTCAGTAGAAGAAGAAAAAAACGCCAGCAGGGGAAAAGGCAGGTTTTGCGTCGCGTCTTCTTTTTTATAACTTTCGGGAGAGTGCCCGTTTTTTGGGTCCTGTACTTTTTTGCAGACACTGGCGTTTTTTATAACATTGAGATGTGGCCTAGAAATAAGGAAAAATGACCCGTTCGCGACGAGTGCCGCACAACCCGAAAGTGCTCACGCTTACGTTCGCGATACGCATTCAGCAGCGTTACCTTGCTAACAGCCGATCATCTTCCGCGCATTGTATCATACTTGACGCATCATCGCTTTTGCGAATGTATCAGCGGCCATGCTGTTTTGGCCATAAGCAGAAAGCAGCCCGTAGTAGGACCGATCTGCTTTGCGATCTGCCTATCCGACCCCATGCAATAGTAGTACTGGCAGCTTTCTAGGGTAAATTGCATCATACAATATCTTTCGGGCCGCTGCCAAATTCAGGCACGTCAACCTTGACATGCTTGGTATACCTTTCACTTGAAAGCGTGATCTTTATCTTATCAGTCTGCTTTAGCGCATTTGGGTTGGTTGTTTTGTTTAGCGCAAGCCGTTTTTAATCCATATTTTCTGGAAATTGTACGATCCGCTTAAGTTCATTCTATGGATTTACCCAATCATTGAATAGTCTCACTGGACTATAAATTGGTTATCGGTGCTATGGTCTCTAGCAAAGATGCAAGCCAGTTTAAAGCTGTTGTACGGGTGGAGTATATGCATATGCGTAACGTCTCGGGTGCCGACCCACTTCCAGCAGGTTTTAGCAATTGTGGCCAAAGCACGAGGATAATTGCAAACATTTGAGCGGATATGTACAACAATGAGCAAGACTATACGTTTTCTTCTTCTGCAAGGATCGACCTTTCTATGTTTTACCACAACCCCTTGCATCCGAGAGGGTTTTTGAAGGAGGTGGCATTGGCCATTTTCCGCCGAATTACTGGTACGCCTGTGAGTAGCCCCGTTTCGGGCATACCCGTGAAGTTAGCGATTTATTCAGCGATTTTTTTCAGCGACGAGTTCCGATTTCTCTGAAAAATAGTTTCAACGTCAATTGTGGCATGAGAACACCAAAAATGACCCTTATTTTGCAATATACTGTGAACTTCAAGGTCAAGAGCTGGGTCAAAGGACGGGGAACTCGATATCACCCAAAAATTACTGGCCGATTTTCAGCTTGCAAATGTCAGAATATTTAACATAGAAGGAGCTAGCGTCCGTTAAAAAGTCCTGACCTCTCGAGGTCACCCTTTGAGGTCAAACACGGGCTCAAAGGACGGGGAACTCTATATCACCCAAAAATTACCGGGCGATTTTAAACTCAAAGACATAAAAATAATCACCTGAGAAAGAGGGTGCTCCTGATGTGATCGAACCCGGCTATCACGGTATCAAGTTTGTGCACATTTAGTATCCAGCTAATAGCTTTTGTGATGCCAACCTGTCTACTAGAATTTTGTTCACTCCTAGAAATGATTGATTTGTTCATCAGTGAATCGTAAAAATGTTGTGACGTAAAACTGCGTTACATACGTAATGCATACCAAGCTACTGGTTGCGGGCCTTTGCATTGGCTGTTAAGAAATGTACTCAGCCTTAGGGGTTGAATTTTTAACCAATTTAAATGACAATAAAACTTATCATCAAAGCATTTGGACCACGATGGCTGTCTTCAGGTCGAGAACGCTTTCAAACCGTGTGCTTCACTCACTTCGTTAGACTCAGTTCTTTCTAAAAGCACAATGGCTTACTTTTATTCTACGCATTCCTGAGCCTGGATGGCAATGTAGCATTTAGAATAGTGTAATTTATGATCGGTTTTCTGGGATGGCAATTATTCCCTGCATAAGGGTTGAACTACGTTGGCTTGAGACAATAGTAATTATAACCAAGCTTCCCACATGTCACTTAATATTAGCAGCATTTCTGGTTCAAGATTATGCATTGCCTAATACCGGTATAAGCTAATATTGCGTACACCAATGGTTACCGTATAAACGTGGCAAGTGGGAATATATTTTCTCTTCTGTCGAGAGTTTGGCCTCAGTTTTTCCATTCCTTGGTTTTATTGGAAACCATATTTCATCTTCTGAATCATGCTGAATCTGACAAGTTATATAACCTCCACCCGGTGGACATGCTACGTCCCCAAGAAAAGATTATTTGAAGGAAAAATATTCACTAGCATCGCAAGCGGGAGACATGTGGATATTGAGTAGTTGGCTGTGGCTCATGGCAAACATGGTCATATGCACAACGCTTGATATAAATATTGTTGCTTCGAAGTCATTCATCCGTCCGTCAGTCGCATGCGAAGCTAGGTTGCATGTACATTTGGCTAGAAATAGTCAGGGACCAACACGTCTATTTTCCAGAATAGCAGCTGATCTGAAAACTTCATTGCCTTGAGGTATGTTTGAACAAATATCTGAGCATTTAAATTATGTGCAGACTATTTTTCTGTGTCTTTTTTAAACTATAGCCGATAACATGGTCCTCGGTTCTATGAAAGGAAACGGACAGCACTTCTGTGCCTTGAAAACGTTCTTAACATTGCGATGTTACACCGTTTCAGAACATCAGACTTTCTCCACTGGTTAACACTCGGTTACGCAGTGGTGATGGCTCATAACGCTGAGCTAGCGAGACTTTCCGTGCATTGAAGGGCGTTTTTCTGCAGCGCGAGGGCTCATAGCGTCCAATGTATGTCTGATAATATTCCGTCACTCTGTCTATGCATATCCCAACTAATCCGCACGTTCGGCTACTGCAGCCACTCATAAGGCACAGGTCTGAGGACAAAACAGTGCGACAAGACGGGCCGATTCTGCACACACCACCGTGGCGTGAATGCTGTGCTACAGAGTTACGGCGCTACGACCAAAAAGCGGTTTATGACAGCGCTGGGAGACGTTTCTCGAGCATTGGAGTCCTGGGGAGAGCGGGACTGGCAGGCTGCTCGGGCCTGGCGTATCAGTCGCCATCTGGCGGCGGCGCCGAGCCTCCGTCTCCGGAGCCCAAACACTGCCGCTTGTCTCAGGGTGTCACCAGCCGGTCCGGTGTCCCCCCCCCCCCCTCATACACACAAACGCCGGCGTCGCCCGTTCCCACGCCTGCCGCGCCGCGCTTAATGGTTTTATTGCCGACCGGCATGCGGGAGGCGCGCCAGGTAGGTGACACACACCGGACAGGCGAGCGAGCCTCCGATGGACGGGCGGAAGAGCCCCCGATGGGCGGACGGAAGGGCCCCGATGGACGGGGGGAGAGCCCCCGATGGACTGACGGAAGAGTCCCGATGGACGGGGGGAGAGCCCTCGATGGACTGGCGGAAGGGCCCCGATGGACTGGGGGAAGGGCTCCGATGGACGGGGGAGAGCCCCCGATGGACTGGCGGAAGAGTCCCGATGGACGGGGGGAGAGCCCTCGATGGACTGGCGGAAGGGCCCCGATGGACTGGGGGAAGGGCTCCGATGGACGGGGGAGAGCCCCCGATGGACTGGCGGAAGAGTCCCGATGGACGGGAGGAGAGCCCTCGATGGACTGGCGGAAGGGCCCCGATGGACGGGGGGAAGGGCCCCGATGGACGGGGGAGAGCCCCGATGGACTGGCGGAAGAGTCCCGATGGGCGGGTGGAAGAGCCCCCGATGGACGGGCGGAAGGGCCCCGATGGACGGGGGAAGGGCCCCGGTGGACTGGCGGGGAAGAGTCCCGATGGGCGGGCGGAAGAGCCCTCGACGGACGGGCGCAAGAGCCGCCAATGGGCGGGCGGAGGGGCTCCCGATGGCGGGCGGAAAAGGCCCCGACGAACGGTTGGAAGTGTTCCGATGAGCGGGCGGAAGGGCCCCCGACGGACGGACAAAAGAGTTCCCGACAGACGTGCGCCAGACGGCGTCAGAACACTTTTGATTGGACGTGTTTCTGGGATTAACACTCACTCTTAGCAGTGCTTGTTGCGTGAGCCCCCTACTCACTCCAACTTCCGACCGTGAAATTCCGGGTCATGGGCAGACTTTGGCATTGAAAGCTTAATGTACCATAATGCTCGGTACGGTCTGTTCGGCCATTTAACGTAACTTGACCCCTAGCGCGCCCGTTGCCATCGGCCGCAGGCTGTCCCAACCCGGGGCGAAAAGCGAGCGCCTAAAGCGTGTCGAACCACACCACTACGGGTGGGTGAACTGAAGGGCAGCAGCTTTAGGCAGCTGGGCCTTCGGAATGAACGGCCCACACGCGTGACAAGAAAAAGTGGCATTCTGTCTCCTGACCAAGGCAATCGGCTCTGTATGAAATATAAGGAAGTCAGGGCCCAGGTTCATGGAGCTATGCCACGAAGACACGCAACCTTTGGAACGCGCAGCAAATGCATAGAGTCCCAAAAAGATGGCCTGCCATGGGAGCTGGAACCATCGAAAAATGCTGTTGGAGTTAAACGCGCATAAAGTTGCGCTAACTCTCCTTGATTCATATTGCTTTTTCTTTTTACCAGACGTTCGCTGCTTGACCTGAAAAGGTATGCCAAAGAGAGCGGAAGAGAGAGAGAGAGAGAGAGAGAGAGAGAGAGAGAGAGAGAGAGAGAGAGAGAGAGAGAGAGAGAGAGAGAGAGAGAGAGAGAGAGAGAGAGAGAGAGACGGCTCATTGATAAAAGCATGGCTTCGAGTAACAACTCATATGTCCGTCCCGGTGGCTCAGTTGGTTAGAGCGCCTGCCTTCCGATCCACCCACCCGTGACAGGGTGGGTCCGAGTCGCTTCAGGGCGCTCGCTATTTGCCCTTGGCAGGTATGGCCTGCGGCCGGTGGCAGCGGTCTCGCTAAAGGTCAGTTGACGTCAGAGGGCAGGACGGACCGTGCCGAGCATTGCGGCACGTTAAGCTTTCGCCACTAAATTCTGCCGTTGCCTGGAATTGCGCGATCGGATGGTGGAGGTCAGGGATCACACAACAAGCACTGCTTAGCGTGAGCGCTGATCCCAATAATTCATCCATTCAAAGGGTTCAGATCAATTTTTAAAAATAGAACATGTGCACAATGTACATATGGAGTAGGATACTGTTTAGTTGATAACATATCTGTGTTAATGAGAGCGGTTGTATGCGGAATACGTGATTTGCGTAGTCGCATACCGCAGCAAAACGTTTGGAGTGTGCTTGCGCTCCGGGTGTCTGCCGGAGATCGCCACTCGCTGCTTCGGAAGCAGATCTCCATGCATGGGAGACACTTGCATTTGTTTTCCTAGCCTTGGGCATAGTGTTTCCCTTCTGTCAGCGAGGGTTTCCATGCCCAAGCGCTGCAAGATACGCGAGTACTTTTCCGAACGGCCGAAGATCATTTTCAAGGCTCTGTTCTGCACTTTCTCCAGATAATGCTCCTGCTTGGCTGCGAGTCCTGCATGAAAAACCGGTGCACAATATTCTAGCAATGGCCGGATGTAACTAGCATACACCCGAACAAGCCGTCCCAATGGTGGATGGTGCTTCTTCATTATGTAGAGCATGTACAGAATTTTGGATGTTTTGGATACAACCCCATCCACATGTACTTGTCATAACATGTCATTTGATACTGTCACACCTAAAAGCTGAGTTGTCGGCAGGCTTTTTCCTTGAATCATTATGTCCGGTAGTGCTCATGGTCTTTTGGCTGTGAAAAAAATGCATGACTTTACACTTGTCAGTGTTCAGTGTTATCTTGTTTGCTGTTCCTCAGTCACTTATCTTGTCAGTGTGCCCTTGCAACTGGCAGTGCCGATCTATTTGGTCAGTTCGACACGCCTGGTATATGGTAAGATTATCTACACACCCCAGTCGGTTCTCAATATTAGCAGCGGCGCCGTTAACTATAGCCAAGAAAGCAACCGGGATAACTAAGGCTTTTTGTGGAGTGCCGCATGTTGTCGTGTTCCAGTGACTCATGGTTCCATCTGGCATCTTGACCCACTGCTGTCGGTCCTGCAAGAATGAAGAAGCCACTTTGCATACCCGGAGCAAAGTCTCATTGCAAGCATGTTCTGGACACTGTTCAGGTTTTGGTTTTGACACGCGGCTGTAGGGGAGCGTGATTGTATTTCTAAATTTGTCAGAATTGTAACACGCAGCATTGCGGTGAGGCCTGCGAAATTAGCCTTAGCACAATTGAATCCGTTTTTGTTGAGCTTTACCTGACTGGCCGGAAAACATGTTTTTATCTTTACAATAATCGCTACGTTTCAGAAGATGACAGTTGGGAGACGTTTTAGCTGAACATCATTGCTTAAGATGTGGCGATGAAACTATGTCATCGGTGACACGTTTGCTCATTGCTCACACGTTGCATTTTATAAGTCCATTCACTCGTGGCTTCCTTTCAATGATATATCGGCATGCTGTTTGTTTTATTCTGGTTGTGGGACACAAGATCCCAGATATTAAGATTTTTCCAATAAATGTGTCAACATAGCTGATTTCCCTTACAATTAACTGTTTTCCCTTTTGCTTAATGCGCAGTCCAGTAACTGGCAAATAATATGATTGAATTGTACTTCGGTTCCTCGGTTGGCAGCACAAAATCGACATCTGTGCTGTTCGTCTGACTCCAGCGATTGCGGGTGAGGTGAGGTGGACCTGGGCCCGACCATGTTTCGCTATGTAGTTCTGGAGTCGTAAAACCAAAAACTTCTTTGGATGCAGTATTAGATTTATAAATAAAATGGCTTAACTGCCTCTGGCGCCAGAGCGTCCCAGGAGCTGTCGCCACGAGAAATCCCCTGGAAGACCATGGGCCCTCATAATCATTCAAAACGGGGTCATGCAGACGTAGTGGTGGTCAATCACGTCCGAGTTTCCTGACCACATGTTATTTGCGGTGGTAGCAGTAGGCTGGCGCCATTTCATTGGGTGGCTGTTCAGCAAACAACATGGTCAGTATGAAGAGGAACGCAAAGCAGCACGCCATGCCATAAAAGGATTTAAGCCGTTTACTTTGTAATCCATCTAAACGTTTTGGAATCCACAACTTCCTCGGGACACCATGATGCTGTTAGGATCGTGGGCAGCTTCGGGGATCACTGGAGGTGTAATAATCTGTGGCTGGGGATCGCTTTCAGCGTCGAGGATCTTTTGACATGTTGGAACCTTAACGATGTAGGAGTCCCATAGCCACTCCGTAGTCACTCAACAAAAACGTGCCGCCCTGCTGACCAGCTAGACCACAATATTACAGGTTTCGGATTATCTCTCAGACACTACATCTCTTGCACAGTCCATCTTGTCCCTGACTGTGTGACTGTCGTCCCGTTGTTTTTGATCGGCGAGCCACTGAATGCAAGATATGTGCTGAGTGAGATTCTGCCGCTCCGCGTCCAGTGACTTTCTTCTTCTTCTTTTTGCTCCTTAAGCGATAGAAGCCAACAGAACCGCAAATAAGGAGGGTGGATAGCCAACAGAACCGCAAATAAGGAGGATGGATACCACTGCCCCAAATGTGTCCATGCAAGGCTCCCTGACAGTCATGCTCCCAAGTCTGAGATAGTCTCGATGATAAGAGGTTTTGACATCGCATTCAGAATGGGGCCAGGCAAAGACTGAAGGCTATGGACTAAAGGCGACTCTGAGCAGCTAGGAAGCCACGAGAAGATCAAAATCATCAAACTTTTACCGAGTACGGCTTGAACGCCGAGATAGTACAAGTCATCCAGACGCACTCCCCGTTGCGAAAGGTGGACCAATATTGCTGGTATCGTCGGCCAATAAAGCCCTCGTAAAAGGCTGATCGGTTCGAATCAGCCAGGGCCTGGAAATAAGTGCCCTACCGGAGGCATCTGAACACAAATGTATGCGTGGTGTAGGATGTATTATGCATGCATTATGTGTGATGTTTACTTAGATTCCGATTAGTGACCATGTGAAGAAATGGCTGTATTCCTTATATGCATAAAAGTGTTGGGATTCTACATTTGATATGAAAGCGTTCAATAAATCATAACCCAACAACTCAACAACCCAATATATTAAACAGCCCAATAAATTAAATGTGACAGCGCTCCCCCCAGCCGGTTGACTACACTGCATGCTGGGAGATATCGAGGTTGTTCAGTTGTCAGTCACATGCTTTTGCAATTATTCTTACCATGCATCCCCATCGCCCCACCGTAAAAGCGTGAGAGAATCGGGGGTAGGGAGTTCATTGCCGAGTGATGCGAGAACCAGTCGCATATCTAAGGAACGTTGTGACCGAGAGCCGGACTCCGTTTGACGGTGTGGCACACCCGTGCGGCACCCGCTGCTGCTCTCAGGATCACGTCCGGGGGGGAGAGCAACGCCTCCCTCGAGGTGACACGCCCGTGCGGCACCCGCTGCTGCTCTCAGGATCACGTCCGGGGGGAGAGCAACGCCTCCCTCGAGGTGACACACCCGTGCGGCACCCGCTGCTGCTCTCAGGATCACGTCCGGGGGGGAGAGCAACGCCTCCCTCGAGGTGACACACCCGTGCGGCACCCGCTGCTGCTCTCAGGATCACGTCCGAGAGGGAGACAAACGCCGACCGATGGTGACCGGGCGGCCAAAGTGCCCTCTGCGATTGGTCTCGTTGAAACGTTGTATTATAAATAACATCAACTTTTGAATATGATGATTGAGGACTAACAATAGCTCTTACGACGCTCAGGACTCACACCGATGCTTTGAAAGCGTGATATGTTACTTAGGTAACTGCTTTGGACATTTCAGACGATTTACGTGCGCCTTGTACCGCGCAGATGCACTGGGATATTCGACGCCATGGTATCCCTGCAGTGTCCAGGAGGGCCCTCATGCAGTTTTATGTTTGATGTTTATTTTCGATCATGGACATTCAGCAGTGCATAATATTTTTTTAAAGATTTGATCCGAGCCCTTTGGATGGATGGATTTCCGGGATCAGAGCTCACGCTAAGCAGTGCTTGTTGTATGAGCCCTGACCCCCACCATCCGATCGCGCAATTCCATGCCAACGGCAGAATTTGGTGGCGAAAGTTTAACGTGCCGCGATGCTCGGCACGGTCCGTCCTGCCTTCTGACGTCAACTGACCTTTAGTGCGACCGCTGCCACCGGCCGCAGGCCATACCTGTCAAGGGCAAATAGCGCGCGCCCTAAAGCGACTCGAACCCACCTCGCCACGGGTGGGTGGATCGGAAGGCAGGCGCTCTAACCAACTGAGCCACTGGGACGGACAAATATGGTGAGTGGATTGGCGCATAACCGGAACGCTTAAATCTGAGCGCCTCTCCTAACAATAACAAGATATGGTCATTGCCGCCAGGAAACCACGACCCACCGCCCACCCGCCCGATCTGTAAGCCGACACGGGCCGGGCGTCTGCCGTCGCTCCCGTCTACACATATAGCCGTCTCGGACCGGCGGCGGACGCCCGGCTCGGCAACGCCACCCAGTAGGCCGTCTGCTGTCCGCGACCGCTGGAAGTTTTTAGGCGTATCGCTTGGTCTGAAAAAGAAATGTTCGGAATTTGTTTTCTTTCTGCTGCCATTGCGATCCTGTAAACCGTTACCTCTGAGATAGATACTTAGCTGCTCGCTGTGGGTGAGATCAGAAAAGTTTGGAATGACACGATCTGTTTTACGCAGCACTGCAGTTCGGACTTCATCCTAGCGAGGTCAGTTCAGTAAAAAGTGTTTAGGGTCTGTATATGGATAGCCACACAAGCAGGAGGGACTAGGTGTCGCTGGATTTTGAGTTTCGAACAGGTGGGCATTAAGGTCTGGCATTCCCAATCTCAACCTAGTATTCAGGATGTTACCATGCTTGGATCCGAAGCTGTGATGCACTGGAGGCACGGCCACACCGCAGCGCTGGTATATTTCCCGTTTTAAGGAACAAGAAAACTGGCAAAGAACAATACGTCATTATCAGTTTTGTCGGCTAGGCCGTTAACACATATAAGAGTAAGGAGAGGTGCCAGAACAGACCCCTGCGGGCATCCAGCAGATATGGTCCTAGGCGTGCTGAAACTGTTGCCTACCTTAACTATCTGCTTGCGGTCTGAGAGATACGATTCCAGCCAATTTAGGAGAGCTCCTGACAAACCACAATAGTTATTGCACTTTAGTGGGAGGCCCTTATGCCAAATCTTGTCAAAATATTTACTAATGTCCCAGTAAATGGCTGTAAAGTCATTTCCTCGGGGCAAAGCTGCATGAAGATTGTTAATTAAATATACCAGCTGAATTTGTGCGCTATGTTCTGGATGGTATCCCTTTGTTCCTCAGAGAGCAGCCCATTCTCAATTAGGTGCTGATAAATACTCTTAAAGATAGTTCTTTCAAGAATTTGCGACACACAAGGAAGTAAACTGATTGGTCTGTAGTTAGCAGGATCCGAGCTTGACCCTTTGTTTTTTTTATTTTTTGAAAATAGGACGTACATTTGTTTCTTTCCAGGTGGAAGGGCAGTGTATAAGGGTTCACGGGCCCCATGGCGTCCTTGGCAACGCTGTTGGGGCGTCTATCCTGTTCATGCTTGATAACTAGCCAAGAAAATTGGACTAGCAGACATGAGAACTGGACTCTGGAGCCTTCAAAAGCCTAAGAATCAAACGTATGGGTAACATTTGAGGTAAGGCCGGCTGCCCTGAACGCCAGGACCCCTCGGTCAGAGGTGGCTCCATTCTGGTCGAAATCCTGGGAGGGCTATACGGAAGACAACAGCCCGTCTTACGGAACGCCTGGCCTCAAATGCATCTCCGCTGTAAAATAAAGCGATTAAAGAGTACCCATATGTCAAAATCATTATCCCTGTCAAAAGCTATGCATCGCGAATGCTTTTGAGGTAGGCTTTTTTACTTTCTGCGTTTCTGAGTCCATAAAAAACACCGTGACGAAAACGTCAGCTTTGCATGATGTACTAATTCCAAGCCTCTCAAACATTTCAGGCATACTGGGACCCCTTGGAGCCCAGCCACTGATCACAATATACACACGCTAATGCGACCCCCGGTCCGGCACGGCCGCCGCAGAGACCACCTCTGCGGCGCGGAAGAGACCACCCGGGCCGCGCCGCGATGGCCGCATTTCTCGGCCGTTTCCCAGCCGTTTGGGCGGCTCAGTGCGCCGCATGGGCCGCTAAGCTGCCGTTGCGCCGCACCACGTCCAGCCATGATCTGCTGTGAACCCGTCGTCACGCCAGTGATGGACGGCTGGGGGGCTGTTTAGAAGGATTTCAGGATCAGAAGACCGGACGCCATAGACGCGCCACGTCCGTGTGTCCCACTTTTTGTCACGAACGCTTCGTCTTCCTTTACGAAGGTGGGTATGATGCGGGTTGTTATGTGTGGTGATTGGTGGGTTCACATGCGCTGGCGTCGATAGAAAACTCCGAGGTTAATGGTTTTGTTAAAATTAGTTTAACTATGAACTCTTATACTGTAATTATATGCTACGCCACATCATATTTCATACGCGCAGGTAATGCGTATGGGAACACAGATGATAGCACCTCTTCCATGAACACAGATGAAATGAAACGTGCTATAAGTAGAAGGTGCGACCCTGCAATAACAATCAGCTTGATTCGAGTCACGGTTACTGGCTATTACATAGCACTTGCGAGACATGAGAAGCCTCGCGATCCGATGAGCTCTGTCCACGTTTACCGGTACGTGGTGGGGCGACTCCTCCGTTCGCACAGTTAAGGAAATACTTGAGGATATTAAGATAGGAGTTAATGTGGCGGGAAGCGAAAGAGCGATAACCATCGAATGGTGGTATGAGTCAAAGATGGGTGAGAAAGGGCAAAGAGTGTGGGCTCACCCGCACCACCTGTGGCCACCTGGACAGCTTTCTAGCTGGTCTTGTGGTCAGGAAGCTGCTGGAGGTTAGCCGTCATATCCACATTGGCACCACACAATTGGAGGTAACTGGCTGTGACGGGCGGTTTCGGTTGAATGCAACTATCAGCTCTTGACTGATGGCATTCACGAGCACAATATTCAAGGCCTTTTAATCAGCATTCAGGAGAAAGTGAAGAGCTTACGATGTTGGATTTCACTCGCTGCACCCAAAAAGCAGAAGTGGACCTTTGGACATACACACGTGAGCTGGTGACCTGAGACGTAAGAAACTGCTTTTGGAACGATTGACTGACATGGGGGGGCAGCCAGCAGTGGTCACACTGCTATGGAATGTGGCGCTGCACGTGAACTCCAGCAGGAAATAACCGGGAGGTGAGACGCAGTGGATGACCGGTGAGACTGGTTTGGCTTTCCCAAGAGAAGTGAGAAGCAGTGAGAAGCTCTTAAGTTGGACATGAACTTGATGTCATTCAGATTATTCGTGTACTTCTTCTGGGATATTTTTGATAAGGGCAAGTTGGGCTCGAGCTTCCTCCTTACAATAAAATCGAGCATTTCTGTTGCAGTCACTTCAGCAAATTGTCACGAAATAAACACTGGGCATGGGAATGGGGATGACATGCACCCACTGTGCTTGGGTGTGCTTCTTCACATGTGCAAAGGTACTTGGGGGGGGGGGGGGGCACTGAAGGCAGGCATCCTTCCAAGTTGGCACCATATGCAAGCACCTTTCTTCAGTCCGGTTATCAGCCAACTTTAAGGGGTGGCATAACGCCAGGTCTATGACCGTGTGCGGAAATAAGCAATCCGCGGTGGTGTCGCCTCCTAGACCAGTTCAGCACTCCTCTGCCACGCTGGACTCGATCTGCTTCTACCAATGGTGGACGGTGATACAGACACGACACATCAGAATCACTGCGGTTGCAATACTTTTGAAGGGTTGGAAACCAGCATGCGTATGGCTCGTATTCCAACGGGACACTTGCCAGCTCCACCCTAAAGCCTCGAGCGGGAGCATCACACTAAATCCCACTAGCCATATGAAAGGGTGTGCTGAGCGACCGTCCCCGCATGCCGGTGCACTGCTCACAGAGTGTTCTGTTGTCAGCATGCAGTTCTTTAGCACAGCACAGCCTGCGCCTACGCCCATACACACCCCGGAGACCTATTATGCAGGTCAAACGCTGCGGCCATAACGTGCACCCGTTGATGGTGCGGCAGCCGTGCCAAGCTGCAGGAGCCGGCACTGGCGGCCTGCTGACGGCCCTCTCCGTCACCGGTCTCGCGCCAGCACGCGGGCCAGGGCGGCCGCGGCGCGCCGCCGGCAGCGCTGGGCGGGCGCGCTCTGCAACGGATGGAGCAGTTCTCAGGGCGTTGTGGGCGGCACCGGCCGGCCAGCAGCGGGCCACAAATGAAAATGGCCGGACTGGATTGGTCTGCTTTTTTCAGCGGTGATGCACGCCCATGAATATTAGAGGTACGGTGTGACAATGATGAATAATAGTTTCTGGAAGCAGTCGGTTAGACCAGATAGCATGTGCGAAGGCTTTATGCTTGACCCCAATTCTATTGATATACGATAGAAAGATATGAAGTTTGCATGATAAGAGGTCCCCTTGAACACGGCAACTCGCGGTAAAGGCGGTATGGTCCCGTAACCCATTGTTACGAAACAGTTGCCCTATCCACTTCATCTCCGAGATTACTCATATTAGATCATCACGCCGAGATTGCTAAATGTAAGCTATTGAGATACAAACGTATTAAATCCACACGGCCGTGGCCATTCATTACCCGGGGAGAAATTATCACCTCTGCGGGTTGATCGACCGCAGGATATCATCATCGGCCATAACGGCTCGGCACGTTCACGTCGCTGATTGGTGCAGCGGCCGGCGCCCGTGGCGCCGCAGGCACGCTGTTACGGCGTCGCTGATTGGCCGATGCGTAATTACCTGCTGCTGGCCGATTTATCAGAGTCGTCGTTACAGCGAGGCACCACGGGAGTCGCGGTCGTCCCGGACGCCGGGCAAAAACACAAATTGAAATTTACCTCGGACGGCCGCCGGAGTCCGCCTTTGAAGCAGCTATTCATCTCTCTAATATATCTTTATTTTCTTCGAGCAAACCCAAATGAGAGCTCTGTTTCATCCACGGTGCGCATTTGCATAACAGTAGACAGTTATGCGTAAGCCTCTGCGGTGCGCGCCATCTGGCCACGGCAAATTGCTAACTCATTTTGTTTCGCGGCCATGACTGCGTTCTCAATTACACTCTAGGCATACTGGGCTCAGCATTACCTGGCTGATGATGGGGCCCTGACCGGGCTCTGTTGGTGGGTGTGGGTGCTTCAACGAAGGGGAAATTGGTCAACGATCGCAGCTATTGGTACAGGGCCGACTGTTTTACGTGCCAGGGGAGCCCGGCAGTCGCAGGCAAACAGTACTCGGCCCTTGCCTCAAAGGCAACACCGGCTTCACAGTGACATCAAGCGGTATGAGGTTATGTATCTGTAATGACCTCAAACCAGAGGATATATCCCCAATTGATAGGGTCGGCAGGCCCTCATGGTTCAGTTGATAAGCTGGCATTCCAGCACTGAAATGTTCGGGCCCAGCTGATGGTGGAATGGCCGCTTACATCGCAGCGCCCGGCGCAAGACACTGACGGGCCTCAGCCATGGCCCCCATGATATGGGGAACAATGCAACTGTCATCTTACCTATCGAATCTGCGGCAGGCTATTGTCAGCTGTCGGGGCTGAAAGGCAGTGACGGGGTGGCTTCAGTAGCACCGCTTTGCCGGGATGATAACTTGCTATGATCACGCTACCTGATATCCAATTAACATTTCATGTTTTGCACGCATTTTGAATTGCTTATGTGACACAAATTGGCATCATTAGCTGCTTAGCTGCAATTAAGACCTGGTTTCTCACACGCAAAAGCATAAGAAACTTAAACTTTGGGCACATACAGGCGCTTTTTGTTCCAGTCCCCACACGCAAAGCACCAAACGTTTCGTAAGCTACGGGGACGAGACAGGCCATTCGATAGTTTCAGAGTCTGGAGAACACCGACAGCCCGTGAAGGCGTGCGTTGTGTGCATCTGTCCATGGCGTCAGATGGCTCAGAGCCCTCTTACAGCTTCAGAAGAAGATATTTAGCTGCATAAGTTTGTTCAGAAGTGGAGTTTTAATCACCTTCAGGTAGCATAAAATATGGATTTCGGATCGGACTGGGCCCACGCCGTTATGAGCTTAGTTAAGACAAGCATGTCAAATGCATATGATGTTTAACTACACACATTCCCATCATTTTGTAGTTTTGAGATATCGTGCAGCATGGGTATCACGTTGTACATATTTCGGCAATAATTTGAACCAATAAGAAAAGCCCGCCCATATCGTCGTGGCACGCACGTCATATGCGTCAAGGCGGTACAAGTTACAGAGAAGTGGGAGAGTCCTGAGCGAAGGGACTCCTCCAGGCTGCCCAGTCAACCTAAGGGACGTAGCGCTATTGGAAATACAAAACAACATTAGATCGGCACTTCAAACAATTTATAACCTATAGCCTCTCGTGAGTGTATCTTGATGGCTCGATATTATGAATGTATCATGAATGTAGCGTGACCTGTGCACGATACGGTAAGTACATAGAGTTGCATACGCCTAGAATGGAGCGAGATATTATGAAAATAACAGTCGAGTTGATTAGATTTGCACAACGACACGACAACCTTGAAAGCACGGGCGGAACCAATCGTCAGTTGTGAACAAACATGCCTTGGTGCATGCCTCTGCCCTGTAGTCTCCGATAAGGAAACGGGATCACGTGACACGAGGTCTCCGCTGAATTTGAGAGCCTAAAAGGGGCAGAGGCACTGAAGCTGATCGGGTTCCGGTGCCAGGCGAAGGCGGCCAGTACAGTCAAAGGTTCCCGTATGTTCAGAGGAAATGTCCACGGCCATAGTATCACTGGCCCATGCGTTTATAACGATCGATGATTTACGAAATTAGGAAGACCCCTGACCTAAGACGCTCGGCCACGTCTCAAATCAGGAAGACCCCTGACCTCAGGCGCTCGGCCTCGTCTCAAATCAGGAATACCCCTGACCCAAGACGCTCGGCCTCGTCTCAAATCCGGAATACCCCTGACCTAAGACGCTCGGCCTCGTCTCAAATCCGGAATACCCCCGACCTAAGACGCTCGGCCTCGTCTCAAATCCGGAATACCCCTGACCTAAGACGCTCGGCCTCGTCTCAAACCGCTGTTGGGGCTATCCGGCAACTGCAGTGTGTCCAGAGCAGGCCGGTGCCTCCAAGGCAGTGGCAGATGCCCTTTACGCTGATATGTTCCGTTACCTCCCTTAACAACGTGCGCGAAGGTGTCAGGAAAACGTAGGGTGCCGCCTTTAGAGACATAATATAAATGTTAATATTAATGTTATATCATAAATGTTATATATCATGAATGCGCGGGGCAAGTAATCGCTGTAAAAGAAAGTCAAGTCGCGTCAAGTCAAGTCAGGTCATGTCAAGGCAAGGCAAGGCAAGGCAAGTCAAGCCGAGTCAAGGCAAGGCAGGGCAAGTCATAAAAATTAAGGTGTGTCCGGGTCATCCAAAACATAACATAATATATACCTATGAAACCAGTGCTTTGGGAATGCACGCTGGCTGCGCAAAATTCATCTGATGGATTTAATTAATTAACATACACCTATGAACTTTCCAGTCCTTAGGCTATAAGCACGCTGGGCTTCCACTGTCACCATGCGCGCGTGCGGCATTGTAATGCATGCGTGACAAGCACACATGATAAGCACAACAGGGAGGTGACATGTTGACACGCGTATAGCATTGCTCAGTACCAAATACACATGGCGTGTGGCAGGACATGTGTTTACAGCAACATATCACTGGAGCGTCGTCAGAAGCGGTGCTGTTGACTGAAGCGTTGCTGTTGAAGCGGTGCTGTTGACCAGTGTTGCTGACGACGCAAGTCTGACGTCAGAAGCGGAGCTGTTGACCAGCGTTGTGTTGCTGACGACGCAAGCCGGACGGAAATCTGACCGCAGCTCGTCTGCGCAGGGGCTTCAAACTGCGCAGAGTGGTCAAATAAGTCCAGCAAAATCCTGGCCAGTGAGCGGAGCCCTATCTCGCGCTCTGCTGCTCTTCTCTCTCCTGCTGCGCCTCCGCTGAACGGGCGCCGCAGCCGTCCGCGCCGTTACCGGCCGGCAATTCTCGACAAACGGGTCCAATATGCCGGCCAAACCGGCCATCGGCCGACGGCGCATCTGGTCACAACTGCGCTCCGATGGCCGCTGGAGGAGGGGGCGCCCGCTGCCACCAGCTCCACTCCGGGGGCTGACGGCTGCCCGGAGCCGACGGCGCCCGCTGCCACCAGCTCCACTCCGGGGGCTGACGGCTGCCCGGAGCCGACGGCGCCCGCTGCCACCAGCTTCACCCCGGAAGCTGACGGCTGCCCGGAGCCGACGGCGCCCGCTGCCACCAGCTCCACTCCGGAGGCGGACGGCTGCCCGTAGCCGACGGCACCGCTGATGCAGGTCATAGGAGCCGATGGCACCGCTGATGCAGGTCACAGGAGTCGACGGCACCGCTGATGCAGGTCACAGGAGCCGAAGGCACCGCTGATGCAGGTCATAGGAGCCGACGGCACCGCTGATGCAGGTCACAGGAACCGACGACACTACTGATGCTGGTCACAGGAGCCGACGGCATCACTGACACAGGGCACAGGAGCCGACGGCACCGCTGATGCAGGTCACAAGAGCCGACGGCACCGCTGATGCAGGTCACAGGAACCGACGACACTACTGATGCAGGTCACAGGAACCGACGGCACCGCTGATCGAGGCGAGAGGAGCTGGCAGCACCAAAGACGGAGACAATACCAGCACGAGGGAAAGACCGCACCACTGAAGAGGGCCGCAAAGGCACGGCGCCACTGAGTGAAGTTACTGTTAGGCTGCTGCCAGAAAGTTGTTTTTCTTGAAGGGGTGAATTAGTTGCCAGCTGGAATGCGATGAATTACCAAGAGTAGTACTGTTCCGATGAGCCGCAGTTTAAAGTGTATGTTTGTGTTCGCATATTCTGAGAATGTAAGCTCCTTGAGAAGAAAATCATTACATTCTACCGTTGGCTGCAACGAAGAGAACCTCCGCAACCCGGCAATGTCCCTGAACGGCAAGATGCTGATGAGGATGATGAGGAGGAGGAGGATAATGATACTCACGATGCCGTAGCAGGTGAAAAAAGCCCAGAAAAAAATATGCAGAGCGATGCTTACCAATTACCAGTAGAACACCAAGTCATATGAGTTCGAACCACCTGCTGACGGTTCACGGTCTGGCCTAGACCATCGGTGCGTATTCACATGAGCCCGGGCAGACTGGCTGACCCGCCCCCACCAACCCAGTCGGTCCCTCCGCCGTCCGTTTGCTGCGGCTCCGGCTGACCAGCTGGTGTCTTTCACCGCGTGTCGCGTGATGGACTGACACCCGTCCCCTGACAGCGCTATCTGACCACATACCCACCCCCACCCCTGCCCCGCCCCGCTGATCTCCGCCCGACCCCTGCCGCGGAGCGGCGAGCCCGCCCCTCCCGTGTCGCCCGCGTGACTGTCACCGTCGCGCCCCTGTCGTGTCCGTCAAATCTCGCCTGGGAACGACGGCTCGTCGGTCGGCCGCGCCGCCAGCCCCGCCCGCGCGTGAGAGCGAGCGGTGCGATCAGCCGCGCAAAACGACCGCGGCGACCACCATCTGCCGCGCCGCGCAGCCAATAACGCCTCTGACGGCCTAATAACGACAGATACCACTTTTAACAATTAATAACACGGGAGGATAATGGGGGCCGGCCGCGGCGCGGCGGAAGCGGTCCTGAATCGGGCGTAATTGAGCGGAGCGGCCACCTCATGGGCCGCCACCGCCGCCGTCACAACAGCGCCGCCCGCCCGGGCCGCGCCGGCGAAATATTTTGTCACCCCGGCGTCACGCTCAAAGGCGCCGGACAAAGTCACCGGGCCGCGCGGCGCTTCAAAGGCGCGCCGCCGGACGCGCGACGGAGAGCGGCGCGCAGCATCCGCCGCGCCCGCGCCGCGAGACGAATCGCCGCGATCGGGGGCGACCGATGGCGCCGAATTATCTTAATCGGCGTGCCCACTCGGCCTAACGACGCGAGCTGGCTTTTACATTTGACCTAAGTGAGCCGGGCGTGTTCCCGCCGGTGGCGGGCCGGCGAGGATCGCGCTCTTGTCGGCAGATCCCGACCGGCGGCGCCGGAAACGGCGCCGCGCGAACAGCGCGCAGTCACTGGCGGCGCGGGCGCGGCGCGCGGTAACAGCGTTCCGCTGTTTCTGCGAGCGGCCGCCATACGTCGCTGTCCGGCCACAATGGCGGCCCCTTTCGGCCGCCGCCGGCCGCCGGCCACTCACTTGTCTCGTTATCATTTGAAGCGGGGAGAGGTGATTTTTTGTCAGGGACCACACACGCGGGGCAGGTAGCGGGCGGTAAAATTATACACCGCGGCCGGCGGGCGGTCGGTCGGCGGGCAGGGCGAGCCGCGGCGAGGCCGCCGTCGTTCATTTGTCGCCGCCGATTAGCGGCCGCGGCGGCCCACCGCGCTGACAAAACACGCCATCACCTAAACAATGGGGTAATGATTGGCCGGCGATTAGCTGGCGCCGATGGCCGGAGCCTGAGCGCGCGCGCTCGTCACCCCGCTTGTTATTCGAGCGCTGCTGCCGTCGGCCGCCGCGCGCATAATTGAATATCGCCTGTAATTCGAGCCGCCGCACTGTTTATGAATATTTGCCGGCCTGATTTGAAGCTGTTGAAGCCGTGGTGGCCGCCGGCGGCGGGCGGCGGGACGCCGATGAGGAGCTCGATCTCATTTAATTGAAAAACAACCGGCCCGGCCGTATAATTCGTCGCCGGCGATGGTTGTTTAGTATCGGATTGCTCTCCCTCTCGCTCTCTCCTCCTCCAGCCAGCTACCCGCGCGCTGTATTTAATTAGCGTGGCTTCGGGCTGTCCACTTAGCTGCGAGAGCGTAATTGAATCCCGGGGCCTGTTAAAACGAGCGACGCGGGCTGTTACTGCTCTGAGCTGTTGGGTAAATGACGGTAACTCAGCCCTCATCGGGGATAGGTCGCCGCAGCGCCGGCCAGGAAATCAGTTAAATGGCTATGTAGATCATAATGGCGTGGAAAGTAACCATCATAGTCTGTTTCCTGTCATTAATATTGATCACACTGCCATCTATTAGGCAGCGGTTACGAAAATACCGCCGCATCCAGGGCGTGCGGCGGATCCCTCGACAGCAGTTTGGACGGGAGATTCGGATCTTAAGCAGATTCCTACTGCCTGCGGGCGGGCTGGAACTAACAAGGACGCCGTATGCATTTCACCGAGAAGGAAAGCCGTCGCGAGTGACGCAGATGTCAGGCTAATTGGTGTTCTGCTGTTACGAAATACTTGGCGGTTTCACGCCGACAGCACGGCGAAGAAGATTTAAGGACATCACTGAACTATGTCTGGTAAACTTATTGCAATCCGCGGGAGATTTAAAGACATCGATGAACGATGTGCAGTAAACTTACGACAATCTGCGAAAGCAAGAGATTGTACTAAACATGCAGTCATATTGGAGTATGTATAGACCACTTTGTAGTTTTGTTTACCTGTAGCCTCAGTTTGCGAGCTTGTTCTCTACCTTAAAATACAATGGAGTCGTAACCAGCCGCGCATGCGCGATGCATGCGAGACCCTCGGCCTGTGCACTGAGGGCCGGTGTTCAGACGTTTCCGAGCATTTGTATAGGTCCGGTCATGTAATACAGTTTTGGAGAACATGGTGGGAGCCCTGTGGCCCTGTATGTTGTTATCCAATCAATGTCGCAAATTGTGATGCAACATCATTTCCAAATATTTTACCTTTCAAATTCTTATGTTACGAAAAACATGCCAAATAATAAAAAAGATGACTTGGGAGGCAGTGAAACAGTAAGCTAGGAATAATAGATTTCCGGTGAGCAGGAGTTCTGACATAAAGTGGAACTACCTGATTGCAATCCGTTATCAATTCAGATATGCCTTTTTATAGTTCCTAGCGCTTACACCGAATACCAAAAGCGAGACAACTGTACATTCTTTCCAACTGATCATGGCGCCGGTCAGGATATGTCAGCACAACCTATGAACACATTCGTACTGGAACGTAGATACAAGCATATGTATTAATGTTTCACTGAAGATGACAGCATATCTGACATCGACTTTCTTTTTAGACCAAAAAAAATGAATACTTCGACTTAATCGTTTTCCATCACTGGGAAGACTGTTGGGTGCCTATATTAGTTTGTATCGTCTCATGGGTCCTGCTAACATAATCAAACAACATAGGCACAGTTACATGTAAAAACAAAATAAAAAACGCTCGTGGCCTGGCCTGTTCAAAATTACATTTCCGTATTTTTCTCGCAAAAAACGTTGTACGTTTTTTTGAAAAGCTGCTGTAACACACAGTTCTAGTGAGCAACGCGTATAATGACAATCACTGAAGGATTTCTTCCCCGGCTTTATCACCGCCCCCCCCCCCCCTCCCCCCCCCCCCGCCTCCCTTCACCATTTTACGCCTTATTTGTAGGTGTCAGAGGCTGCCCATCCCACATCCGCGGTGTGCTCTGCATATCCATCTGTCAGTGGTTGATTTCCGAATCTTTGTCCCGGATATTAACAGCTTCCAGTGACTTCAGTGAGAATTTTTAAGTGTTTTTAGCCAGTATGGTGGAGTTTTCCAATAATTCGCATCTGATATAGTGTCCTATGAGCTAAAGTTACACGCCGCTTTGGCGCACCGTCCTGGAGGTGCATCGTCATCCGTCTTGATAGTGGGTTCGCAGTATCGCTGATGCACGAGTTTGGTCGACGCACGCAGTCGCCGATAAGGTATCATTGGCATCTGAATCTGAACTCCATCTGGCATCTGAACTCGTAGACAATGTTGGTCATTTTGAGTGGTGGATTATTTTTGGACAGGTTCCTCATAACTAGATTGGATATTATGCGACTTTTGTAGTCAATTGCGAGCTTGAATCTTCATCTAAAAAGAAATTTCATGTCATATATGCTGTCATTCCTTATGAAACGTGCCTAAAGGGAAACCTTCTCCCTAACTTCGCTTTTTCTTGTATATATATATATATATATATATATATATATATATTTATATATATATATGTATGTATATATATATATATGTATGTATGTGTATATATATATATATATATATATATATATATATATATATATACCTAGATGCATATATATTGCAACAAAGCCTGTACAAACAAAACCAAATGTGTATATATACATATACACTGCAACAAAGTATGTATAACCAAAAGCAAATATGTATGTGTATACATATATATATATATATATATATATATATATATATATATATATATGTCGCTTGATTAGGAACAAGGCCACGAGCCGCGCCCATCTTAGCGTCATTGGCCAGAAATTCTCTTGCCATATTCTAGCCCAGGCTGGCTAGTTGTGATTTTGATGGGCGGATGTATGAACAACGACTGATCATTTGGGTGCGGTTTACAGCAGAAGCAGCACAAATCTGTAACAGTTGTGTCGTACTTTTAGAAAAGCATCTGCAAATAAGGCGGATATTGAGACCTGCTTTTCCGGGGAAATCGGAACATCTCGGCAATGTCATCATTTCATTGCCACGAGAAAGGTAAGTTTTCAACGTGAGCAAGAGATGACGGGCGTGGGTCAAAACCAGGTGGAGATCTTGAAGACCCAGCGTTGTAATGGCATGACACCAGCACATTCTGACAGAGCAGAGAACGGGCAATGACGTTTGCACAAGCATGGGCCGGTGTGTGCAGACAGTGGTGCGATCTCGTGGGCAAAAATCCAGAGAGCCGGAAATCCACCCGGCTGTTTAGGTGTGTTCAACGACCGATGTCTGTCACCTGCATCCAGGGGGCAGGTAATGACATGAGACCAACTGCTCGGCGCAGGCGAAGACGCCATAGGTAAATCCGCCAGCGATCTCAGCGCCGTCTGACACTCCGGTGTCAGCAATCCCCCGAGGAGTGGCCGGTGCCAGCTCTTCCGCAGCCGGCCACGAGAGCCTCACTCCGGGGTCAGCAAGCCCCCGAGGAGTGGCCGGTGACAGCTCTCCTGCAGCCGGCCACGAGAGCCTCACTCCGGTGTCAGCAATCCCCCGAGGAGTGACCGGTGACAGCTCTCCTGCAGACAAGAGGGCCACGCTCCAGATCTAAACGGGGATGGATGCGGCCTGGAAAACTGCATAGGAGTATGGACTGGATAGTTATATGAACTGATGAGTGTCAGTTGTAAATTTGTGAGCGATACTTACTTGAGTGCGCCTTTTCCTGTCAAGCTTGTCAAGTATTGACTCCAATGCATTGACAAGACAAAAATAAGAAGAAGACAGTAGCCAACAGTCGTCTTGGTCAAGGCTTTGATCAGACAGTTAGGCAGTTAGTATAAGCCAACTTCAGCTGCCAGTATAACCACGGTTTAAGCGATTTAGAGAAGGAAACATCGGCGATATTTGTGGTAGATGCCTCCTCACGCAACATCGTAACACTCGTAAACAGGTGGGCGCCTGCTCGCTGCAAAACCGAAGCACTCGTGGGCAAGAGTGACAACCTGCTCGCTGCGAAGCTGAGGGCCTACTCGCAGCCTCATAGTATGGTAAGCGAAGAGATTAAAGGCGGGGGGGGGGTGCAGGACCAGAATAACCCGGATGGTGGCGACCCTCGATCGATTAATGGGACGGTCTCCCAGACACACCTGGCGCTTGTTAACGAGCACGAGGCCTAGTGTTAACAGCTGGCTCCCCGCTTGACGCTGGGGCCCTCGAGGCGAGAGACACGGCACCCGGACGAGGACTGGACCGCTAACATGTGTGTGATCAGACTCTGTGTGAGTGGTCCATTACACGACGCCGATGTAATTACTGACCTCCACACGATAAGGATATATCAAAAGGAATATCAAGATGACGGAGATTGCGTTTTACCTATTACAAGCCAGTCGATTTTTCACCACACCGCTATCGCTGATGAAATTTGTACGTGTCGCTGATATGAGCCAGCTATTCAATTAATCGCACGGAAAAGCCATCATTGTTTGTGGAACGACTCCTCATTCGAAACAGTTAGCATTTCTGGTGAATGCAAAGCATGTAAGGTCACGTCGGTCTGTTTGTAGCGCACCGTAAGTAAGTAGGTCAACGATTCGTTGTGGATGGTAACATCAGTCATATCCTGCTGTTGTAGTGCAGCCTTACAGACGCTGCCATTTCTTCGCGCACGCATTTCGGTTATTTCTTAAAAGGAAACCCCACCTTTTCTCATAGATTTTAAATGCTCCACTACCCTTCACCAGCAGTGGGACCAATGGGAGAGTGAGATAGACGAACGGTGCCCGTTGACCCCGACCCGATGATCTCTTCCGCTCCTAATCCTAATCCTGAACCCGCTCCTGATCCTGCTCCTGCTCCTGATCCCTCTCCTGATCCTGACCCCGCTTTGAGCTGGTCCCATGCCGTGCCCACTATACCACCGATGCCCCCGGGCGTTGAATGCGTATCACCCCTCCCCGCTCCGACGGGCCGCTGTAATACACGGGCGGGCTCCGAGCCCGCTTATTAGATGGACGCTGTTGTTCGCGAGGGACACTGCCCGTGATCACTAATAACGACTCGGCAATTGGGGAGCAGCGGGGTGCACACCACCAAAAGAGAGCGCATTGGCTTCGCTGCGACGAGGGGGGCGAGGCATGGAGTCACGTGCGAGGGGAGTTCGACCAGCCAGCCGACGACGTGGCCTGGCTATCGGCCGTCTCAGAGCTGACGGAGCCGTCGGCTGATATATGGAACGAGGGGGGCGAGGCATGGAGTCACGAGCGAGGGGGAGTTCGACCAGCCAGCCGATGACGTGGCCTGGCTATCGGCCGTCTCGGAGCTGACGGAGCCGTCAGCTGATATATGGACTGACGCCCACAAATCCCTTTCATGCAGCGCTCTCGGATGATGCCACTACGTTTGGGCAAATGCATCTGTGACGTCATGTGACCGTGACGTCAAGTGTCATGTAACGTCATGCCCGTTTAAAACTCAGGTTCGGGCACCAGGAGTGCTGCACGAGTGTGACATCATTGTCCCTGTTCCGCCTCGCACCGTTGGAATCACTTTTCAAGGTCGAGTGTGGCTCAGAGCAGTGATGGGAGGATTCAGATCAACAGTGATAGCGGTCAGCGATTTTTCAATCAATCATGTGATTTTACGCTTTGGAGCAGGAGTAAGACATGGCAACACCACGGGCTAGGGGAGATGTCTACAGAAGAAGAGGCAGGGAGAGGCAGGCTTACAGATTTAGCTATAAGCAAAAGCAAACTATTTAACTCGCGCAAAGATCCGGGGGAGAAAGACTAAGAAGTATTTGTAAAATGGTTAATGCTAAAAACACGGCTCTTACCCAAGATATCAATATAAGTCAAGCGTGCAAACTGTATACCCACGACTGCTCTTTACGATATAACCCAACTGCTCTTCACGATATAACCCAACTGCTCTTTACGATATAAGCACAACTGCTCTTCACGAGATAAGCAAAACGTGTTGGTACATATGTGCTCAAGATGTTCACTTCCTCAGTGAGGAAAGTGTATTGATGCTGTCAGTTTAAGCGTGGGCAGAAAGCAATTGTTATAAGCAAGCAAGTTTTCTTAGAATTTTGTCGCCTCCATCGTGATTTTGTTTAAGTTCAACAACACTTGGTGTAGCTAAATTTTTACATCAATCCTACGCTAGAGACACACACAGTTGGGCGTTGAAATACAATACGAGCCGCCTCACAGACAATAATCCCACGGTTGCTGTGCCGCTGATTGGCAACATTCAGGACCAGCAACGGCAACAGCGGCGGATGCAAGGGTTGTGGCACTGACATAACCACGCCTCAGATGTCACTGCAGCCCACTTCCGTTTCGGTGTCCTTTATGTGGTCAAACCACAAAATAGCCTGGTCAGCTCATAAGTTTTGAGAGTCCGGATCCCACCGACCCCAGTACGGTACCACCGGCCGATAGAGATAAGTGATATTATATGGAATCAGAGGGGTATAAAATATAGGATCCCATAATATATTTTCGACTTTCCCGTCAATGTTTGCTAGTTACGCAAGCGCTTGCCGTCTACGAAGGTTCGATAATACTAGCGACCCAATCCCCTCTAGCCAGCTGCCCACATAAGGCATTATCCGACGGCGTTTCTCGAATTCCTGGCGTGCGCCAGACACCGCCCACCCGCCGCGACCTCGCTGATGGCCCCTATGATGATTTCAAGTCGCTCATGATAAGCGGGACGGCACGTTCAGAAATTCCCTGACAGCTTGAGCGAGCGTTTCGGATCGTTACGAGGCCTGTAATAGCTCTAATGGTTAGCGTGGCGAGTGGCGACCTCCCATGCTGTTCAGCTGAAGGGGTGAGAGGGGAGGTCGGGGTCCCCACGAATCCAACGCCCTGGTCGGAGCGGACTCAAAACATGCCACCCGCATGACAATTATCGATGTCAGTTATCTGACTGCGTGTCGCAGCCCGGTGGGGTGCGGAATTGTGCGCGGTGCGGCTGACGGAGCGGGGATAACCAGACGGTGGGTCAAAACATACACTTCTGTTAGTGATGTCTGGGGATCCAGACAGCTGGTGACCTGGTGCTGTTCAGGCATGCCCAAGACTGCCACAGCGAGGCTGTTTGACTCTCATATGCCAAGAAAGCACGTAGCGCATAACTCACGGTAGCCTGTAGAAGGCTCTTTGACGCAGGAATGGAAAAACCTACACAGCAGAGCGGCATTAACCACAGGACCAGCAGTCACAAAATATCCATCATGAGAGGTCAAAATGCTCTTGCAAAATGTCAGAGTGAGAAATAGAAAGCAGGGAACATGGCGGGGAAAGAGTGGTACAGGGTATAACATTTCAAGTGGCAGGTGTAAGTTGTATTCATCATGCGCGAGAGGAAATATCTTAGGGGGTTAATCTGCCCTGCACGCTTGAACAGCAGTCAATGCGTTGCAAGAGGCTACGGACAGGGCACGGTTCGAGCAAGGAATATTAAACCCCTTCATCATAAAGCTCGACCTATAAAATGCTACGGCTCTCTGGCGCTATTCGCAGTACGGTGATAATTTGCCGGCCACGTGCTGCGAACAAAACCAATAGAAGCCGTCCGCTGCACGAGGACCGGCCATTAATGACGGCCGTCAAAGGTCGCCGGTCGCGCCGCCCACTCGAGCGGACAAGCGCACGACCCTGCTCTCAGAAGGCGCCGCTTGGCACATGTTAAAGCCAATTGAAATTGGCGTCAGATTAGCAGAGACTCCTAAATAAGATTGAGTGGCGTTCGGACGGCTGGCGGCGGTGTTTTTACGTGGGTCACGTGACTGCTCGTGCAGCGTGCAGCGTCCCGCGGTGCCGGCGCCGGCCGAGGGGCACACGTCGGACGGGCGGTGGGAGCCCGCCCGGTCAGCTCGTGGCCGGCAGCTGCGACCCACCCGGAGCTCGAGCTCAGCGGGGGCCAGGGTCACCCGGAGCTCGAGCTCAGCGGGGGCCAGGGCCACCCGGAGCTCGAGCTCAGCGGGAGCCGGACGTCACCCGGAGCTCGAGCTCAGCGGGTGCCGGGCGTCACCCGGAGCTTGAGCTCAGCGGGAGCCAGAGGTCACCCGGAGCTCGAGCTCAGCGGGGGCCAGGGTCACCCGGAGCTCAAGCTCAGCGGGAGCCGGGCGTCACCCGGAGCTCGAGCTCAGCGGGTGCCGGGCGTCACCCGGAGCTTGAGCTCAGCGGGGGCCGGGGGTCACCCGGAGCTCGAGCTCAGCGGGAGCCGGGGGTCACCCGGAGCTCGAGCTCAGCGGGAGCCGGGCGTCACCCGGAGCTCGAGCTCAGTGGGAGCCAGGGGCCATCCGGAGCTCAAGCTCAGCGGGAGCCAGGGCTTACCCGGAGCCCCAGCTCAGCGCTGCCCAGTCGCGCCGAGCCGCTGCTGATGAGCAGCGGCTGTGATGGACTCAGGAGCGCGCTGAGGGGTGCTGGTGGCCGGGTGCTGAGATCAAAGATGGGCTTTATTACACATCGTTAGAGGTCAAACAAGGGGACCAGGGCAAATAGATGTTAATGCACGTAATGCCCGCTTTGCAAACGTTTTGGAGAATGTCCCGAGGGTTTCTCAAATCTGGGCATATACATGCATGCCGTATCTGATGCCTGGCGTCCGACCTAACAAATGTGATAACCCTGACTACAAACACCGGATATTTCGAAAAGTTTAGCTTGGACTAGGGCTTGTGCGCGCTTCGGTCCGCTACCCATGGTCAATCATTATTGCACGACTCCATACCGCGCGATAAATGTTAAGGCCTGCAAATATTTGGGGCGTTCAAACCACCCTAAGAGCTGAGGTTTGTGAAAACTTTCTCCCAGTGCTAAGACTGTTATGGGTTAACTCAGGTCGCGATGATGTTGGGTCAAATATTGACGCTGATGGCTAAGGGTTCGGCAGTCCAGACGAACTGAACGGGATCAGGCACTCTGATGAACGGGATCAGGCCGTGCTGGTGGTAAGTCTGACGCTTGGGCCGGGAGACTGTGGGATCAGGCCGAATCCCTCAGGTTGTCCTGGTAAGCCAGAGCGAGATATACTGACATAGTGGACAGCGAAGTGCAGCCGTACGAAGTGTGATTGTCATGATAGCATAGGCACCTCTTGCAGTATATATGAAGTATCCGCACCGTACGTTGAGGCACGCTCTTCACATGGTCTCAGGTCACAGTATGTCATATGAAAGTATCATTTCAATCAATAGTTCCTTATCGTAAATCTAATTTGAGTAACTTTTAGCTTGAGAAACTGTGAGACTGCCATAAAATGTCGGCAGCGTTTCAGGGAAGCCCGGCAGACATCTCCTGTAAAATGTCAGATGTGTACTAGAAGTCACAGACACATTGAGCGTTCGTTGAAGCTTCAGATGCCGCTGAGCGGCATGGGATGTGGACCAAGGTTATTTTCGTCTATGGTGACATGTCAGGATGCCAGTAAGATACAGGGCGACTAGGAATATTCAAACCTATATTGCCCTGTGTAGATGAGATCATCTGCCGTTTAATTCGCTTTCCTTCCCATGAGATTAAGCATTTCTATCCGCGGATGTATTGTGTCCCACTGCGCTCCTGAGTGTGGAGACCGGCAGTCTTCCATTGCTGAGTGTGGAGACCGGCAGCCTTCCGTCAGTTTGCTTCATCTGGAGTAAACAATACGATTATATGACAAAATAAAGCTTAAATTTCCTGGAGGATGCTGCTCGGGGCATGGCGCTCCAAGGGAGTGCAGATTTACACTACCGATGCTGCCGGAATGCGATGTTATGGGCTTGCACGAACTGCGAACAAATCGTACCAGCAACAGTTATGTCAGTGCTCGCTTAATTACTTACTTTATCAAATATTACCGTAAAAACTTTTTCGGGGTTAAGAAGATTCAAGTTGATCAGCTTCAAGTCAGTTTGAATGCACTGCAAAGTCAGGATTGCACGCTTTGCTATGCGTTGGCAGCCACAAACAGCTTTTTGTTGGATTGTGCCTCAGGCTCTGCCTCAGTTTTAAGTTCAAGTTCCCCTGGTTCAGATTCTGGTAGTGTACCCAAAGTCAGGCCTGGGACTGCGTTTAAAACCCACTGAATGTGAATTACCAATCTGACACCATGATGGCATCGGTGTAAGGTTTTAACGGCAATTCTCCGGCGAATGCATGCATAAATTAAACATTGAAGGAGTGCCTTATGCAGGGGAGACATTGACGTCAGAAGTAGACGTCAACAGATGGAACAGTTTCTCGCCTTTTAGGCGCAGCTAGGATGTGCTAAAGTGGGGAGCTTATTGAAGGCCACCGCACGGGTTGCAGGCCCCAGGGATCGCTCTTCTGCGCCTGTGTCTGAAGCCAGTGCTGACTCGCATTCAGGAATGGTACTCGCACGTTTGCAAACAGGGTCTGTGTGATCACCGGTATTCAAAAGTGTGACTCTAATGACATGCTTAATCCACGAATAGCAGATGCTTGGAAACTTATGAAGCAAAGCTCCCTTGGCAGCATGCACAACAGCCCGCATCGTAGGAAAAAAGTGTTTGTCATTCTTCGCGGTTCAGAAAAGAACCTGCAGACAACGTTCCAGGGGCATCATGCCATCGCATTTTCCAGTGGCTTAGTAAATGGAAATTAATGCACAGGAAACTTGTTCACTGCAGCGTTTTTTCAGCAATTTAAGGTGCCTTTCATTCATTTGGCAATCATCTTGCCACGATATGGCGTTCGTCACGTCCACTTCGTCACTTCAGCGGAATAATTATCCGGTGTTAATGCAAACGACGCATCCTCTCTTGATTTGCATGGTAGTTTTGAAAATAGCAGGTTGTTATCATAAACCTTTACTAGACGTGCAAGAAGCAATTTCCTCCGATGCTCTTGCAATGATGCATTATTTTGATTATTTCCATCCACATCTAGTTAACACCCTAGTATGCAAATTAGCTTGCAAATGACGGGTCCAGGAAGCGGCCGTGGCGCTGCAGCGGACATGCTGTTTAGCAACGGGCCATAACGCCGCCGCTCCAATCGCTGTTCAACTGGTGCCGTCGCTTTTGTTCTTAGCAGGCTTATACACACCACGCACGCACAGGAATCCGTCATTTCAGGTGGTGAAGTAGAAAATCCATAGGAGCTTAGGCGAATCGTGTGCACGCTTTTCCTAACGTCGGCGTCACGGAGGGGCGATTGGTGCCCAGGCAGGACGGAGGGGTTCAACTGGCGCCATCTGAATACAGGAGATCTGTGCAACGGCCGAGCCGCCTTTTCCAATCGACGGCCACGTACAACTACAGACACTCCCGACACCCGTGCGCCAGATCATGTCGAAAGGATTGAAGTTAACACAAACGCGGAGTGCCGGGTGGGCAGATTCAACCCACGACCAACTTTGTCAAACTTGGTCAACCTTGGTCAAACTGTTCAGACGCTTGTTCTTAGGTGCCGTTAAGTATGGTCCGTGGCTCCCAGCTCTTGTGCATGATGCAGTCTTCCACAGCAGTGAACTGAAATATATATATATATATATATATATATATATATTTCAGTGTTTCATATATATATATATATATATATATATATATATATATATATATATATATATATATATGACGCTATTTTTTCAAAACACCCTGCATGGCTCAGAGCATCTCTGTTCAGAGCACGTGTTCAGAGCACGTGTTTATCTTTGTTCAGAGCACAGGTATGAACGTATGGAAAGATCGCTTGATCTGTAAGGAGGTTCACAAGTCTCGTTGGTGGTCCAATGGCCAGATTTTCGCCAAGATAAAGATAATTATGCCTTGGTGGTCTTTGCCGACTTCTGGTGATGTTCCAATATTGAGGGCCGGGGCAGACAATAGTGCTGAGGACTACTGTCTGCCAAGAGACAAAAGTTTCACATGGCTTTGGTTACACCCTGAGTCGATCAACAAATCTCACTCCAGTTCGATGTCTCATTTCGCGTCTGGCATTTTCGCAAGACTGCTATCTGGCAAAAGATCAGGTTGCGGGGCATCTTGCTTGTAGCATGCAATGCTATGCTACGGTCGCACTGCGTCAAGCCACCCCCGTAGCCAAGGGGGCGCGAGAGTCATGTCTCATGCCCTACGCGGCTAACGACTAAAAGCCATCCTTAAAACATGGGAAATTTTGCAACAGCATAACATATCGCAATTATATGACAGAAAGCTACGGCTCTCGCTACCGACATTCACACAAACGCGGTATAGAATAAGGAGTCACCTTATACGCCAATGGGGTGTCCCGAACCATGAACGGGGCCTCCGCAACACAAAAATGAGTCCTCACTCAAAGCGGAGATTCCGTTCCAAGCGGGGATTTCATTCGCTGGCCTGAGACGGCCAGCGGGCGTCGCTCTCAGCGGCGGCGGTGTCGTCAGGCCCCGGCGCCGTGCCTCGCCTGCCGCCGCCGTGGCCGCCATCGCGTTCACTGCACGCGTACACCCACACAGCGGGCGGGAGAGAGCGGCGACCACGGCCACCATCGTCCGGTCCGAGGCCGCGCGCTGCGGCCACTATCGTCCGGTCCGAGGCCTCGCCGTGCACGTCAACGGCGCGCCTGATGGCGCATGATGGGGCCTTTCCGCTACAGTGCATCCCGCCATCGGCTGCACACCGGCGAAATGAAAACATAACATCCCATTATTCCGGTATTGAAGCTGGAAAGCGTGTAATTTGGTGCCAGCCGCGGATTTGTTTTATGATCGCTAATTTACGGCTTGAGATAATTTGCTATACGAGACAATGGTTAATAATTCAATTATTCTCAAGGCGTGTGGTAAGTGAGCAGCACATCTTGGCTGTGACTATCGCCTGGAACTGCGCACCACAAAGCGTTACGAATTGGTCGGACAGTATGACTGGAGCGTCCATGTTGAGAACTGGCCGATAAAATCAGAGCCTTGTTGAAGAGGCGCGCCGGCCGTGTTGCATGCATGAAACATGCAATCTCTCAACTGAATAGCTTGGGAGAGGAGTGAGGGCTCGAAAGCAACGCTCTTCCTTGCTTCCACCGGGCTGCAGCAGACGTCTGAAACGTTGCTGCCGAGTGTTTAGACGTTGGCAATTGAGCCTCTACCGGGCGGTCTGAGCGTGCGTTCTCTGAACTAGGAGCCAAAGCCGTAGCAGGAGAAAAGAGGGCATGGGCAAGCCATACCTGTGGATATCGTGCTCAGTCTAAGCGCGTATCTTCTCGCATTAGTTGTGCTTAAGTAACCCAAATATCTACGCAACTTAAATCTTAGAAACTAAGAAACTGAGCTTGTGCAATTAAACCTTTACCAGATCCAGTCAGCAAGGACAAGGCCATACAATGGTAGTGCTTTCCATGAATCCTGAATGTCCGAAAGGGTCTAAGTGTGCTTTTACATTCAGTTATGTTACAACGCACAGCCAGAATTAATGATGTCTGAACTATGGGTATCATTGGATGTTATGATAACAACTGCCGTGATCCCTCCCAATTCAAATCTTGGATCGAAACGTTACCACTTTTCAAAACAGTTGCAGTCATAATGATGATAACTTCACAATGGCGCCTGACCGCAGAAGCAGCCGAACCGTTTACGATCCACGCAAATCGCTGTCTAGCCAACTAGAGCGAGGCAAGAAGAAAGGAATGGGGAGGAGAGGGAGGGGGAGAGCTACCATAGCCTGTGACGGCAGGTTTCCCCGGACGCGTTAGCCCCGCAAAAGTTCGTCGCAACTGAAACCGTCGTCTTCGGCGTCGGAAACTTTCACACCGCGTACTTTTGATACTTTTTGGCCAGTAGCGTACTTTTAACTTGGCTAGTAGCGACACAACGGGCGGGCTGCGAGACACAACAACGGGACAACTTACCTATCCCATTGGTGAAGACAAGAGCGCGACATGTCGCCGCGTGTCTGTCACAGCACCAGTCGCTGGTGACCAGCGACCAGACTACATCACTCTCAAAACGAGGCCTGTCGACTTGGACCAGGACCCGTGCACACACACAAGCTTCCCATACATTTGGTACCCCCCGCCCCCCTTCTCTCTCTTTCTCTCCCGTCGCCCTTGAACTGCAACATCGAGCGTATATGCTTCATGTAAAGCTTGACTCGAAATTCCGACATGGCCGCCCACACCCATCCTCGAGAAGTTTCAGTCCTGTGCGCGCGAGTCGCGCCGGTTTTGCCGCCGCGGCGTCACCGGCACCGAATGGACCGAAGCGCCGCCATACTGCGCCGCGACCCGGCCAGCGGCCGCTGCCGCCACGCCGCAACGAAATCGGATCACTGAGAGCGAGCGCCGACCCAAGATGAATGCCGACATCCGACCCCAGATTGAAGCCCAAATTGCCGCCATTTTTAACTGGATATTGGTTTCCGAGTGCTTCGGTTTCCTGATTTATTGGGCGCGTTTCCTTCGAAGCCTGCTCGGCGGGCGCGCCGCTGCCCATGATGATTGTATTGGCCAGCGCAGCGGCCATATTTTACTGGGAACATGACCGTCCCGGACAGGCTAGAGCACCGCACCACCAAATTATGGCCCACTGAATTAAAGGGCATTCTCATTGGCGTTTTTGTGTGCAGGCCGTTTTTGTGCTGCACGCGGAGATGGGAGGAGCCATGGGCGAGGGATGAGGGCGGCAATAAAGAGTTCAAATTCCAGAACACCACATAAACTAGGCAGACCCAATAGACGCGACCCGAAGACGGCAGGGGCTGGCCTTTCACGATTGATGTTCCGGTGAACATTTTTGGGGGCCAAAAACGCCATGATTTTTTCTGTCGCCGAAGGTCGGGGAACAAATGACCCTGTGGTTGCCATGGTAATCTGTTGGGACATCTCGCACGGCCACAAAAACCCCAGCAAAGATGGAAGGAACGGTCAGCCACAACAATAAAGGAGCCAGGGCCACTAATTTCGTCACGAGTTACGAGCGGAGGCAGGGACAGTTGGGGAGATAAAACGCGCGACGGCAGCGCGCGACTACAAATTAAGGGGCGACAGTTGGCCCCAAATGCCCAGCTTCCCCGCCATAATGTAAATGTCCGCGCCCAGGAGAGAAGTGATTCGTCCTAGACGCTTTGGCTGCACTCAACAAGACGAATGGACGCGGGAAAGGCCGAAATTGATTCAGACGGCCGCTACACGATGACTTTGAAAGGAGCTGGGTCCAGGAGTAGAAATGAAAAGACCTTGAGCTTGGTCAAGAGTTCAGTTTGAAATTCGAAAAACGGTGGCAGCCGTTCACACCGGTTGTTAGGTGTAGATATTGAGGCAGTCGACAACCCAGTTCGAATGCCCGCTTGTTGTCAGATATGAGGACTCTCAGCGGCGAAAACCGCTTGCGCGACCACAACGTTCAGAGGAATTAGTGAAATGCATCAGCATTGTCATGAATGTCGCTTAGTGTTTTAAAACAGCTGGAGAGCGTTCCCCTCCAATACTTCCTCGAGATGGGATCGGGCTCGCTAAAATATTGCTCTAAAACGGACAGAGCATTTAGACTCGGGAATATATTTTGCTGCCACTTTTGCGTATTGTCTGTAGACATCGCTATTCGTTCGACCTGTCAAAAGTGCGTATGATCCAGCCTTAGTTTTTTATTAGTGCATTCACACAGCACGTAGCCCCGCTAGCGGTAGACACACATGCTCAGGGAAACAGCTCAACTTTTGCACCCTGATGCCATGTACAAGTTAATCGCTTTATGAAGGAATTACGAAGGGAGCGACAGTCGCGGGGATGTACAATTAAGCGGTGGGATAACACACGCGGATATATATATATATATATATATATATATATATATGTTTATATATATATATGCTAAATATAATGCCGCTAAATATACTCGCGCTTTATAAAATTATAAAGCTGTTTCCAGTTTTAGCATTTATCAGTTGGCGGTGGTCTGGAACATGTGCCCTCTTTCACAAACTGTAATACAACAGCTGGTTAAACATGAATAAAAGAATATGTATGTATATATGGATATATGTTGACAGAGAGAGAGAGAGAGAGAGAGAGAGAGAGAGAGAGAGAGAGAGGAGAGGAGAGAGAGAGAGAGAGAGAGAGCGAGAGAGAGAGAGAGAGAGGGAGAGCGAGAGAGAGAGAGAGAGAGAAGAGGAGAGAGAGAGACGATATATATATATATAATTATATATATATATATAGGATATATATATTATGTACATATATGGTGGTCTCTCTCTCCCTCTCTCTCTTTCCCTCTTCTCTCTATCTCTCTCTCTCTCTCTATCTCTCTCTCTCTCTCTCTCTCTCCCTCTCTCTCTCGCTCTCTTCCCTCTCTCTCCTCTCTCTCTCTCTCTCTCTCTCTCTCTCTCTCTCTCTCTCTCTCTCTGTATTAATAATATATATATCATATATATATATATATATATATATCCATATATACATACATATTATTATTCACGTTAGCCAGCTGTTGTATTATGGTTTGTGAAAGAGGCACATGTTCCAGACCAACGCCAACTGATAAATGCTAAAACTGGAAACAGCAAGAAAATTTTTATTACTAATTTATATACATTACTAATTTATATTACATGCCGCACCCGCAGAAGGAAGCGATGGTATGAGTGCCCATTGCCACAATTCATTTTGAGTGGTGTCGTTCGGCTTTTTCGGGGCCTGAATTCAAACTTTGAGGCCTGCTTCAGTTCCCTCGTGCTATCTCATTGTCGTCTAAGAATCTAAGAATCCAGACTAGATGCAATGAACGCCCGAAGTTGATCTACAAAGGACAGATGCAAAATCAACTCGGCGGTTCCTGAACATTGAAAGAAATCATAAGAAGAGGGAGGATATTACGTCACGGATGAAAAAGTACCCGCAAAAGGATGTTAAATGTAATGCAAATGTCATGTTTGATTGAAGATTGCCATTTATCTGTGGTCACCATGAATATACACATAATTATCCAGACGACAATGCCGTGAATGCACAACAAAATTTACGTCATTTTTGTCAAACAGTACGCCAAGGCACAAAACGATATTTATGACATAGTTATTTGGCTTTAAAGGCGCGTCAATTGTTTTGGATATGTGCGCCTGGTGACGCAAGCCTTCCTATAGCCGAGGGCGCATGGTATTACGTAGCAGAACAGCGTCAAAAGACATATTACATTTATGGACGATATTTCACATGAGCTGTTACACGCAACAAATAGCCTTGGTCAGAAAATACAGATTTGTGGGCTGCTTTGATGAGCGATATGGGCGGCCAGCCACTGCGCTAAACTCGTCCAGGTGCACAAGACTGCATCCTGATTTACCTCACTCTCTCCACGCTCATCAAAACCTCTCACTGCGAACGTCTTCCCAGAGGCCAGAACGTGATAACTTTTACTGCCGCCGCGTCTGGCGGCGCGGGCACTTTTTCGGCCGTTTCAAAAACAGCAGCCGTAAATAGTGGTGTGCGCGCTGGGTGGCCGGCCGGCGGCGCGCGCCGCCCGCCGCCGCCGCGTCACAACACGCCGCCGCGTCTATCGCGCCATCGCGCCGCTTCCAAATCATGCGGCTTTTAGTGTAATGATGAGCGCGACACGGAGGCGACGGGCAGATGGTGCGATACGCGCGGACGGATTAACGGCCCGGCCGTGTGCTGCGGTGATTTGCGAGCCGCGTCCGCCGACGGCCGGCCGGCCGGCCCCAGCCGCCTCGGGGATCGGGCCGAGGGCGGGGTGGGGTCCGCATGACAGCCGCGGCCGCCGACGGCCGGCCGCCCCAGCCGCCTCGGGGATCGGGCCGAGGGCTGGGTGGGGTCCGCTTGGCAGCCGCGGCCCACCAAAGCGCGCCCGATGACTTAATGAACGATTTTGAATGAGTTTGGGTGTGGGGCGATGAAGCAGACGCGTGCGTAACTTTCACCCCTTTGCTTTGGCGTCAGCGCTGGATTTGACCTTAGTAGTGTGCATGCCTGTGGTTAACACAAGAGCTGAAAATTTGCAACATTCCGAGATTTGACCCCATGGGTAGTTGTTCGTGGACTTGGAATTGGATCGGATTCAAGACCAGAATAAATTTGAATATATTCGAACATGTGCATCAAAATCTCGAAATGCTGCAATGCTAAAACATTGCAATAATAAACAACGAGAACAGCCGACTCAGTTCGATGCAAAACTGACCTGCGTCTGGCATTGAGCTCAGCAGAGATCAATGTGTGCCTATATGCTGTTGAATATATTTAATGAGGTACTTGAATATGTCTTTCAAGCTTATTATTTCAAGTTATTTAAATTCGCCGCGTGATTTTTAGGGCTCAAATTCTGACTTCCAGTATCGCAAAATCACAACATTCTAATCTACCCACGTGCCCTACAAATCGAAATCCTCACTTCTGGCCCACACACTTTGATTTCAATTTGTAATGATGTTTTTGTGCAAGCAAACTGTCTGCTTTCCATTTCGGGAAGAAACATCCAAAGTTTTAGCGTTTTTTTCAATGCGGTACACTACACGTGTGCCCATTCCGGCTGTCACGTTAACAAGTGATTTATTTGATTGTGAAATGGCATAAAGCTTGCTGCAGGAGACAGGATCATCAGCGATGGGGTAGGACAAACACCGGCGAATTATCGCTTGCATTCATAGCGAATGACATTTTACAATACACGCAATCGTATAATATATATATATATATATATATATATATATATATATATATATATATATATATATATATATATACATGTATAATATTTTAGTCTTGATTCGAATCGCCGTCGTTGCGCAAAACGGGACCAAATGCATACGCATTTACAGATGAGCTGGGGATGGTCCAGCGAGCAGTGAATACCTCTTGAGCGTTGCTCCACTCACTTTTGCTGAAAATATTTAACACTTCCGACCCGATTCTGTGAAACGGAAGCGCCGCTCACGACTTATAAAGCATATACCTTTAGTATCTTGCCACGATAATTTAGCGCCATGTTATGAGTAAGATGTCATGTTTCGTTCCTGCCCAAATGCATGCCATTCACGCACTATAAGATATCTTTTTTCACAAAGAATGCAATTTTGCAAGCCAACAACGCTTCTAACAGTGAGATAGCTTGTGCTGCTCAGCCTGGAAGCTGTACTCCCATGCCAAACTGGTGGCCTTCGATCTCCAATGTCATCAAAAACGGCGGCAAGCGTGAGCGTGGGAAATGGTAGAGCGCCGTCTATCGAAAGCGCACGCGAGCTTAACAGCGATACGTGGACAAAAAGGAGCCAGGGGCGCTGCTGAGCCATCAAGGCGGAGCCGTTTCCGCGCAGCTGACAGTAACCTCAACCGAATGATGAGACTGACAGGACCTGGACCTCTCTGTCTTCAGCCTTATCTCCTTTGTGTGTGTAACCAGAGTAAATTCCTTCCAAGGAATGCGCCGGTGAGGCGAAGATCTCAAACCAGGCCGGGACCTAACAGCGCCAGCAGCAGCGTGACGTTCCAACGTCCTCGTGCACTTCGCTTGATTGAAAGTGACGGCATTTCAGCTGCTTCAGCGTGACTGCCCTTGAGCTGTGTGCAGCTTCAGTGGAGCACAGAACTGGGCAACAGGGAACGGACTCCGCACGTGGCACGGAAGGCGAGACATTTTCGAAGTGTCGCGTAGCCTCGACAAAGAGACGAACAAGCGCAGTACTGTATGGTGCAGTCTGATCCATCAGATGCCGGATGTTTTCTGCAGTCAGCCGCCCTGGCGGTTGAGCAAATAGCAGTGTCCCCGCGGGCGTGGGTGGCCCACAGCATGCGTGCTTGGTGTTCAGACGGTACGGTGTTGACGGGTGAGGGACTGCACCTGGCCCGACCTTCTTGAGTGCATCCTCACGGCTGATCGAGATGCCCCGGGTTTCTCGCCGGACCTCGGCCGTTCTCACCGGCTGATCGGCACTGCTTGCAGTGCTATGGCTGCCAGGTCGACTAGCGACGCTTGTAGCGCCATAAACCACCGTGTTGTTTTTCTGGAGCGAACTGCACTCACGTAGCTACCCTGACATTACAGGGGATAGCGGACAGCGCTTTCCTCTGAGGTGCAGTGTCGTATGCAGTCGGGGCGGGCGACTTTGAGAAGATAGCGGGTTGAGCCCGGTGACAAACCCAGTTGTTGTGTATTTTGGTGGCAGGTTTAGCCGTCTTCCTTTGATCACCTCGCCGATTTATAATGTGAGACTGCATCCCTGGTCAAAATCCCTCGCGTCTTTTTAAATGGAAGGTCGATATATCCTTCTCCCCCCCCTCCCCCTTCCAAATATGTATAGTTCGGCCTCTGTTAGCAACGCTCCCAGCACGATGATCATGAATCATCATCAACGCCGACAAAACGGATACAAGCCATGAGAATAATAGACCACTGGCCTGCTCCAGCATGCGACACGTGATAACGGCAGCTATATAGCTCCCCTCCCGTGGCTGCGCTCCCCTCCCCGGCACGCTCCCCGGCTTCATCAACTGACACCAGCGGTGCCGCGCCACCAATGGACCGAGTGCGCGAACGGCCGCGTGGACCGGGGCGCATATGGCGCCGGACGCGCGTGGGAGAGACGGGATGTCTGGTGGCGCACGGGCACCGATGAAACCTGGTGAAAATCACTACGAAGCGCGACAGAATTTCAGGCCGATCGTTTTTCTACATTGCTGAGTTCACGTCTGCGTGCAGAAGCAGGTTGTGAGGATCCAGGTCGTTCAAAAGTACGAGACGCTTCGATGGCATGCCTCCTTCTTAAGACTTTCTTTCGGTTTTCAGAAAGTCTTGGCGTGGGTGAAAGGTGGCGGCGCTATTGTTGTTACGTTCTAGTTCCACTGGGGTACTTCTAGCGCCATTGTGTACCAGCTCCCGGCGCGACCGACCGTGAAAACGCAGAGTCTGAGACACTGGTCCAAAGAAGCTGGTGTCTGGATGCGCACGGCGAACTTGAGAGGAGCATGACCTCAGGGTGGGAACACGTAGTCGAGAAGCGCAACATTAAGATTTATGTTAATAGAATAGGCCAGCGCCTGATGGTTTCCCGCGAGACGTAACAGAACGGTGGCGACATGGGGCTTCTGGTGGGTCTGGTGACGGATACGCCAGGAGGATATGGCGGATGAGCTGTGATGAATAATGCAGCCTGGTAGGGCATGGTGTGGGTGAGAGAGAGAGAGAGAGAGAGAGAGAGAGAGAGAGAGAGAGAGAGAGAGAGAGAGAGAGAGAGAGAGAGAGAGTCGGTTCATGCCTGTTTATTTCCCCCTTGTCCCCTTCTTTGCAAAACAATAATTTGGTAGCAGCGAACCCTTCGTAGAAAAAAGAAAACACGCATATAAAGTCGTGCACCACATCCTACAGGCATAACGTATCCCATTCTAAGTTTTAAGGAGAGCAACATTCCAAAGGAACAAGAGGCATTACCAATTTTAGCGCTGAAAACCTTAAACTGCGCATTGTTTGGGATGCCACTGCTCTTTTCTTCAAGTTTTTACGCCGTACATTTTGCCATATTCTTAACATGTACTTTCCCAACCGAGTTTCAAGAACTGCCAGGCGGTCTGCCGATTTTCAGTCAAATCCCCGGATCGGCTGCGGTTGTCCGCCAAATCCCCGGATCGGCTGCGGTTGTCCGCCAAACCCCCGCATCGGCTGCGGTTGTCCGCCAAACCCCCGCATCGGCTGCGGTTGTCAACCAAATCCCCGGATCGGCTGCGGTTGTCCGCCAAATCCCCGGATCGGCTGCGGTTGTCCGCCAAATCCCCGGATCGGCTGCGGTTGTCCGCCAAATCCCCGGATCGGCTGCGGTTGTCCGCCAAATCCCCGGATCGGCTGCGGTTGTCCGCCAAATCCCCGGATCGGCTGCGGTTGTCCGCCAAACCCCCGGATCGGCTGCGGTTGTCCGCCAAACCCCCGGATCGGCTGCGGTTGTCCGCCAAATCCCCGGATCGGCTGCGGTTGTCCGCCAAATGGTCGGAGCGGGGCAAATCGCGTCGAAATGAAGCTCTCTTCCAGGGAGTCCTCACCTGTGGGACTATCCTCACTGGCAGTCCTCACCATCGGTCCCGAGAATTGATGACCTTGACCTCGTCCGCGGGCTGACGTGAAAGGCAAAATATATGTGTGATTAAACCTTCAAGAGCAATCGAAAGATATCGATGTCACTTGTTCGCATCGTGGCGGGCCGTTCACTGCTGTCTCATCGACGACCAAGAGGAAGTAAGGCATAGGTTAACTGCATTTACGTCGTACTTTCCATAGCGTTACAGCTGGGCGCGCTAACGTCTCGTCTATTGCTGTGTGTGCTGCCCACTCGCACCGCTTCGCCGCCCTCAAAGAGCGCTCCACGGACATTCAGCCGCCAGATCATCCTGTAACGTCAGCACTACTCTTGTCAACCGGCGCACCCCGCGGCCGGCGTGCTTAGCGGCCGGCCGGGGCGGCGAATATCAGCCTCATTATACGGCGGACGGCGAGCGCCCCGGACAACGGGCTCGTAACCAGCGGTTTCGGCGCGCGTGCCCACGCCGCCGCCCTGCCAGCGGGCCGGCGGGCCCGACGGTTGGCTGCGGGCGCCGCTCGGGCGCCGTTAGGGCCGCTGGGGCCCCCATTAGGGCGGCTCCGGCGCCGGGTGGTCGGCCGGGAATGTGCGGCATCCGACGGCGGCTGCGAGAGGCGGCTCGGCACCGCTGTCCGCGGGTCACGCGGCGGAGTGATCAGCAGACGGGCCGCGGGTCACGCTGTGGGGTGATCAGCAGACGGGCCACGGGTCACGCTGTGGGGTGATCAGCAGACGGGCCGCGGGTCACGCTGTGGGGTGATCAGCAGACGGACCGCGGGTCAGGCGGGGGATGATCAGCAGACGGACCGCGGGTCAGGCGGGGGATGATCTGCAGACGGACCGCGGGTCAGGCGGGGGATGATCTGCAGACGGACCGCGGGTCACGCGGTGGGGTGATCAGCAGACGGACTGCGGGTCACGTGGGGGATGACAAGCAGACGGGTCGCGGGTCACGCGGGGGATGATTTGCAGACGGACCGCGGGTCACGCGGCGGGATGATCAGCAGACGGGCCACGAGTTAGGCCCTCAGGAAGGGATACGCAGACCGCCTGCAGGTCACATGTGCCGGCGTTGGAATGACCCGCGGAGGTCAGGGCTAGGCGGTGTGCAGGCTGTTTGAGGATCAGGCGTCAGGAGGGCGTCAGGATCAGGCGTCAGGAGGGCGTCAGGATCAGGCGTCAGGAGGGCGTCAGGATCAGGCGTCAGGAGGGCGTCAGGATCAGGCGTCACGAGGGGGAGTGATTCATGGACCGTCCGCAGTTCACCCATATGGAGCAAGGCTGTCTAGCGGACGTCGCGGTGATTGTACCCATAGGCCGGTGAATGGCGACACCAGCGCGGAGTGGAAGTCATGCTGCTCTAGAGAGGCTCAGAGTGGGAAAACACACTAGCCATCGGGGACCGGTTATCGGCGCACGGTTACAGATGAGACAAAGTTTCAGCGAAGTTTCACCGATCAATTCACTTGTTTATGCGATAACAATCTACCTTTTTTATAATCGCGGACAAAAGTATCGCTCATTTGAGACGAAAAACCGCTGAACTTTCTTCTTTATGGGCGTACCAAACAGAGCTAGAGCACTCATGTCCCTAAATTTCTTATACATTGATACGCGGGATGGTTTAAGTCCCTGATGGCCCATTTCAACAGCGCGTCTGATTCTCCATTAATCTGCGCGCTGTTGCGTCTCTGGATTGGTCGTCAGACGCACAATGCGCAGTTACCGACACCCGCCCCAAAGGCTCTCCAGCGACCCGAGCTGGACAAAGCAGCCTAAAAACCGACACGGTATCGCCCGACGGCCCAACTAATTAGTCTTCTCGCATTAGTGATGGTCCGACTGCTCAACTAACTATGTTTTGCCCGAAGAGACCGCTCGGTATGCGCATGCGCATGAGAGGCAGTCGGATAGACACGAACGCGAGCCTCGCTTGATGGCAGGGCCGGCCCGGCCCGGTGTTAAGTGTTTGGCGCGCCTTAATGAGCTTGGGGTCATTTTATGGCACCGTAACGGCTCCGGCGCTGGTGTGGGAAACCTCTCGGCCGGACGGGTCGCGGCCAGTGAGTGTCGTTTGGTGGTCACAAAACCCCCGATCGGGGCCCGGTCAGGGCCCAGGCAAGACGAGGCTGGTCGCCAGTGAGTGTAGTTTGGTGGTCACAAAACCCCCGATCGGGGCCCGGTCAGAGCCCAGGCAAGACGAGGCTGGTCGCCAGTGCGCGGCGCAACAATCTGGGTTTCTGCTGGAGCTACGCGTGGGGAAGGCTTGCGTAGAGTCAGCCGCCGCCGGTCGCATCTTTCTGGCCTGCGCGTTCGTTAGTGAGGTTGGGACCTGGAACGAGTCGAGTGCAAATCACTCACAGCTCTGCAAGACTGCTCGTAACCAGCTATGGAGTGCTCCCCCACTCAACGAAATTGAGTGTGGGGGCTGGAGATCATATATCCTCAAAGCCTGGAAAAGTTCCCTGTTTCAATGGCTTAGTTAGCCGCTTTGGGAGCATTCGGATCGCACCCAGAGCAGGCCAGAGCAAAATTTGGGGGGGGGGGAGAAGAGCAAGGCTCCCTGAAATCTATACTGGTACTGGTGTGGGAACGCTCCCGCTTTCTTGCCACGAGTGCCTGACCGAATGGGGGCTGATGGATGGTGTAGACGCCAAGTGCACTTTGCTTTAGTTAAGCCAAGGCACCATTGATATGTTGATATCACGGGCGTAGTTAAGCAAAACCAGCTGGTTTCTCTGCCCTGAGACAATCAGCCTGGTTTGCCCCTAAAACTTTAAAACTAAAACTAAAAAAACCTACAGCTAAAAAACACCTGAAACTAAAAAACATATAAAACTAAATCCTAAAACTAAAAAATCAACTGCAAATTGGGAGGGGGAGGGGGGCTTAAACCCGTCCGACTGAACTCCATCCAACATGATCGATGTAATGAGTTTGAGTTTACTAGGATTTCGCTTTTTGAGAACACTGTGCAGATAAAGTTTATTTGTGGCAGGGACGTTGGAACAAGCAAAGATGTGGGGGGGTTAAACACATCTTTGGAGTCATTTATTTCCATGCATCGCCATGCGATTAATGCTAGGTTTCCAGGAGAGGTGAGAGGGTCGAGGGCACTGACCTACCCGAGGGCATATTTTCAGGACACTTCACTGAGGAGGCATGTCCGAAGACCGCAGAGAGGGAACAGGACACCGTCTGCTCTTGATCTGCAAAATCTACGAGACCTATGTAATACCTTTTGCAGAGAAGTACGTGTCTGGTCTGTCTTTTCCTCTGGCGCACGACGATCCGTTCGACAGATCCATACATCGGGCGGGTAGACATCTCAGCTGTCTGGAGCTAGTCATGAGCCTCAGCATTGTTTGGAACGAAGATACATTTTGGGGCGACTGTAGAGGTGCATGCCTGTACAGTTAACATGTTCACGTATGGTTTGCCCCCTCCCCTCCCCCCCCCCCCCCTCTTCCGGCTACATTCGTATCATTTGGAGCCTTCCAGAGCCCGCTGCGCGGTCTTTCCGTCTGTTGTTGCTAAAACCATGGGGCCAATGTCAAGGTCCCTCGCAGATTTCAGCAAGCCAACGTAGCGGCGCAAGGTTTCGAAATGGGCTCCATCGCGAATGGTGATCTCAAAGTTTTAGGATGGGATTTTAATATTTTCAGCGCAATATTATATGTTTTAAATTTCATGCTAAAAAATTAATTAATTGGCGCCACTGGGACTCTCGGAAGCATGCCGATAAGTTACAGCCTTACCTCACAGCGTGGTTATCGCGAATGCGTCACTATTCAACGTTCTGTAGTTTCACTGTTCTCAGCACAGACATGTCATCCAGGTTACTTAAGAAAAGTGACGCCCAGTGCATTCTTGGCCGAAGTGAATAAAGAATGAATGGAACTTCAAAGTATGCCCGACTAGATTATCTTTACGTCACATGATGTTATCGCGACATGGAGTGGTCAGCGTGGAAATTACGTCGTTGATGAGTGGATGATATCACGCTAGAAGACAATGCCATCCCGATTTAACAAGCTTCATGGGTGGTAGGGAAGCCCTGGTATGATACAACATAAGCACTTGCGTAGGCAGCATCCCAAACAGGCTCAAATCATGCGAATCTGTTTTCTTTTTTTGACTTGTGGCCGCTTAACTAATATGGTCTCGTCTGCGGTGCATTAACAGGGCTCATCAGTCATTTGAGAGGGGCCGACACATTTGCCAGTGGCGAGGTGACGTCACATGTCCGATTGGCCACAGGCCGTCACGCATACCGGAGCGTGATCTACGACTTCATGAGGTCAACTGTTGCGGTGGCAAGGTCTTCTGCTGTTCCACCGCGGCTAATGACAATGGAGGCATTTTCTGAGATGCCTGAATGGCGGCTGTTTTCATAAAACAATATTTTGCGGGTCCAAACACTACCTACAAATGCGCACAAATAAGTGTGGTAATGCTGCAGTGGCTTAATCTTTCAATAAGAAGAAGCATACCCAAACTGATGTAACACTGGTGATAAATATAACGCCGCGCGTTTGAAACATTGGGATATTGTCACAGCATCGGCATTGCTTCATGATACATTTTCCTCGAATCTCCGCGGAATATTTCACTCCGTGTGCAAAAAGCTGAGAATCGCAGCCAATTAGCCTATTTCAAGGTGGGACTATGCTGGTGCGCCCATCATGAAAATCACAATGGCAGAAACTGAAATTAGGATTTTTGCACCATAAACGACTTCAACAACAGTAGCCATCCACAGATCCAACCGCAGGAATAACAACATACCCAGCCCTTCGAAAAATTTCTGGCTTGCATAATAGACATGTATGAAGAAATCAGTTAATAAGCAAAGGAATAGAGCGATCCGAGCCGATGATATATCCATATTGTCAAGCACGGCGAACGGCTCCGCCCCCAGGAGCGGCCGGCGCCGCCGACCAATCACCAGCCGTCCGGCCAATGTAACGAGCCGCGCGATTGGCGGGCACGGCGGCGGGGGGCGGAGCCAGCGTCGCTAATGATGACGTCGCGCCGTGAAGGGCCGGGCCGGCCGGCGCGGCGGCCGGCCGGCCGGCAGCTTCTTCATTACCGCCGTCCGCCGCCGCGCCGAGCGGAGGCCGAGTCCGCGCCACCGCCGCCGCCGCATGTGCAGCTGCCGCCCGATGGCGCTGGCGAGCGGAGCGCCGCCGTCGCCGCTGACGCCGGGCCCCGTCAGCCCGGCGTCGTCCGGCGCCGGCTCCGCCGCGTCGCCGCGGCTCTTCTTCTCAGCGCCGCTGCCGCCGACGCCGCCGCACAGCGAGCGCTCGTTCAGCGCCAGCCCGGGCCCGGCCAGCCCGGCGCCGCCGTCACCGCGGCCGGCGCGCCTGCCCTTCTCCATCGAGAACATACTGCGGCCCGACTTCGGGCGCGGCCCGGGCCGGCCGCGGCTGCCGACGCTGCAGCGGCGACTCGACGCCGCGCGTCCCGTCGACCTGCGCAAGGAGCGGCTGCCGCCGCCGCCGGCCAACCCGCAGGAGCTGGCCAACCCGCCGCTGCCCTCCGAGGACAAGATGGTCTGGCCCGCCTGGGTCTACTGCACGCGCTACTCAGACCGGCCGTCGTCAGGTACGTGCCCGCCAGCCGCGCGCCGCGCCGCCTGCCGCACCCGGCCCCGGCCGTCGCGCCTGTGCTACTGGCGTGGGGTGCTGCGGGGGATCAGGGGATGCACTGCAGTGAACCGCTGAGGTGGTATCTGATCTGCATCGCAGTTTGTGACGTCATTTATGTTTGGGCATGTTTCGCCCGTGGAGGTGTCGCAGCTGTGCAGTGAGGCATGACTGCCCTCTGATCACCGTGCTGTGATTCGACCCCTGTGTCCTCACGCGCTTCAAGCGCTGTTCATTGGCCCATACACCGTCGCTCCTCGCCGCCCTCCTACCCTTGGCCGAACGCTACGGTGCTGCTGCAGCAGTGACCCTGCCCGTCATTGCGCTGAAGTGTCGGACCGTTGGCTGCTTGTGTCCTGTCCGGACACTCACCAGCGTCTGAACTGATCGGGATCAGCGCCTAAACAGCGTGCGTCCGTAGCTCGTGTCAATCTGATCCCCGCCCCTTGCTACGCTTGTCTCGGTTCCCCAGTGTGAGGTTCAAATCACCCATTGGCTGTGGTTCAAGCGCTACAGATTCAAAAGCTCGTATTTTTCTCTAGAATCCGTCCTCCTGTTCTGCCGCCCCCTCCCTTCCACTCACCCCCAAAAGCGCATACAACTGGATGGCGGCGGGTGCGGCGAGCTGCCGCTGTCTGCTGTCGCGCCGACCGGTCGGCATTCCCGGCCCAGTCAGCCCGGCCAGGCCGGCGCGGACAACGGCAGCCGGAGACCAGAGGACCAGACCCCGGCCGGCCCCAGACCCCGGCCGGCGCTAGACCCCAGCCGGTTCCAGACCCCAGCCGGTCCCACACCCCAGCCGGTGCTAGACTCGGCCGGGCCCAGACCCCAGCCGGTGCTAGACTCGGCCGGTCCCAGACCCCAGCCGGTCCCAGACCCCAGCCGGTCCCAGACCCCAGCCGGTGCTAGACTCGGCCGGCCCCAGACCCCAGCCGGTGCTAGACTCGGTCGGTTCCAGACCCCGGCAACTCCCAGAGTCTGCGCTCGAGTCGCGCGTGCTGTCCTGACCTAAGACCGGCAACTCGGCATACTAGACCAGGCCGTCAGCGACTTCAGCTGCTGCGGTGCCTCGGCGGATGGCGAGGCGTCGCGGACAGCCCGTGACGTGTGTCCGCCCGGCCACCGCACGGCTTCGTGAAGCTGCAGCGGTGGGCCATGCCACTGGAGACCCCCACCCCAGCCCACTGGCTTGGGGCCGTATCGGTGACTGCTGTGGAGCGCTGGGGACAAAGTGTGCCAGCGTAGGAGACGTCTGTTCTTCAAACGCCCCACGTACATGATGTTTGAGCGAAACCTTGGATGGTTTGCCCCGTGTTTCATGCAACCGCTTCACTGTCGTGCACGAGAAGTTCCGTATTCGCCTCCATCCCTGCCAAACTTCCGAGACGCATCTCCACACGCCTCCTTGTGTGGAGGTGCGCTGGGCAGTGCTTGCCCAGTAGCGGGTACTGACCCACTTAAATCACGTCAAAGGTGACCGCTGGCACTGGGTCAACCCCAAATAAATCACAGGTGCGGCCTGGCCAGCGCGCCCGTCGCCCCGGCGGTGGTTAGCTCCTGCCTGTTGCCGCCACCCCGTGTGAAATCGCTGCGGTGGCTGACGAACCGAGCCCACGCTTCATGCGGACGGCCCCGCACTAGCAGTGGTGGGGGCGGCTTGACCGGCTGGGCTGTTAAGTCATAGCACGCCCCGTGTCATTGCCTGGCGCGTTGCGTGTCCCACCAGCGCGTCCCGTGTCCCGCCAGCGCGTTCCGTGTCCCGCCAGCGCGTCCCGTGTCCCACCAGCGCGTCCCGTGTCCCACCAGCGCGCCCCGTGTCCCACCAGCGCGTCCCGTGTCCCGCCAGCGCGTCCCATGAGCGTGAAGCAAGCTTGAAATTACGGTCACGATACTACCGCGCACGTCGCAAATAACGGGAAATCATACCCTTTACTGCAGACATCGCGTAAATTCGCCTCTAAATTGCCATTCACGTTGCAGTACAAACAGTCAGTCCATAATTTTGGCCAAAATGTGCTGGCGTGGTTCGCATCCATGCATTTTGCATATCTGATAAACGTGCCAAAAAGTCCGGCTTGGTGACGCGTACGACGTCGTTGCTGTCATGTTTGGTTTTATGGCCGATCCGAATGGGATTGTGGGCAACCATGAGGCGCCTCACCCCGCAGCTGTGCTCTGGTGCATTTCCTTTGCCTGCATTCGGCCCTTCCCCTCACCGGTTTGACTTGATCAGAATCAAGCATCCGACGCTCCCAGCTTGTCGGGTAGCCCCTTCGGACGCTCCCAGCTTGCTGGGCATCCCCTTCGGACGCTCCCAGCTTGCTGGGTATCCCCTTCGGACGCTCCCAGCTTGTCGGGTATCCCCTTCGGACGCTCCCAGCTTGCCGGGTATCCCCTTCGGACGCTCCCAGCTTGTCGGGTATCCCCTTCGGACGCTCCCAGCTTGCCGTGTATCCCCTTCGGACGCTCCCAGGTGGCTGGGTATCCCCTTCGCCGGAGCCGGGTGGCATTTCTGGGGGGATGGACCCCTCCCGAGCAGAAGACCCTCAGCTGTGGCCGGCAGCTCCCGTGCTGGACCCGCTCCCTTGGGAGAGACCCTCTCTCGGCCGTGGCTAGCGGCGCCGGCGGTCGAGCCCCATCCCCGGCCCGGCCGCGGCCGGCAGCTCCCGTGCTGTACGCCCTCCCCGGGGAGAGACCCTCCGTCGGCCGCGGTCGGCGGCACCGGTGGCGGCCAGCGGTTGGTCGTAATCACCGCCTGTTGCCGCCGCGCCTGCCGACTCTCGGCCGTCCTGAATGGCCCCGCGCGGCCCTCCCAGCGCCGCACAATGGACCGCGCTGACCTGGGAGCCGCTGGTGTGCGGACGGCCGCGCCGCCCGCCGCCGCTGGCCGCCGCTGGTGTGCGGACAGCCGCGCCGCTGGCCGCCGCTGGTCGCCACTCGGCTCTGCCTGGCACGAGTGCAGTGCTTTTGAGCCGGATTAAGCCTTTCGAAAGGGTTTTGGAGCTCGTGGAGATGACCGACTTCCAGCCTGCATGGCCGTGAATGTTCCAACCAGTTCCGTTGCAGAGACATGCTTGCTGGTGTGACGCGGTCCACTGACCACGTGGTGTGTTTGCATGACGTGGTATGACTTTGCCAGGGCTGTGCATTACGTACATCGTGTCTAGCGTGCATTGCATAATATGCAATAGCATTAGGAGTTGTATGTGCGTCATTAAGATATGCTTACATCCTTATAAGGTGTATACTCTGGCACCGTCGGCTCGTGCCAACTAAATTGCAATGCTTAAACGGTTGGAGCGGAGCAAACAAGTCTAGATATTTCGAGTTGTATGTGACGTGGAAAAATTGTTATTCCAAAAGATGGTTTTTCAATCCAAGAAACAACGGACAGCAGAAATGCTGTCCGAAATGCTGAAAAAATATTGGCAGAAATACGGCGGCGCGAAGAGCAGACGGCCGCCAAAAAATCCAACCAAATAAAATACGCAAGGTTGGCGTAGTTTTTTGTATACACAATTAAGACATCAGTGGTGGTGTGTTCGGTTTCTTCAAGTGTGATCAGAAAATCTGAAATCACGTCAGCATGACATGGCGCATGCGTTGGATCAAATATGTTAATGGACAACTGCCCCCTCCACTCCCTTCTTAGCACTAACAACACTTACCGTTAATCCATATAGAATAGATAAAACCGCGAGACATTTTCCGAAAAAAGTTTTTACACACCTGAAGCTTTTTGCCCGCGCGTCCCTGGTGGGTCTGGCGGAGGTGCCGGCCCCAGAGCCGGGTCGACTCGCGCGTCGCCCGCCGGTGCTGAGTCAGAGCCCAGATCCCACCAGAAGCCTTTTGCTCGCGCGTCCCTGACGGGTCTGGTAGAGGTGCCGGCCGCAGAGCCGCGTGGACTCGTGCGTCGCCCGCCGGTGCTGAGTCAGAGCCCAGATCCCACCTGAAGCCTTTGCCCGCGCGTCCCTGACGGGTCTGGCGGAGGTGCCGGCCCCAGAGCCGCGTCGACTCTCGCGTCGCCCGCCGGTGCTGAGTCAGAGCCCAGATCCCTGGTGGGAATCAAGCGGTGCAACATGGGTGGTCCGACCGGCTCCCTCTGAGCCGCCGCATAGCCCCTGTACAAGAAGAATTTCTGATGGATGGCTGGTAATGAGTGCTCGCATAAATTGAAATATATTCTGGAAATCCGATTATTTGAAGCTCCGCGCAATCATTTGCTCACGGATTTTGGGAGCCGGCATTTCATTTAAGCCCTCAGCGTATTGCATTCCCCCCTCTGTAACGATACTCTTCCCAGCCCGCCGTCTTTGGCGGCACATCGAACTAATTTATCAAGACTTGGGCTCGCTTCCAGTTTGGTGATTTAAACATTCTACGCCAGTTACGTGAGTCATCTGATAATCCGTTGCAAATGCAACAGATTGCCTCATGAATCGTTTACCAACTTCACGAGCGATGGCAGCGCTCCATCTGGCAGAGATAAACGCACGGGATGTTTTGCGTGCCGCTGAACCTCCACGGACGAATGCCGAGGAAGTGATGGCGCAGAACACACGTGCGGCACCGTCCGCGCTGTAGCGTCCTCCGAAGGGCCCGTGCTGGTGGTCGATGCTCTGTCACTGCCTGAGAGTGCAGAGGCGCACCAACGATCTGCAGGGGGCCACGGACCATAAACCACACACCGCTGCAATCCGGGACCATTGCCGGTGTAATCTGAAAGAAAGCCGCGATTTCCACACCGGGCCTTGGCTGCCACCAGCGCGCTTGACTTCCCAGCTTGTGTGCCTGAGTGCGCCTGCTCGGCCAGCGGCCGCCCGCTGCCGGCCGGCAGCGGCGTGCGCCGCTGTTCTGACGAACGGCGGCCCGGCCGGCCAGCGACGTTTTCCGGCCGGCCGGGCCCGACTGTAATTACGCGGCGTGCTAACGAGCCGGGCCCGCGCGGCCGTGTGGTCCTGAATTTCACGCTGACTTACGGCACCTCCGGCGCCATCCCGCGCACGGTGGCACACCGAGACCGGTGGCGAGCACGGGCCGAGAACGGTGGCGAGTACAAGCCGAGAACAGTGGCGAGTACAAGCCGAGAACGGTGGCGAGTACAAGCCGAGAACGGTGGCGAGTACAAGCCGAGAACGGTGGTGAGCACGAGCCGAGAACGGTGGCGAGCACGGACCGAGAACAGTGGCGCCTGCGGACTGATTCCGGCGGCGCTGGAGGGCAGGGGAGGAGTGCCGGAGGTTAATAGCCATGCCATGGATCAAAAGTCGAGGGAACACCCGGGCTTTGGGCGCTCCTCTCCATGTCACACCCCAGACGGGATGCTAAGTAACCCAAAAGTTCCGGAGACCCGTTCGTTCCCTGTGTTCTTGAACCCTGCTCGTGTGGCTGGGCGTGCTCTGCAAACTGATTTGGCAGGTAAGATCGGCCCCATCAGGCACGCTGTGCCCACGGCCTCACGTTAGCCCTGCATCGGTTGCGCTGGCTCGAGTCCTATCTCTGCCCGCTTCATCCTGTGAGCACCCGGCCGTCCCAGCACAGTCAGACCCACACAGCTCCGAGGAACTCCAAGTGTTTTTCTTCATCCTTCATCTTCATCATCATGACTACCGCACGCATCTACCCCCCGCCTCAGACGGAGCCGATACAGTCCCCACCCCATCCCATCATCCCTGTGTCCTCCTCGCCGTCCCGTCCCCTCGGCGTCCTCCTCCACCTCACATCCTTCTTGCGTCCTCCTCGCCGTCCCGTTCTCTCGGCGTCCTCCTCCACACCCCATCATCCCTGCGTCCTCCTCGCCGCCCAGTCCTCTCGGCGTCCTCCTCCACCTCACATCCTTCTTGCGTCCTCCTCGCCGTCCCGTTCTCTCGGCGTCCTCCCCATCCAATCATTCCTGCGTCCTCCTCGCCGTCCAGTCCTCTCGGCGTCATCCTCCCCGCCGCCTGCGCGCGCCGCGACGTCTCGGCGCCGCCCACGCCAAGCAGCCGACACTTTAACGTGAATAAATTGAAACCAAGCACTCCGCGAATTGCACCGCACCCGGCCTTGCAATTTCCCGTCGACTTTACGAGCCGGGCCGGCATGCAACTGCGCTTGTTTGTCCTGTATTCCATATTTAATTAAGAGACTTTGGGTCTCGCAAATTGCCGAGCCTGGATCGTCGAACGCCTTCCAGGCAATAATACAAGCGGTTTTAGCACCGGCTCGTTAAGAACAATGCCTGAATCCACAATAAAGCGCTCATTCAGCCTGCAATTAAACCTTAAAGACGCGATTTAGGGTCGCTTTTATCGTTTTTTACATCATTACAAATAATTAGCGCTGGGAGTAGGGTTATAATAAAGTTATTCCACCGTCATTCGAGAATAAAGTGAATATCTCCCATCTGCTGATTGTACATATAAATCAGCGAGCATGCCGTGAATGATTTCATGCGGCTGCGGGGGCGACCGAGGCGGCCTGCTCTGCAGCTGGAGCGGGCTGCTGCAGGGCCGCTGCCCGGCGGAGCCGCCGCAGCCACCAGGTGCCGGCCGGCCGGCTGACACGCTTGCAAGGACACTCCGACGGCGGGCGCGGGCAGGGCGCGGTATTGTGGTGGGTAGGGCAGGGCGCGGTATTGTGGTGGGTAGGGCAGGGCGCGGTATTGTGGTGGGTAGGGCAGGGCGCGGTATTGTGGTGGGTAGGGCAGGGCGCGGTATTGTGGTCGGTAGGGCAGGGCGCGGTATTGTGGTCGGTAGGGCAGGGCGCGGTATTGTGGTGGGTAGGGCAGGGCGCGGTATTGTGGTGGGTAGGACAGGGCGCGGTATTGTGGTGGGTAGGGCAGGGCGCGGTATTGTGGTGGGTAGGACAGGGCGCGGTATTGTGGTGGGTAGGGCAGGGCGCGGTATTGTGGTGGGTAGGGCAGAGCGCGGTATTGTGGTGGGTAGGACAGGGCGCGGTATTGCGGTGGGTAGGACAGGGCGCGGTATTGTTGTGGGTAGGGCAGGGCGCGGTATTGCGGTGGGTAGGGCAGGGCGCGGTATTGTGGTGGGCAGGGCAGGGCGCAGTAATGTAGAAGGTAGGGCAGGGCGCGGTATTGAGGTGGGTAGGGCAGGGTGCGGTATTGTGGTGGGTAGGACAGGGCGCGGTATTGTGGTGGGCAGGACAGGGCGCGGTATTGTGGTGGGTAGAGCAGAGCGCGGTACTGCGGTGTACAGGGTCGGGACGCAGGACAGGGGTCATTCAGTCGGATAGGTTCCAGAAGACAGCGGGATATTTCATCTCTGGGGGGGATGTACAGTGCGGAATACTGAGAGGGTTCTTCTACGCACACAGTGGAAGGCCTCTGAAGCTTAAGCGTCGTTCTGGAATGGGACCCTGCCCGACTCGGGCTAGTAGCTATCAAAAGCAAGAAATGCAAAATTTGAGGGCAACCGGATCTTGAAAGAAACATCATGACACAAATTGGATGATCCTAGGTAAATACTGCCTAGGTCAAAGAAGGTTTGGAGACAAGTTGTGTGCGCATTGCCGTTAATTCCATCCACCGCATCTTCCTGTACTTGCGACTTCGTGGGGCAAAAAATCTATACTTCCGACTTTTGGACTGATGCGCTGTGGCCGCATTTGAAGGGAGACACATATAATGTATGCGAGATTCTTTACGATGTAGACGCATACCAAAAAGGCGTCCCGGTCCCCAAACATGTAAGCTGTCAACAGCGAAGATTCGTTACAAACGGGCCGCTTGTAAAACGTGAACGGCTTCTGTGTCTCTGCTGACATGATCAGTATGAAGAATTCCGAGGCCGCTTGGCCCGGGCCCGGCACCGGCTCTGGCAGCGGCACCAGGTGGTCCTGGCCCACCCTCCCCGGCTGGCCATCACGGCCTGACGTGCGGCAGTGTCGTTCCTGCCCGCGGTCGTTGCAGCAGTCCCGGGTGCTAATAAAGCTAAATTGAGGACTAGCAAGCAGGTCATCGTGAAAACGCCGCCGGGCATCGGAAGCGCAGTGCGTGGTCCGGACTTAAGCCGTGGTCCGGACTTAAGCCGTGGTCCGGACTTAAGCCGTGGTCCGGACTTGAGCCGTGGTCCGGACTTAAGCCGTGGTCCGGACTTAAGCCGTGGTCCGGACTTGAGCCGTGGTCCGGACTTAAGCCGTGGTCCGGACTTAAGCCGTGGTCCGGACTTGAGCCGTGGTCCGGACTTAAGCCGTGTTTCGGAGAACCTCAAAGCCAAGAGGGCTAGGTTTATGGAAGGAAAAATCGTCCCTTTGCATGATGCTTAGAGCCGGCGATGTGTAATGTGGAAGTCAATCAAGATGCCTCTAGTGAAAGTAAGCCCAAATATTTAAATTGACGCTGCTGTGTATCATTTCACAAAGCCTAAATACCATGAGCTACCATTCGGTTCAGGAAAAACTCGCAGTTACCGTCCATTTATCGGTCCCCGGAATGTGGCGACGTTCTTCGGGCATCTGGCTCTGTGTCGTTCGATGCATGTGCGTGTTGGAGATAGAAAAATGAGGGAGGAAGAGAGAGGGAGAGAGAGCGACAGAGAGAGAGAGAGGGGGGAGAGAGAAAGAGAGAGGGGGAGGAGCAGTCTCCCGGCTCGGGTTGTATTATGCTAGGCTAGTGATACCGCCGGTCAGTGTATCACGTGTGAGAATTGCCCCCGCTGTCGGCTGCAATAAATCTGGACTAAATACCACCAGCATCGGTCGGCGCCGCCAATTTATGACAGGGCGCTCCCGACGGCCCCAATGGCCCGGCAGAGCGGGGTGTGGGCAGAGCGGAGCGGGAGGGCTGAGCCGGAGATGGGTAGACAGAGCGGGAGATGGGCCGCCAAACACGAGCAGGAAGACGGTAGCACAGGTGCGTATAGAAAAGAGGTGGCGGTGCCGACGGAGAATGCATACAAAGTAAGAGCGTGCTGTTGTCCAAATGAACAGAGAGGGAGCCGTGATCGGTGTAGGAGATAGTTGTAGTGACGGATTGACGCCAGCGCAGTAAAAGACTCGTGAGGGATCAGAAAATATAGTGGGCCATGAGAAGTACAGAGTGTCAGGTCAGCATCATGCAATCGTTCTTGCGGCATGCATCGATACAATATCTCAACAGTTGCTGGATGGCATTCTAAATATTGCAGCGTGCACTGTCCGCTCACGCTGCCTGCTGCGTCCGATAGACACGTCGTGACAGTCTACCAGGCTGAGCCGGGGAATGGCATCCGAATCGCGACGTGCCAAACTCTATGGCCCCTCGCCCCTGCATTCCAATCGTCGCGAAATTGACACATTCAGCATAGTTGAGACTGGAATTGGACGAAATTTACATTCGCCAGGCTGGAAAACAATAGCGAAGTCAAATAACCCGGAATTAATAGCGTAAAATTGAGACGGCCAGAGGGGTGAGGCGATGGAGCCCATCCCGCTGATGAATTCTCCGCTATCTCGCTCGATTCACCGCCCGGCGCCGGCAGATCGGGCTCCGGGGCGGCGGCGCCCGTCTGCCGACCCCCGCCGGCGCCCCACGCTGCGCCAGCGAGAGCGGAAGCGGCAGCAGCAGCGGCAGCTTCGGGGCGGGCGACGGGCGGCGTTGTTTACCTGGCAGCGGAGGTGCGCGCACGCTCGTGCGTCGCGACAGAGGCAACAGACGGCGTCCGCAGAGGTCACCAGGTGGCCGCCGGGCCTCCCGCCGCCGCCGCCCGGTTTTTCGGCGGGACCACCCGGCCCGGGCCACGCGTCCCGGCAGTCGCGCGCCCATTGTAATGCACACTGCACGCGGAAATGGCGCAATTATCTCGATGTTCTTTATGCCGAATAATTCGCAGTGCAGACCGCAAGAGGCCGCGCTATCAATTAGAGCCGTCTGAAAGCGGTCACCGCGCCGGCAGCGGCCGCGGCCGTCAGACGCATGTCGCCGGTATTAATCTATTCCATTCGGCGGGCCGGTGCGAATTAATCTTGGCGGCGCGGCTGGCAGTTTTTGCGTGTGACCGAGCCAGTTGTTGACGCCCACTGAATGAGAACACGACCGGAGCCTGCGGCGGTGGCGTGGCGGGCGGACACGAGCGCACTGCGCCGCTATCTGCGGCGCTCACGACACACCGCGCCACTATCGAGTCCGCTTCGCCGCCGCGTGAGGGTCGCACCCGGCCTATCGAGGCGGGTCACAGCGCGCGTTACAGCGCCGTCACAGCCGTCACAGCGCCGTCAGGCGGGCACGGCGGCCCGCCGCGGCCGGCCCGCTGGCGGAGGGCCGTCCAGCCCGCCGGCCGCCGAGCCGCCGGCCGCTGCTGGGAGGTCCCGCCGCCGCCCCGCTGCCGCCGCTACCGTGGTGGACCACCGGGCGGCGCGGTCGGCGCGCGCCGCCGGCCCATGTCGACGCCGGCGTTTTTGTCGGCCCGTGCATGGGCGGTCGACCCGTCACCGCTGGCAGGGGCGGCGCCAGCACCGCGGCCCCCGCCGGCGCGCGCCAGCCGATTTATGGACGCGCTGAAACCGCGCGAAGGGGCGTCGAATCGCCTCCGCGCCCGCGCGCGCATAAATCATTGCGTCAGAGGGCGCGGCGATTGCCGATCTGGGGTTGAGCTGCGCGGCTCCGGCCGGCGGCCGGGAACCGCACACCAGCCGTGCTATTGGGAGCCGTTGCCACGGCCGCGGTGTGACAATGTTGGATGTCTGGCCGACCACACGTGCGGCGGAAGCTGGCGCGGGCGGCGTAACGCGCATCACCCGGCCCTGCGCCAGGGCGACGCACTCCAGCCAGCGTCTCCGGCCGCGTGCCGTCCGGCCCTGTCCGGCCCTGTCCTGCCCTAGCCTGTCCTGCCCAGTCCTCTCCTGTCCGGCGCCGGACGTAATAAAGACGCGGGTCGGCAACCTCCGTCGGCGCTCCTATCTGATGGGCGCCGGCAATTAATAAACGGTGGTCGGCGGATCGGCGGTATTACCGGCCTGCGATCGGCCGCCGCCGCCACCGCCGCCGGGTCGGCCCGCCCCAGGCTGCCGGAGCATGAACGGCTCGTGCCTGGCCGGCGGGCGCGGGCTGCGCTGTCCGACTAGGGTTCCTGCAGACTCCCGCCGACCAGGCCACAGGCCCGGTCTGGCCTCTCGCAGGCCGGGTCTGGCCTCTCGCGGACCTCGTCTGGTGTGGGCCACGTCTGTCACGTGACCTGTGGTGGTCACAGGTCGTGCCTGGCTAGGGGAGGTGCTCCACAGGACCGTCCCTGCAGTGACCGCCGGCTGCTGACTGGCCATATCGCGTACTCCCTGGCCGTACCGGACGGCAGGCCACGTCCGGCTATGGACCGCGCCCGCCCGCGCCTCTTCCGTGGCCAGAGCGAGCCATTGACGCGGCGCGTGGTATGCGAGCGCGCGCCTTTCAAGTGCGCCATGTTACGACAGCTGCCAGCTCAGATAGCGGCCCGGGGCGCGATCGACGGGCGCGCGACACGCTACCATCGACCCGGCGGCGCCGCCTCCGCCCCCGGCGGCGGCGGCGGCGGCGGTGGGCGGTGCGCCGCCGCCGCCGCCGCTGCCGCCCGGGTGGTGGCCCGTTTATCACGGCTTGACGCGGCTAATAGAGCCCGGCCGCCGGTGTTGCACGATGGGTTCATTAATACCCGCGGCGGCGGCGGCGGCGGCGGCGGCGGCGGTCCGTCTCTCAGCTGGCCGGCCGCCGGCCGCGCCGAACCCCACACATCCGGCGCGGCGGCGGCGGCAGCGGCGGCGGAGGCGGTCCGTCTCTCAGCTGGCCGGCCGCCGCCGCGCCGAACCCCGCACATCCGGCCGCGACGCCCCCCGCCGGCGCGGCCGGGCGGGCGGCGGCCACCGCCACAACGCGGTGACGGGTCAGACGTCAAGCAGCGTGAGAACCGGCCGTCAGACGTTACCGGCCCCCGATCGGACACGGCTGCGAGTCGGCGCCGGCGGCCGGACCCGAGCGGACCCGGCCGCACCCGGCTGGACCAGGCCGCGGCCGGCTGGACCATGCCGGGGCCGGCCGGACCGCTGTTACTCGGGACGTGCGGCTGTAAAAACACGCGCACGCCGTGTGTAGCGTGCCGCACACGGACGGGCCACACAATGCAGCGGCTGGGTTACAAAACATCTTTTGTAAGCCCGAAAATATTCCATTTCACAGAAGATAGGATTAAGATGTCACGGGCTCGCGCCGGCAGGCACTGTGCCGCCCTGGCGGAGAGGTTTTACGGAGGCCAGCTTATGTCGTGTAACGAACTGTTTTTCTACGGATTGAGTCGTTCCATGACAGCAATAGTGTCACATTATGGCCTTTGATTCGCCGAACACGTTAGGGGACTGAGCTATTTGCCTCCAGAGTTGTCTCATGACTATCGGAGGGACGTTCCAGACCGCTGTCCGCGTCCTTGGGTCTTGTCTCCATAGGCCGTTAAAGACCCGATCCCGCCTTCTCGAGGACGCTATGGCTTCACGAATCCGAATTTCACGGGGCATGCGGCGCTGGGATGTTCCAGCTCAGATGGGGGATGACCCGTGCCGGACCCGGACCGACCCGGACCGCCGGTGACCCGGACCCGGACCGCCGGTGACCCGGACCCGGACCACCGCTGACCCGGACCCGGACCGCCGGTGACCCGGACCCGGACCACCGCTGACCCGGACCCGGACCACCGCTGACCCGGACCCGGACCGCCGCTGACTCGGACCCGGACCGCCGCTGACCCGGACCCGGACCGCCGCTGACCCGGACCCGGACCGCCGCTGACCCGGAACCGGACCGACCCGGACCGCCGCTGACCCGGACCCGGACCGCCGTTGACCCGAGCAGTCTTCAGATGACTGCCACTGACTCGCCTCGTGTTCGAATAGCCGCCACCTACCCCGTCTTCAAAAGCCCTGCTGACTCTCCCCGTCTTCAGCCGGCCCCGCTGATCCGCCCTGTCTTCTGCCGGGCCCACTGACCCGCTCTGTCTTCTGCCGGGCCCACTGACCCAAACCGTCCCTGCAGGGCCCCGGTCGCGGCGCACCAAGAAGCCCAAGTCGAGTGAGGAGAAGCGGCCGCGCACCGCCTTCACCTCCGAGCAGCTGGACCTGCTGAAGCGCGAGTTCGACGAGAACCGCTACCTCTCGGAGAAGCGGCGCCAGGACCTGGCGCGCCAGCTCGGCCTCAACGAGTCGCAGATCAAGATCTGGTTCCAGAACAAGCGCGCCAAGATCAAGAAGAGCTCTGGCCAGAAACCGGTGCTGGCCCGGCGCCTCATGGCCCAGGGTCTGTATAACCACGCCACCATTGCCGTCGAGGAAGAAGAGGAAATTCTGAAAATGTGCAAATCTAGTTTATAAACAACGTAAGTACTCACTGGGAATTGGTCTCAGCGGGTCGGGACAATTTTATTTTATTTTCGGCAGGACACTGACTCTGAATTTCCTCCGAAGCCCTAGCGTCATTGCCGCTGGCTGGGTCATCTACCGTATGATGTCGCGACTGAACTGAGTCGTAATCTGGCTCAAAAGTCGTGGCTGCATTTTTTACTTCTTTTGACTAGTGTGGTTGGCGGTGCATCTGGTAATAGCTCGTCCGTCTCGCATTGCAGTCAGGGCCCATGCCGGCACTGCTCATGCATGAGCTCGCCCGAGTCCGTCATTAACGCTCGCCATCCCGTCAATTTATGCGCAGTCTAAACGTCAGCAATCGTCCCCGCCTTCCCGCCGCTCCGCCTACAACGAGCCGTTTCCGCTGTTACAGGCTGTGGGCAAAGCGTTCTGGGCTGGCAGCCGACAAACCAAAGACGCCCCTATCTGTGATACAGCCGTGTGCTGGCGCCCGGGCGCCGACGAACCGCTCCCGAGGGGGCGCCGCGCCTCGGGCGCCCCAGGCGCCCCGCGGCGCGCATCACTGCCCCGCGGCCGCACCTGCGCCCGAGCGGCGACCACCGCCGGCCTCTGGTGCCATGGGGCACGCTGGAGCTGAGCCGGGGCGACAGGTCTCCGACCGGAGCCGCCCTGGAGCTGAGCCGGAGCGGCAGGTCTCCAGCCGGAGTCGCCCCGGAGCTGAGCCGGAGCGGCAGGTCTCCGGCCGGAGGTGAGCGGGAGCGGCAGGTCCCCGGCCGGAGCCGCCCCGGAGCCGCCTGCCGTCGACGGCGCTGTCGTGAAGAGGAGGGGAAGGGCTGCGACGCTCCGGCGGTCGCCCCGCGGGGCAGATCTCAGCCCCGGCCCCGGCCCGGCCACTCGCCGCCGCCGCCGCCGGCGCCGAGCTCTCGGCCTCCGCGGCAGCGTCACCCCCAGCCGTCTGCCCCGCTGCTGTACAGTGTTGTGTGTATTTATTGCGGTCGGCCCGGTCGGCGTCGGGGGACCCGGCCCGCCCACGCTGGCCGATTAGAGCGGAGACTGTGTCAGTTGACCCGCCCCGGTGGCGGCTGTTTGCGCTCGACCCGCGCTGCCCATCTTCCACTCGCCCTTCCTCTATTGCCTTCATGATCGTTGCCTCTGTTGTGCTTATTCAATCCTCGCTCTTTTCCTCGTCTTTCTTTGACTTGCCTTTTGTCTCGCAGGTTCAGCGAATTTGGGCCGCGTTTCTCGGTCGCTCCTACCTTTACCCCCTGTCTATCTCATCTTGTACATGTGTTCAAACCACGTTCATTGACTGTTCGCTGTTGATTTGGCTCCTTGGCTCCCAGACCGCCCCTTCGCCGGAGTAAGTGTTCCTAAGGTTCATCTGCACTCGTGTAGCGATAGTCAGTTGCGCTGGGCTACCCCCACGCTTTCAGAGCAGAGCAGCGACGTAGAGCGCCCAACGTTTGCATTGTACAAGAAGCCCGCCTCGTGATATATGATGCCAGAATGATTATGAGAAACACAGCTATCGTTTGTGTTGACGTTAGAACCTTTGATGTGTGTACATGTCGTGTGTTCGTTTAATATATCATGTGTCGTAAGATCGCGTCTCGCTCGTCGTCTGCAAGCTCACGTCGGGCCGCATTATGACGGCCATACTGAATGACAGACGCAAGCACCGTGATCTGCAACTCACTTCCACACCGGCGTGCTGCCACGCATCGGCTCACGCGTAGCTCCCACGCCGTGCAGGGGCACAGGGATGATGCGAACAACAAGAGGCCGACGTCGCGTGTTGATCACGGCTACAGCCGCCCTGCGATCAGCTTACATATGTCCGACACGCGCATTCCCGCCAATCATCTGCCGTCACAACACTGGCATTCCATACCGCTGGCGTGTTGCACGGCTGGTAAACAGGCTGCTGCGCCGCTGCAGCAGGACGTCTGCTGCGCCGCTGCGCCGCTGCGCCACTGCTCGGCGCAGCAAGGAGCGCAGACGAACAGCAGGTAGAGGAGGTGACCTGGCAGGGCGGGGGGACCTGGGAAGGACCTTGGGCGCAGGGAGAGGGGCAGGGGAGGCGGGGATAATTGGGTGCTGGTGGTATGATATCTAGAAGGTGTTGTAGACAACTCGACCTGGTTGGCAGGCTACGTGGAAGGATGAGTCAGCGATGAATGTCTTAGAACCATTAAAACTATTTGCCGGTGTCAAATATACATTGCATGATCTGAGTAGCTTCCTCCTCCGTTTTGGGGTGCTTGGGTTCCACCACCAACTGTGAGAAGAAAGTAAACAAAGTCTGGAAGGGTTTGCTGATACATTTTGAGCAAATATTGTGTCATTTTTCTCTGCTCAGCTCTCCCCCCTCCCTGACTCATTTTGCAAAACTGAAGTCCTGCAAACCCTGCACCCTGCATTGTTTGCAGGACTTTTTTAACTTTCACCGGGGTAACGAGACCGGCTACCCGGTAGGGGAGGAGCAAATGGGTGAATCTGACCGCTCTTGATATGTGAAGCCTGTTGCTGTTAAGATAATATTCCGGTTTCATAAGTAAACAAAGCGTTTCTCTTGGCCCACAGTTGAATCTACTCGACTCATCCGTGCCACCCGAGAAACAGCTCACCCGAACTCTTGAATATGTTCCTTCGCCTCGGCATCAATCCCACTAGGAATGCGAAGTTTCACGATCGCAAGGTTTTCCGGCGACTGGGGAAGGCCTTTGCCTTCCCATTCATCATGTCGAAGTACGGTCCGGTGTTTTGGCAAACGTGTCGCGATATTTCAATGTACCGAGACAGCAGCCAGCGCCATGCGTGTCCTCGGAGGCTGCGCGGGCGGCTCAGCCTCTGTGGAGCGCACCAAGGAGGTCAGACAGGAAGGAGGAATGTCGCGCGTACCAGGGAGATCACGCAGGGGGGAGCGCTGGCTATCGCTGACGCTGGCCTGAGAGGGTCTCTCCGCCGGCTCGGCCCCGTCGGCGGGGTACCGGGAAACGCGGCCAGTGCGCTGAGCCCAGCTCTAGCGAGCCGGTCCCACCCGCCGCCGCCGCCGCCGCCGCCGCCGCCGCCGCGCCGCTAACGCCGCAATTACACCGGCTCAGCTGATTGTGTGCAAATGGGCGCGAAGTGCAGGCGTCGTGTGCGGTCGTATGTCGTGTCGGCCGCTACGTGTACGACAGACGGGCCGACACGACGGCCGCGGCCGGCCGCGCCGCGCGCCCGGCCTAATCCGTCAGAGGCCGGCCAGCGGCGCGACACCGGCCGGCTCGCGAGGAGCACCGCAGCACCGACTGACCCTGCTCGGAGCACAGCCGCTCCCGCCGACCTCACTGTATTGCATGCAGTAGCACATCTACATATACGTGCCTATCCATGTGCGAATGGCGATGAAATGATAACTGTGGCGTCTTGAAACAAGGATGGGGAAAGGCCGGGGGCTGGAATGTAAGTGTGCAAGGCAGCTAATGGAGCGTAAGGGATATTAATGAACTTGCTGGGCATGGCTCTGCATTCGGAGTAGAGACGGACAGAGCCCAACGAATTCAGCATGGCGACTATGACGCCCTCTGGACGCCGTGCATCCTAAATGCGTTCCGCTCGTCCATGCCAACTGGGGCGACATGTCCTCTCCGGCCGCTGGCAGCAACGGCGCACCACGTGCCGACCACCGCGATGGCCACGGCCATGGAGGCTTCAGTACGCGTTTGCTATGGGCGGGGGATGAGGGAGAGAGACAGGGCGAACCCCCGACTTTGGTAAAATTTAGCATTAAACCCATGACGCCGCATGAAAATGGGATGAGAAGCGACTTCAAAAAGAACTTGCCCCCTCCCCCTTGCAGCCATGAGCGGGTCCCACCTCCCCCGGCATCGGCTGCTGCTGCAGATGGGCAGCAGCTGTAGCTGGCTATCGGCACTGCCTGACTCGGCTAAAAGAACAAGTGCAGCGTAGAAAGGCGAATGGGTGCATGGGCACAATGGGACTCCCGTGGCATGCTAATTTGGAACTCTGCTGCAATCGTGCAACATTTGGGCCTGAAAGACGCATATGGCTGGTTGATGACTCCTCCAAGCCTTTAAGGAGATGTCTCAGAATGAATTCAACGATGTGTCGCAGCAAACGCTTAACGGCTGGCAGCGCAGCTCGCACGTCACCTCATTATAATCGTTGCTGCATGCACAAACATCTCGACACACCGAAGCGCGACCTAATAGGCGAACATTGTGAGCCCACCAGTAGATTTCGAAACGTAACGGAGTCGCTCCACGACATCTCACGAGCAGCTGGAGGCACACGAATGCCATACGCGCCCGCGTCGGCCGTCGGCCATCAAGGGTGATCACGTGGCCACGGCAATTTGGAGTCGTTGGCCGGGCCGTCCGGGGCCGGCCGGCTGATGTGATGTTATCATGCAGCGGCGCTGTGAGGCGACCGGCGCTGGGCCAGCCGTTTTTGCCCCTGGAACTGCGCTGGTGATGACGGACTTGGAATTTGATGGCGTCTGGGAGGCCTTCAGGTGGATTCTTTCGCCTTTGGCGTGTTTTGAACGGATGCAGAACGGATACGGCTGCCGCGGTAAGTCGGTGTATGTATGGCGGTTACCACCTGGTTCCAAATCGGTATACCTTTATGGCTCGTGATGACTTTCTGAGTGGTGTGATGAAGCTATCGTTTGGTCGAGTGATGAAGTGTGATATGATGATGTGATGTGATGATGTGATGTGATGAAGCTATTGTTTTAATATGGCGATGGGCTCGGTTTCCTTCCCATATTAGGCATGGATGCCAGAGCAGTATACCTTTATGGCTCGTGATGACTTTCCGAGTGGTGTGATGAAGCTATTGTTTTAATATGGCGATGGGCTCGGCTTCCTTCCCATATTAGGCATGGATGCCAGAGCCTGCTCAAGGTAAGGTCGAGCAGTCAGCATAGAAATTAAAGAACAGAGACCAGTGACCGCCGCTGGAAGTGCAGCAAGGCAATGACCGAAGGCGGCCGCATCACTGGGAAAGGATAGGGGCTCCCAGTCCGGGTGACAGGGCTCCCAGTCCTGGCGAGAGGGCTCCCAACACTGGAGATAATGACTCCCGGTTCCGATGAGAGGACTCCCAGTCCCGGCGGGAGGGCTCCCAGTCCTGTTGAGAGGGCTCCCAACACCGGAGACAATGGCTCCCAGTTCAGGTGAGAGGACTCCCAGTCCAGGTGACATTAGCTTCCGTGCCAGGTGACGGGGCTCCCGGTCCAGGTGACAGGGGCACCTGGCCGATCTGACATGGGCTCCCGGTCCAGGTGACAGGGGCACCTGGCCGATCTTGCATGGGCTTCCGGTCCAGGTGTCAGGGGCTCCCGGCCGATCTGACATGGGCTCCCGGTCCAGGTGACAGGGGCTCCTGGCCGATCTGACATGGGCTCCCGGTCCAGGTGTCAGGGACTCCTGGCTGATCTGACATGGGCTCCCGGTCCAGGTGACAGGGGCTCCTGGCCGATCTGACATGGGCTCCCGGTCCAGGTGACAGGGGCTCCTGGCCGATCTGACATGGGCTCCCGGTCCAGGTGTCAGGGGCTCCTGGCTGATCTGACATGGGCTCCCGGTCCAGGTGACAGGGGCACCTGGCCGATTTTGCATGGGCTTCCGGTCCAGGTGTCAGGGGCTCCTGGCTGATCTGACATGGGCTCCCGGTCCAGGTGACAGCACCACTCGGTCCCGGCGCCGGAGGGCCGCGCCTCCAGCTCGTCCCATCAGATCTGCATCGCTACGGACCATTGTGTGGGCTACCCCCGCTCAAGCCGACGTTGGAGGTCCTTTCTGGGTCAGCCGGGCGATGCCGCGCGTGATAGCGTCTCTCCCGGCCGCCGGCTGGGCCCAACCGGTGGGGCACCGGTCTCTTTCCCAGCCACATGTCCCGATGAGACACCGATCTCTTTTCCAGTCACATGTCCCAATGGCATACCGGTCTCTCTCCTAGCCAAATGTCCCGTTGAGACACCGGTCTCGCTCCCAGCCAAATATCCCGATGAGGCACCGGTCTTTCTTACAGGCGCATGTCCTAATGAGACACCGGTCTCTCTCCTGGCCAAATGTCCTGATGAGGCACCGGTCTCGCTCCCAGCCAAATATCCCGATGAGGCACTGGTCTTTCTTACAGGCGCATGTCCTAATGAGACACCGGTCTCTCTCCTGGCCAAATGTCCTGATGAGACACCGGTCTCGCTCCCAGCCAAATATCCCGATGAGGCACCGGTCTTTCTTACAGGCGCATGTCCTAATGAGACACCGGTCTCTCTCCTGGCCAAATGTCCTGATGAGACACCGGTCTCGCTCCCAGCCAAATGTCCTGATGGGGCACCGGTCTCTCCCAGCCAAATGTCCTGATGGGGCACCGGTCTCTCCCAGCCAAATGTCCTGATGGAACAGTAATTGCTCCCAGCCAAATGTCCCGATGAGGGACCGGTCTCTCCCAGCCAAATGTCCTGATGGGACACCGATCTCTCTCCTGGCCAAATGTCCCAATCAGACACCGATTTCTCTTGGACGGCATAGTAGTTCGGACTGTCGTCCTCTTCTGTTGTGTAAGTACGTACACCACGTCTCGGCCAGTTAATTCCCCGGCCGTCGTCAGGGGTCATTAATTCCTGCGAAGAACTGGATGCTGTTTGGCACTCAGCCATACATGTGCGAAAGCCCGAATTCCCTCCTTGGAATCGCTGGGCTTTGAACTGGGGTCCTCTGGTTACGACTCCAATGCTCTACGAACCGAGCTAAGTGAGAAGGCCCAGCGTAGTTGGTAGAGCGATGGGCTCGTAATGAGAGGACCCCATTTCGAGTCCCATGAGTTCCAAGCAGATAATTTGGACTTGGCACCTATATGGCTGAAGAGAAACACCATCCGATCTTTCTCAGGATGCAACACACCCTAAGACGTGGCCGGGGAATTGGCTGGCCGAAACGTTAAGTATATATATATATATATATATATATATATATATATATATATATATATACCATCACGCCAGACGAGTACAAAAGTCTACCCAGTATTTCACTCGCGACATTAATAACTTGTCTCAATCTGTCTGTAAAAGTACAACTGGTCTACCTTCCTGCGTTACGTCCTGACGGGATACTGTTCACTCTCCTGCCACACGCAGTGACGGGTAGTGGTCTCCCTCCCTCCATAGGGTGAGCCTGTCATTTGCTACATGAGGTAGGCTTGTCTGTAAAGCAAGGAATATAGGTCTACTCAGAAGCGATATATGTCGTCGATGTGTCATCTCAGTAACCAAACTTCATCATTTGAGGAAGAGCAGCCACAAAAAAATTATGTTGTTCTCAGTGTGATGCTGCGTCAGTGTAAAACGATTGAAGATCGTCTCAAATTTATGATCACTGTTTCCTTCCATTTCTCGTGATTCGGTGCTGACCTTTCCAGCCATTAACTTTGTTGATCGTCGTTAGCGCCGATATTTGCATATAAACCAACAGTTTCTGAGCCTACTCAGGATCACGACATTCCGGCAGCTGTTACCCTGCGCTTTCTATCAGTGTGCGCTAGGCGTTGTCCATGAATTGCATCGTGCATTTTAGATTATTTCTAACCCCCTTTCCCTCCCCTGGTTACACCCTGGTTAGACTGGGCAAAAACATCCCTGGCTGCACACTCAAAACATTTGTTTAGCGATTTCAGGATGGTTTGCAACCACACCTGAGCGTAATGTTACGCAGTTTTCTACTTCTCCCTTTGTAACGCACTGATTACACTTCATAAAAACGATACCCTGCACGCGTAATGTTATTTATGGACGGCCCTCCCAGCCATTAGGTTCCACGTTGAAACCCCAGTGCTCACCAGACAGCCCTCCCAGCCAGTGGGTTCTGCGCCGGAGCCCCGGTGCTCACCAAACGGGCCTCCCAGCCAGCGGGTTCTGCGTCGAAGCTCCGGTGCTCACCAAAGGGCCCTCCCAGCCAGTGCTCCTGTTCGGTAGTGCTCGACCATGTTGACGTCGGCATGTCAGCAGGTTCACTTGAGACAGCGAACAATTGCTATTGGAGCGAAGCGCTCCCCAAGCGTTAGGAAGCGTGTGAACAGATGTCAGACCGAGACAGACGCTGGGGCGACCACGTCGGATCCCATGCATGCGAACCTAACCGGATGCGTTGTTTACGAATTATTAGGGCTCGGCTCGGTCTTGTGATGCTCTGTATCTCTCTCTATCTGCCATGTGGCATAGAAATGGGCATCCGGTCCTGCATTCTGCTATTTGGCTCAACTTCTGATTTACACAGATAAACAGCAACCGCACATGTCTGGTTTATACGATAAACCAAACCGGGTCAACGCACTCACCCCCTTCCGAACGGCTGGCACCGCGCTCCCGAGGAGCAGCCAGTCGGCCGCCCCTTCGGTCGTGACATGCCTCTCCATGCCCGATGTCGATCCATCGGTGTCCGTTCCGTTCAGAACACGCGGAGGCTCAGACCGGCACCCGTGCTGCCGCGCAGTCCACGGCTCCTCTCGTACGTCACCGTGTGGCGCCGGTGACGCACGCCACGCCGCTCCAGAGCCGCCCCAACGCCCGTCTTGTGTCTGCCTCTGTGGGTGTCGGTTGGGCCGGGCAGCACCGCTCTGCTCCGTTCCGTGTCACGCGGTTTCTTTCGTCTCGTACCGTGCCGTTACGCTGCATTTCGTTCCGTTCCGTTTCGTTCTGTTTACCCCCGTTCCATTCTGATTCGTTCTGTTCTGTTCCGTCCCCCCGGTGCGTTTTGTTCAGTCCCGTGCCACCCCATCCCGTTCCGTCTCGTCCCGTCCCGTTCTGTGCTGTTCAGTGTTTTTCCGCGCCATCCAACTCCGCCCCGTCCGGTTTCACTCCATTCTGAACTGTTCCGGTTCCGTTCCGAACCGTTGCGTCTTGCTCCGTTCCGCTCCGTTACGTCCGACTTCATCTTTTGCAGTCCAAATTCGGTTCCATCTCATTTCGTTTAGTCCATTCCCCCGTTCTGTTGCGCAAGTCCCGTTTCGTCCCGTTCCGTACCGTTCCGCTCCCTCTGTGGGTGGCGGTTGGTCGGAGCGGGCGGCACGCCGCCGGCCGCCGGTCCCGTCCGCCGCGGGCCCGAGCGATTAGTCAGCGGGACGTCCGGCCGGCGACGACAGCGTGCAGGCTGGAGCGGAGCGCCGTCCGCTCACCGCGCGGGCCGGAGCGGAGCGCCGTCCGCTCACCGCGCGGGCCGGAGCGGAGCGCCGTCCGCTCACCGCGCGGGCTGGAGCGGAGCGCCGTTCGCACAGGCGGGCTGGAGCGGAGCACCGTCCGCTCACCGCGCGGGCTGGAGCGGAGCGCCGTCCGCACGGGCGGGCTGGAGCGGAAGGCCGTCCGCTTGGGCGGGCTGGAGCGGAGCGCCGTCCGCACGCCGCGAGCACCGTTAGCCGGACGCGCACGCAGGCGCCCACAGAAGGGCACGCGCTGCTGCCTCACAGCGAAAGGTCCAGCGATAGGGGTAAAAATAAAGGAGGTTTAACGCCGTGTGACCGGCAGACCATTTGCCTTTGTTGTGACTTGGACGCGCTGATGCTAGTGGTTACCGCTTCGCTGACCTGAGGTCCAGCATCGAACTTGTCGTCGGGTGGCGACGATCTAACATTATAACGTGTTATCTCTATACCATAAGAGACAGACCAGTTGGTCCACCTCCCAGCTATTTTCCATTTCGTTTACGACGATCATTTTCCGTCTACATCATCATTAAACGGCTGATCGATCTCTTAAAACACGCTGAGATGAGCGATAGATTCAGTCGATGAATTACAGTCCTCCGTTTATTAACCTACGAAATCCAAGAGACCCGCTTCTGCAGCCCGTCCAACACACACCACCTTAACGGCCCCAGCGGGCCGGCTGGGGCGGCGCCGCTGTCCGCTGCCCGCCCGGCGGCCGTGCACGGGGCGGGAGCACGCCCCGCCACCGTAACGGGAGTGCTCGCCTCTCGGCGCAGGCGTGCACAGCCTGCGCGGCGTACGGGCCGGCACGGCTGCGTGCGAAGCAGCGGGCTCGTAAACGGCGTGTTCGCAAGTCTGGTACAGCAGGGCGTAACGCACCACCGCGAGCCTGCGGACGGGCCGGGCTGCCGCTGTGGTCCGCCCTCCGCGCTCAGGGGGCTGCCGGGGTCACCACTACGACCCGTCCTCCACGCTCAGGGGGCTGTCGGGGTCACCACTACGACCCGTCCTCCGCGCTCAGGGGGCTGTCGGGGTCACCACTACGACCCGTCCTCCACGCTCAGGGGGCTGTCGGGGTCACCACTACGACCCGTCCTCCACGCTCAGGGGGCTGTCGGGGTCACCACTACGACCCGTCCTCCACGCTCAGGGGGCTGCCGGGGTCACCACTGCAGCCCGTCCTCCACGCTCAGGGGGCTGTCGGGGTCACCACTGCAGCCCGTCCTCCACGCTCAGGGGGCTGTCGGGGTCACCACTGCAGCCCGTCCTCCACGCTCAGGGGGCTGTCGGGGTCACCACTGCAGCCCGTCCTCCACGCTCAGGGGGCTGTCGGGGTCACCACTGCAGCCCGTCCTCCACGCTCAGGGGGCTGTCGGGGTCACCACTGCAGCCCGTCCTCCACGCTCAGGGGGCTGTCGGGGTCACCACTGCAGCCCGTCCTCCGCGCTCAGGGGGCTGTCGGGGTCACCACTGCAGCCCGTCCTCCACGCTCAGGAGGCTGCCTGGGGCGCAGTGGGTGTGCTCTGTCAGGTCGGCGAGATCCGTACATCGCTGGCTGCTGGCTGCTGGCTGCTGTAAGCGGTTCAGGTGTAACTACTGGGCGTGCAACACCGATCGGACGCCCGCTGGAGCGAGGTTTCCGGCCTGGTCTGTCAACACACAGCGGCTGCGCGACCGCTGGCAGTAACGCAGCGAATCACACAGCGTGCCACAGGACTCGCCGTCAGACCGCAGCCACACAGCGTCTAGCTCTGCCCCCTTCCCCCCCTCCACCAGGTCACAGCCCCATAATAGCCCACAGGACCCGCCATCAGACCGCAGCCACACAGCGTCTAGCTCTGCCCCCTTCCACCCCCCCCCCCCTCTCCACCAGGTCACAGCTCCACAATGGCCCACAGGACCGCAGATGATCACGTGGTATTCGACTCTATGTTCGTCCCTTGGTCACCATCTAGCGATGTCCGACAGGGCAACAGAAGACCTCACAGGGTTCGGCATGGGGAGACGAGTCGCAGCCGCACAGCGTTCGGCAGGACTCACTGCCAGGCCGCAGCTACCGAGCGTTCCGCAGGACTCCCCGCCAGGTCGCAGCTACGAAGCGTTCAGCAGGACTCCCCGCCAGGTCGCAGCTACGGAGCGTTCAGCAGGACTCCCCGCCAGGTCGCAGCTACGGAGCGTTCAGCAGGACTCCCCGCCAGGTCGCAGCTACGGAGCGTTCAGCAGGACTCCCCGCCAGGTCGCAGCTACGGAGCGTTCAGCAGGACTCCCCGCCAGGTCGCAGCTACGGAGCGTTCAGCAGGACTCCCCGCCAGGTCGCAGCTACGGAGCGTTCAGCAGGACTCCCCGCCGGGTCGCAGCTACGGAGCGTTCAGCAGGACTCCCCGCCGGGTCGCAGCTACGGAGCGTTCAGCAGGACTCCCCGCCAGGTCGCAGCTACGGAGCGTTCAGCAGGACTCCCCGCCGGGTCGCAGCTACGGAGCGTTCAGCAGGACTCCCCGCCGGGTCGCCGCCCCACGCCGCGCGCGGCCCTGCCACGCTGTCATCGGCCAATTACGGACCATTTATCTGAACATCCCTGTGCAAGGATAACATTACACGCCATTACTTGCCGTTGGGACTAATTGAGAAGCTTACGCGGCACGTCATCGCGTCGGTGGTCGACGATCCATCGCGTGCCCACGCCTCGCGGAGTCCGCGCGAGGTCGGCGCAACGGCGCTCTCCCCGCGCCCTCCAGCTCTGCGACTCGATGACTCGACAGCGGCGAGTCGACGATGCGCGGCCGGTGGCAGTTCGGCGGCCCGCCGACTGGAGTCAACGGGTGGCCTCGTCCTTCGGACTGAACACCGGCGGTCTGGTGACTCATGTATCAGCTGGTGGGAATGATTCGGTCAGTATGTCGAGTCATCCGCGGGTTCGCGTCTCGCTGGCACCGTGTCAGACTCAGACAAGTGGGTGGCTCAGGCTCATGTGAGATCTAATGAAGACAAGGGGCCACAGTCGTACGTGGCACGGCATTCAAATCCACTCGAGCGCAAATTAAGACTGCAACGCGCCATAACTTTATGTACGAAGTGTACCAGATTAGTTTTCAACCTGGAACGAATGACGCTGTACGCGACCTCTGTATGTGGTACACGATGGTGAGTCTTCGTTCCATCGGAATGACGCACGGCACACCTGTCCTCTGTCTCGGACACCCAGCAGCGACCCCCGCTCAAATCCGAGCAGCACACCGGCGCGATGTGCCTGCTTGTTATCCCGGTTACACACCGGCCCGGGGGCGGGCCACCTCCACTTGAGGTGTGACTGGCCCACCTAGTCCCCACTTAAGGCACGCACCGGTGTGTTTGACCATCCTCCGGTGCGCGCGTGTCGGCGTACCCCGCCGGCCGGGCCACGCACCGGCTGCGAGCCAGCACCGGCGGCACGTCCCGATCAGCTGACGTTTCGTCAACTGCGGCGACCCCACCGGTCGTGGCGGCACAAAAACTCAGCCAATTAGGGCGCAGGCGGCGGCCGCGCCTACATGCGAGGCCGGCCGGCGGCGCAGGCATTCAAAATATTCAAATACTGTTCATTAAGACATAGACGGAGACTGGCAAAGCCGGCTGCGACGCCCCGGACCACCGGAGTAGAACTGCCAAATTAAGACTGAGATATGGTCGACGCTAAATAATGACGATATCTCTATTATTAATATGCCCCCCACCATGGGGCGGGCCTGAATGTAAACTCGTAATGCAGCGGCGGCGGCGGCGGTTCGCACGCGGCCGTCCGTCTCCCTGCCCAGGGTGAGTTACCGGTGCGTGTGTGAGTGCGGCGGCGTGTGGGGTGACGTCTGCGCTGCATGGTGCACCGGCGGCGTGGCCGGACAATGGTGCCGCGGCGGGCCGGCTCCCCCGGGGCGGCCGGGCGGGCCCCGCAGCTCGCCGCCCGCTCAATAGAGCCGCTCCACGGGCGGGGTGGCACTTCATGAAGCCACCCACTCCACGCGGAGCGGGCCGGAACTTCGCGGAGCACGTCCACTCCACGGAGCGGCGCCGACACGGCACGGGAAGGCGGAGGTGCCGCGGAGGCGGTGTTCGGCACGTGACGCGGCCGCCACGCAGATGGTGAGAGGCGGGAGCGGCGGTGGCGACGGCTCGGTGCCGACTGGAAGATGAGAGGGCAGCTGGCACACGGTCTTTATACGCTGCACACAGGAAATTTGCCTTGCATGCAGGACGTGATATATGAATGTGATGTATTCTGAGATGGTAGGCAAGGCGGTTGGGTTATAGATCTAGCCACTCACCTTCGAGTTTTGATACCTTGACGCGTATGGTATTAAGCGAGTTGAAACAAAAAGGCTCGTTGGGGCCCGCGCTCTCTGACAAGGGCCACGCTTCTGTGTGACAGGCGCGAGTCCGCTGACTGAGCTGGGTTGAGCTCGGTGGCGCACGCTGCATTCTCGGTCAGACAGGCGGGTGTGCCGTCAGATGGGACCAGTTGACTCTGTCCACCCCGACACGGCCGCCGACGAGGCCTGTTGGCACGTGGCGTGCGGTTTTTCCGTCTAAGGCGTGAACAAAACGCACGCAAACATAGAAGGGAGCTGTTGAGCTAGCTCTGAGAAGTGGCGCAACACCTCGCTGACACCGCCACGGTACGCTGGGCGGCCTCAAAGCCCCACCCAAAGTCCGTTCCTCACCTCGCTCTGAGCGCCAGGCGTTGAGGCTCGCACACCCGTGCGCCTCATTCTCCGTCCGTCGCCACCGGTTAGCCACACCTTGTCGCCGTCGCGCACAGGCCGGCCTGCCGGGGCGGCCGGCACGCCGGCATTCCTGCCCGGAACCGCCGGCACTGGCACCGAGCAAGACGTGTGAAACGAGGCGTTAAGCCCGCCCGAGTCTCGCCGCTCGCCGTCAAATTCAGATGGCACGACAGCTCGCCCTGTCCGGACGATTCCGCGTTGGCCCGGCTGCGCCCGGCCAGCCGGAAGGCCCGGCCTTTTGACCCCCGCCCTGCAACTGCACGCTACGTGCCCCCGCTGCACGCGGCCGGGAGCGGCGGCCGGCGGCCGCAGTCAAAGGTATTTCCAACGCTAAATATTCGGGCAGGCGCGCGCTTTGCTGTGGCGTCCTCCAATCCTTTTATGAAAAGCGACACGTCCAGACAGGCCTCCCTCGCTAAAACGACAGTTTAAGAATCGGTCGGAGCCCCGCCATTCTTCACATGTCACATAAACGAAGCCTGCAAACGTAATTAGGGGGTGATTATCATGCATATAATGCTATCATCTTTAACTGTGCAAGGCTGGCGGGACCACACACGATGCCCAGACCCGGTCCGGCGCCAGGTTCGCGGCCATTTAATTTGGCGCATTACGATGTTTGCCTCTGCGGGCCGGCCGGGCGGCAGGCACCACTCTGAATGCAGTGCACGGGCGGCCGCACGCCGGCTTCGCATTAACGTGCACCGTACAGTGCAAACACTCTGTTATTACCGGAAAGCGGGATGCAAAATACACGACGTCGGCAGATTAGCAGAAATAAGCCGCGTACCGAGCCAGGCCCACCCAGCATTGAAAAGATAAACTTACTTGAAGTCTTCATTGAAGTTGAATGAGTGTGAGGCCGGCCAGCTTTGGTGGTCGGCGAGCCGCCAGGCGGTAAACAAGCCCGAGGTCTTGCACCGGAGCGCCGTGCCAGAGATGGATGCCGCTTCAGACAGGTTTCCAGTGGACAGGAGACGCTACATGTCGTCACCGGTGGACGGGGAACGCTACAGACGGGTCGCAGGTGGACAGTGAGACCACTACGGACGGGTCATCAGTGGACAGGGGTCACTACAAACCGGTCGCAGGTGGACAAAGTACTGCAGGTGGTTACTGGTGGACAGGGAACACTACGGACGGGTCGCAGGTGGACACTGAGACTACTACGGACGGGTCACGGGCGAACAGTGAGGCCATTACAGACGGGTCACAGGTCGACACAGGACACCACAGATGGATCTCTAACGGACCGTGAACACTACGTACAGACCACTAGCGGGCAAATGCACCACAGAGCGGCTTCAGTCACAATGCAAACGACAAACGGGGCATCAGTGGATAGAAAACACCAAAGGTGTGCCACAAAAAGACAGAAGACATTGCAGATGGGTAAGAACGCATTGCGTTGTGGATACTATCCAAATGGAAAGCGTGGAAAAACACAACCATCCCTTGTTAGCTACCTTAACCACCACTAACGAACCGTGATTGAAGGCCGTGGGCCGTGGTAACGCCTCAGTCTGCCTGACGCTACACACCACACAGCCCTCGGTCGGCAGCTCGCCGCCCCTGACACCACACGCCACACAGCCCTCGGTCAGCAGCTCCTCGCCCCTGACGCTACACACCACACAGCCCTCGGTCAGCAGCTCCTCGCCCCTGACGCTACACACCACACAGCCCTCGGTCAGCAGCTCCTCGCCCCTGACGCTACACACCATACAGCCCTCGGTCAGCAGCTCCTCGCCCCTGACGCTACACACCACACAGCCCTCGGTCAGCAGCTCCTCGCCCCTGACACTACACACCACATAGTCCTCGGTCAGCAGCTCCCCGCCCCTGACACCACACACCACACAGCCCCCGGTCGTCAGCTCGCCGCCCAGATGCAGCCGCCGCGTCATCAGATGCTCACCCCTGCCCGGCGCCCGCGGCAAGCCAGCGGACGGCGCACCTCGCGCCAGCGTCGCAGTAAACTGCAGCTAGTTAGCGGCCTCCGCCCGCGGCGTGATTGTCTAATTGAACAGCGGCGTTTCTGGCGCCGTTGCGGCGACTGAGTCGGCTCGGCCGGGTACGAAGCGCGCCGCGCGGCGAGACGCTCCCAGCTGGCGGCGAAGCGGGGAGGCGGAGGCGACTGCAAGGTAAGGACGGCGACGTCTGGGAGAGACCGCTGCGTGGAGAGTGCCGCCGAGAGTATGGCGAATGTCGGAGCGGGTCGCACGAGTGTCAGGTGGTTGTCCAGGGGGCACCAGGCGAGCGTCAGACGAGCGTCCGAGGTCCGCACAGATGAGCGGATGATGGTTCGCGGATGGTCAGCAGAGGCGGAACGGTCGCTTAGGAGTTTCCCATGGGCGTCTACGTCGACAGACGAGCGAGCACCGGAAGGAGGTGTCGCTTTACAGCGGCCCACTGCAGCACAATACGATAGAACAGAATTTATTTCGGACGAATACCAAAGTCAGCGATGATTCGTTCGACGAATGTCGAGCACTTAAATAAAAGCGCAAATGCAAATGGGCAACATTAAGACGACACAATATCATAATCGTACGCCGTCGTACCAGACGGGTGCGTCGCGGACGGGCTCTCACCACGAGCCGACTCACGGCGGACGCTTCTGCCCGGCGTCTGCCCGGAGGAGGCTGCGGCTGATGGGCCCGGGGTGGGGCGCCGATCGCCCGAGTGGGGCGTTTGACCGGCGGCGCCGGCGGGCCCCCGCGGCTGGCACGCGGCACGGCCATGTGCGCTGGCCGCCAGTGATACCATCATCACTGGCGGCTCGTTAAATCCGGTGCCATTAACTGCTATCGGTCATGGCGGCGCGTTTGAAGGCGGCCGGCCTAACGAGCGGCGGCCCGCCCGACGGCGGTGCTGACCTCATGTCACGGCGCCGCCCGCCGGCTCAGCCAATGGGACATTACGGCGGCCGGCTCGGCCCCGGCGACAACGGTCCGCGGCCGGCTCCGCGGCGGCAGGGGCGTCGCCAGGGAGGCGCCAGTGGGACAGCCACCGCAGACTGAATGTGCCCTTTCAGCCCGATTATAGCGCATATACACCGGCATTTGACCCGTGGTTGCTGCCGCTGTTTGGGGAGCCCCCCTCGTATCGTACCTGGGTGCGCCCCTGGGAGTGTGTATCTGCCCCTGCGCCGTCCGTCCGAGCGAGCGCCCGTCCGGACCATCATGATAATTGAATTGGTGTCGTGTGTCGACACGTGATGGGACCGGATTTGAATGGCGCTGAGCGGGCTGGGAACGGCGGGAGCCGGGCGGAGGGGTCGCACGCGTGTGAGCAGCGCACCCAGAGATGAAGGAGGTGAGAACCCTGTACAGGTGAGGGGCGCATGCGCTGGCTTAAAGCGGTGACGAGATGGGCGCGGAGCGAAGAGTCGAGGACAACGGCAGGGACAGATCAGAATAGAGCTTCGGGGCGATCTGCTCCGTCCAGTATCACCTGCTTGTCCAACTTTGGTTTTGAGGCAATGATCAGGAAGACAGATTAACAGAAACGCAGCGTCATCAGGTAGTAGTGCATATACGCCGACACGAAACACATTTGGTACGATCTGTTCAACGGTTGAGAGGGGTATGGAAGACGCGGCAGCAGCCACATCCATTGTCATTGAAAGAACAAACAATTGTACTAGCTTCCCATTAAAATGTGTTCGTTCTCGTCGCTTACCCGCACCAACCTGTCTCAGCATTCTCCATTCACGGCTGGCTACGAAGGTTTGAGCGCCGTTGCCGGTCGCCTTGCTAGACCTGTGCAGTGGCGTCCACAAGCCCGGCTCCCGCTGCCCTCTCGACAGCGTGGTAGGCTTGTTTATCAAACCGGCGGTCACCACATCCTAGAGCTGTGCCGCCGCTATGTGAGTGAGGCATGGGCGAAATGGCATGTAAGTGGCATGGCACACAGGCTGTCGACGGTTGCCTTACCTCGGCGCCACAGACATGCTATGTTTTCACACCGCCTTCATCCCCCCCGAAATGTCGTGACCGTCATTCCGAAGATGATTGGATAGCAAATCGGTTGCATTTTTGGTCATTTTGGTGAAGTCAGTGTCTTCGCTGCCTTGACTGATTGCTTGGTCAGCCGGACCGTTGTCAAACCATTGGGACAAAGATGCAACTGAATGTCATGGAGTGACTTGGCTGACTGCCATTCATCTGCGCGTCCTGATACAGACATTGAGTTGTCTGCTTCGCTAATCACTAGCCTTATCGCCATAGCAGACCACTCAATCAAGGTTTAGCGCGGGCTGGACTTAGTCTGAGAGCTCTCAAAGTTCTCACGTTTCTCAGCCACCAGTTCCAGGTATTAGCTAATGGGTTCCCTGACGAGCTCTAATGAATCAGAATTAGTGAATAGATCTCCACTTAGGATATCACCCATTTTATGCCAATGAACTAAGCGAGTGGAACAAAATTTCAAAAATGGAGGAAAATTCGCAGAAGAAAAAAAGAATGAGCGGTCACGGAAATATAAGACGACGCAGGCCAAACTGTCTGCTGAAGCTCCCTTTAGATGGCACAGATGTTTGAAGCCTGATTTTCAACGCGCTGTTGCAGAAAAACGGCTCAGTAGCCCATATTGTGCACTGCAGATGATCAGGTTTTCTTGTTTTATTAACTCTACACTCTGTGCACAGCTCTAACCCAAATGACGATTTTAGAATCTAGATTGCAAGGAATCTACAAGATGGCATGGCCTTTAGTATTCGTGTTGCTTTGAGTAGGGCTGAGTTAAAGAGCTGATGTGGCGGCCTGGCCAGATTCTCACATCACGCCAACGCGTTGATTTCCGTTCCCCTGTCACCAGCAATTCAGCTTTCGAAGTTGGAAGCCTATTTTGCTGCAAATGGTCCCTGTCATAATCAAATCATGAAATGTTTCTTATTTCCGTACCGAAATCTGTGACAGGATTGTTTTGTCGGTCGGCTTGCAAAATAGCGACCAGTGTATATATCAAAGCACTGCGTGCAGTAAGTCCTCCCGCCAGTGCCTTCTGCGCGGGCGCCTTCTGTACATCTATTGTATCAAACACAATGCAGTTCAGATGTCATTATCCTGACGCTTCTAAACGGCTAACGAGCAACATGCGTGCGTGCTGTTCCCCTGTGCATAAATTCACCTGCGTCTCTGCATTCATTCAAAAGCGCTTACATCAACAAACGGGGCTGAATTATTAGCGTAATCTGCTGCTTCTGTTCTGTCTGTTCTTGCACGCGCCATCCATCATTTGTAGCGTCATGCGAGAAACCCGTCTAACAGGACTGCCGCGTCCGGATCTGTAAGCCGATCATGCCCTGACATGAAAGCAAGAGAAACGCTTTGTCCTGACGGCATTATCTGTGTAACTTTGCGGGTGCTGCTTGTAGCTGATGCAGGTGTGAACTTCATGAGCGTACATGCAAGTGACTCTCGGATATGCATCTTCGTGTCCCGCGGCGGCGCGCCACCGCCTTCTTAGCCAATACATTAACTGAACTTTGAACGGGCTGCTATGTCTCCGCTTTTTTTCGCCGGGCCAGCCGTTAATTGAACCATACATTACAGCCGACAGAGCACCGCATCAGCGAGTCGGCCCGCTGACGCTAAGATCGTGTACTTGCACCTTATCACGGCGTCGCCGTCGGCTCGGGCGAAACAGTACACTGGCATCGGCCAGTTTTTCGTCCAACCGGTGCTAAGATTATGAGAGAGTGTGCAGTTTTTACAGCCGGCTGCCCTTATGCGGGATACTATCTCTGAATGCATTTTCCGTGTATCCGATCCCCGCTCCCAAAACATAAAGATAGGGGAATAGATACGCGCCGTTGGACTCGATAACACCTGCTAATATGACGGGAAACAAATGGGCGGAAACCGCTGCTCACCACCGGTATTAATACGCGTCGTCGCCTCGTTCGTCCACATCCTGGCGCGTCTCCACTCCGTGAGTCCGCTGCGGGTGAAGGCCGGTGCCGTGAAAAAGAACACCTGTAGCGCGCCTCTTGGAGCAGCGACCGTGACACCTGCGCGGGGCTCGCTTCTCAGCTGCCGGGTTAGCTATCGACGAACAAGTGCTTAGATCTGTCGTTTTTTTGTGATGAATGTCGTCATCTAGACTGGTCGATGTTTTCTGGTGATAGTTTCCCTTCCATGATTTTCCAGGAGGCTTTTGTCAGGGCACTGTTTCTGATGTCGCAATGCCACAAGTGTCCAAGCAAACTGACGAGGGCATGGACTGGACATGAGCTGTAAAGGCCTGTACCTCACTCCCATCCACCCAAAAAAAACAAAACCAAGATCCTTCGCCGCCCCCCACCCCCCACCCCCCCACCCCCTCCTTACCGTCAGATCCACCATCGATGTTGTCACACGCGAGTCGCCTCTGTCGCACCTCTGTTCTGCGCTGACGCCGGCGGCGGGCGGCGGGCGGCGCGGCGGCGCGGCAGCGCGGCGGGGGCGGCGGCGCGACATAGCTGGGATGGCTGTCCCGGCGTCGCTCACATTCCTTCGTCCAGCCGCCCGGGCCGCCGCGCCGGCCATTGTGCCCGTGTCACTAAACACGGCCAGCACCCACAAAGACCCCCGACGGCCCATTAGCCCTCCCACACGCCGCGCGCCGTTTGAAGCGCCCGCCTGTTTTCATTGGCTATTTGTTGGGCCTCGCAGCCGCTGTGTTATTATTGCTCATTTCGGCCGGCCGGCGGAGACGCATCCCCTCTCCGATCCGCCCCCCTCGGGCAGGCCCGGCTCGTTACGGCTGCCCCCCGGCGCCGCGGGCGCGCCCGTTTCAATTTGGCGATTTAAGTGTAACGGGGGGCGGAGTAATTGCGTCACGGGCGATCCGAGCGTGAGGACCAGCTCGTCATGCCTTGTTGATACCAACATGAGAAAGGGTTGTAATGGACAATAAGTCAATTTGGCGGCCTGGCGGAACGCGATAGGACTGGGCAGGGGACGATCGTCGGATCGGGGGGCCAACCGAGCTCGTATTGATCCCAACATTCCACGCCGCGGCCGGCCAAAAAAAACGTCTCCGGCGAGACAGTATCCGCCAGGTGGCAAGATGGCGCTCGTGTCATCGAGCATCGGTGACTAACTGTGGCGCACCGGCCACGTGCCGCGTCACGAAAAAGGGAATCCGCGTATCTCTGTCTTTTTGTCGGGGAGCATTTGTCGTGATGATGCACTCGGCAGGGCTTCGTCATCATCATGGTGAGGATGTTCCATGACACCAATCGACAGATTCTATTCCAGTTCTCCGTGATGAGAACAGCGTAATAGACAGGACAAGTCTGCATCAGATATGCAAAGCCTGGAAACCGAAGGCTCAGCTTCGTGCCCAAATTTTGGAGATTGGAATTGGAAATTTGAAGAAGTCCCGAATCTCCGAAACGGGACTAACACGTCAGCCTTAATCCGTAAGCATGCGTGTCCGACAGCATGTGAAGAAGACACATAAGATAAGAGTCTGGGAATTGTCTATTTCGAGCCCACAATACAAACAGCATATGAACAAACAAAAGTAAGTCTTTTGGAAACAAACCTATGGTCTCTTTGGTTGAGCCTCATCACAAGTTAAGCCTAAAGCATCATTGCCAGGTTAAAAGACCCCAAAAAGAGCATCATTTGTACTTTAAAGGGTTCAAGTAGATCGTAGAACCAAAACCACAGTTAGAAATAATAAGGGAGGTGAGGTAAGGAGAGGAGGTGAGAAGAGCATCATATGCAATATGCATGTATATGCCTAGAGCCAATGGAAAGATATTTAATACCGATGGCATTTTCGATTAACTTAGAAAACTTGTATTGGTTCCAAGCGATCCTTCAACAAACTTCCGGAGCAGACTCAAGATCCTGAAAGTTTTTCCGCAAAATTGTAGAATAAATCCGGACCTCGTAGGACCCATCCGCAAAATTTTGAAATGTGTCCTGAATAAAATATGTAAGGATCTAAGACTCAGGGATCCAACTGAAGGACATTTTTTGAGAGGTACAATATACACACATTTTTGGTTTGACGCATTTTACCGGTCTGGGCCCGCATACTTATGGCCAGCTTGTGGATTAGACAGGTAGGGCTTTTATGAGAGGGCATATTTGATAACTCCGATGGCAAAATTTCAGCTCTATCATCTCAGGTATGCACAACATATGTTATGCTAAGGGGGCGGTTCAACCCCTCCCCCATGATATCTCGAGAACTGTTCGGCTGATTTTCGAAAGCCTTCGCGTATTTGATTCCTGCCGACATGATCTGAATTTCTAAACAACAATGTCCCGAATATTTTTGTTAGGGGACAACAGGCGGCCAAACAATGAAGCTTAAAATTATGGTATTATTTATCTGAAACAACAGCCGGCGCGCTTATCAACCGATTTTTACACCAGCAACGTAGATGGATCGCTAATCAATATTAGTTGATATGCCAGGACGGCATTTCTAGATCCGAAGCCCATGGGCGTTTTTAGGGGACAGAAAAATGGACGATAAAAAATGTTTAAAACCATTTTTGATGGAGCTCAGAGAAAGGGGAAGGAGCTAATACGATGGTGTGTTGCTATGACATCACAACAAAAGGCATGATACGAAATATTGCCAAAGGCTGTGTCAGGGGGGTGGGAGGGGAGACTAAATTAATACGATATATTACTGTTGGTCCCATGCTGATATCCGCTCTAAATGAACCACGGTGGCCACATAGTGTATGTGAACATGCGTGATAGACGCATCCAATTTCAGAGGGTCTCGCGAGTGGGCACAAAGACGAGCGTGGTGTACTGAAGCGGCCGCCGTTCGTTGAGTGACGGCTGGTGGCGGCCACAGACTACAGGTACTACTATAACACACTGTCCTCTTCTTTTGTCGTTTTTGGGCTCACATCTAACGTGCCATTGCCTTTTTAAGTGACATTTGCTTCACAGAGGCAGACCATGAAGTGCAACATGTCGTTTTAGTATTCCTCGTTTCAAATGATATAACCCCTTTTTCATCCTTGGAGGTGCCTATATGCAAAATTGTTGTTTTTCTTCCTCCTGCTTCACACGTGCACATATTTCCATACCTTATGCCTTCATAGTGCCGCAGTGCTGGCTTAGGTGGAGCCTTATGCACTTTTGCACCATTTTCGCTTCATCTGAACACGCCTTTGCCACCTCGTACAACAATCATCTCGCAAAACCTGACAGAAAATGCAATGCTTTCATCTAGATATGGGGAAGCATCCCTTATATGCCTGCATTGACGGTCATATACAGCTTAACATATCGCATCACCACGCCAACATATTAACTAGAGATGGGACCTCCCGTGCCTTAGGAGCCGCTTAATTTCCCAATGTTAGTGAACTGAAATAGCTGGTTTGGGGAACCAAAATTCTCCTGTTCTCGCTACCCTTTTGAACAACAGCCGCCTCTGGTTATGGTGAACCGAGAGCCGTTGCAGGCATGGCAGTGACTTTATAGGAACGTAAGTTCAGCAGATAAGTTCAATATGACACAAGGCAGAAGGGAAGCGAATTCTACAGCAAAGTCCATTTGGTTTTTTGATGTCCGCTCAATACATTGGTATAGGAACTGCAAAACAACGGTAGGCGACAGGTCCAGTGATACTTCTGTGCATCATCAGCCCTATTTTGATCACGTACGTACACGATGAGTAATAATTCCGGTTAACCAGGCAAGCCTGTTCATTTCAATGCGTGTCCCAGTTGCGGATAGCAAACGAAGCCAGCTGGCTATAAACCACCAGATGATAGAGTTCATTCCAAGAACAAAAGAAGCAACTAGCTGGAAGCGTCTACAAAGTGAGATTATGTAAGAAAATAATTCCGAGCTGCATTCTAGAATTGCTACAGGGAGCAGTTCAGTCACGTTAAGTGTTGACCACTGGATCTCCTTCCACTTACACCATTACGTCACGTTTTTCACCTGTACTTGCTTCAAAGTGCGTGGACACTAAGCACCGAAGTGAAGCAAAAGTGGCGTCTTTCAGCTGGGTTGATGCACGTTCATGTTTCAGTATAAACCCCATTGTCTTTTGATATGTCATTCATGTTGTACCTTACATTGAAGCTGCATGAGCTTACTCCTCAAAAGGTTCACCCACCGTGTATCTTAGGTTCTTTGAAGGTCTTGAATAGGCTTCACATTTGCGTTGAGCAAATCACGGTTCAAAAAAAACATTACCTGAGTTCGTTGCACACCTGCCTCGACTGATAGCATTGTATGCCACAGCAGTTATTATCAGGCTGGAAAAGCATTACGCGCACAAAAATAACCGCATCATGATCAGAGATGCGTTTTCTGGAAGTTCTTGTTTGTTCTTGAAGTCCAATCCAAAGTCCAAGGGTGGGCCAGCTGTCCTTTCAAAAGAAGTCCAAAACATCAGGCTGCCCAAATGTTTACAATCTAACGTGATTGGTATTTTGCCAAAAAGCGAGAGCAATCAAACGGGGATCACAAACTGGTGCAACGTGCGAATGTTGGGAGCATCGGTGATCGCGTTCTCGTGTCAGTTGCTTAGCCCCACAACCGAGGGAACACGTGACAGTGTACGTGATGGAGGCTTCTATCAAATGTTTCAAAGAGCCTTACTTTGTAATGCTTTCTATGAGTAATTTGCTTATGTTCCAGAACCAAATTATTTTTCGTACGAATAGCATGAAATAAGTTGAGACGCATGCCAATTTGCGACACGACGGAGTTATGTCGGTTGTCTAAAACATAAAAAGCTTTTGGCGTTGTCCGTCTAATTTCCTCATCGAACTTCGGAAATATTTGGATACTCCAAAATTTGGAATCTAACAGACACCTCTAATCATGATGTTATAAATTGTGTTGCTGGATGTTATAAACCGGCCTAAACTGCAGCGCATGAATTATGTATTTAGGTATCAATTATAGCACCGTATTGCTATGGATGCTGAGCAGCACGGTGCTATGTGTATATGCCACGCTAAGAAACATAGTGCGTGGTGCTAAGAAGTATCTATTCTTTGCTGATGTTTTGATGTATACTGGGTGGTGTAGCCAAATTTATCCAAAGTAGATTTTAAAAGGGATCATTGCGCCTTCATTGTGCTTTTTACTTAAATGTAGATCAGACGCATCTCGTTCGGTCAGTGATTCCAAAATTGTTAAAATTCTGCTGAATACGACATACGTGCAATTTTAAATAGCCGCTATGACGGGAAAAACACTAATGCACAATTTCACCACGGTGGAAGCAATGACAGTCATTTCCTTTGTTTTCCCAGCGTGTGTGTTCAGCACATCATGTTCGTTATTATATTATTAGCATTATTATTTATATAATGTTATTAACATAATGGCATTGTATTATAAAGCAGAGAGAGAGAGAGAGAGAGAGAGAGAGAGAGAGAGAGAGAGAGAGAGAGAGAGAGAGAGAGAGAGAGAGAGAGAGAGAGAGAGAGAGAGAGCGAGAGAGAGAGCGAGAGAGAGAGCGAGAGAGAGAGAGAGAGAGAGAGAGAGAGAGAGAGAGAGAGAGAGAGAGATATATATATATATATATATATATATATATATATATATAGCTATGTATATATATATATATATATATATATATATATATATATATATATATATATATATATATATATATATATATATATATATATATATATATATATTATTTATAGCTATATATATATATATATATGATAGCCATTCCTTATTATATCATTATATGTTTATTATGATGGACATTATGTTAACATGGTGTAATACTAGCATATCTGTTACGTATGTAAACATTTTAACGTTTGCAATGACATAAGCAGCCATTTGCAATAATACCTATGAGAGCTCGAAACATACCATTTAAGGGCTGAATACACAAACATGAGGTTCTTATCAAGACATTGCAACGAAACGTCTTTGGGTCTGATTTCTCCTCTACGGTACAGAGCGCAGTGACTATTTTCAAAGCCTTTTTTGGCTTTGGGAAGCGTTGCCCACTTGGATGCTCAGCTCATTGCAAGGCTCTTTTTGCAAAACAGGTACGAGCCAGTGAGATATCATGCGTGTCACTAGACCACAGGTGTGGTACAGTGACGCACATGTTCAAGCTTCCATCAATGTACTGGCTAAATGGTTCACGCCGCCTGCTATGTGAAGCGCAAACGATCATTTCAACTGCCGTTATTCACACCTATAAATTGCGGAATACATTCTGACGGTCAGACTACAGGTGTACAAAGCGGCTGATCGTTAGTGTTTGCCCGCAGTTTTGTTTTATCGTGCCAGTCTTCCTGTCAGTTTTGAACGAGATTGACGTGAAATCTTCACGCGTCGTCGTGGAAGCTGCGATGAATGTCTCACTGGAATGTCTTGTATGCGCCAAGATTGCCCATCCCAGGAACGAAATATGGGGCTACAAAGTAAAAAAGAAATAAAAGGTTACACCGTAACGTTGACCGCGTAATTTGGACCTGAAAATAATTAAAGTAATTTGCTTCCTATGGATTGCTACTGCTGCAGTGCAAATTATATAACCTAATAGGAGACAACATTAAACTGGCTGTGAAGTTTCACCGCAGCATGCTTTTGAAATATGCCACAAAGGTGGTGCACTCCCTCCGGAGCTGAGGGAGGTGGCGGTTAAGTTCTTCACTCCAAAACTGACGGTATGGGTGGTGATCCGTGGGTAGAAGTGGTGGGCCAAACGTTTTTTGTTTTGCTACATCCAATGTTGGTAGGCGTAGGGTGATCTGTAGAATAGAGCGATGGAAAATGGCATATTGGCATGCGTCCTTGTCATTTCCAAAGATGAATATTGGATCAAGAATGCTGGCTGTTATCAATGGCCTTGTCTTGATTATTTTTAGTTCATCGCGTATGTACAGGGTCTCTATTTTTAGACCTTATCACGGTTGTTCTCTGATTTTGTAAAAGAAACACAGTAGACCACAGATGAAAGAATGTTTGAAAACTTGTTGTGCACTAGTTTCCAAAGTCACATACCAAACTTGTCATTTTGAAGCGCTTCTGAACGAGTGCAAGGTTTGCGGACATGTGCGGTAAGACGACAACTTTGTCGGCTTGCTGTCATTTTATAGCCAAGTGTTGAAAATGATATATCTGGTCTTACCTGGATGGGCGAGAAGCTTGTCTTACAATGATGTGTGGTATTGCATGAAAGGGCCAATAAATTGGGGAAAATCGGCACGACAGGATTCTTTGGCAACATTTAAGACAAAAGAGATCCCGGAACATCCCACGGTAAAGTTTTGAACAAGATCCAAGCTCTCGCTTCTGCATTTTTTGTTTTTGTTTTATTTAATCCTGATTTCTGGAAGATTCTTAGTTATATTTTCAAAATACATTCTGCATCTTGGACGGTTATGGATCTATATATCCTGCATTTCAGACGATCATGGATCCCAAGGACTCGGAGGTCCGGTCCCGGGATTCATGTCAGGATCTAGGCACACCTCTGGTAATATGCTAACGTGTAGATGCACAGCTGATAGCACATGCTCAATGACTGTAACTCTCAAATGGCATATATGCCATTACATATCACGCATGATAAAATGGAAAGTGATATTTTTGTGATAGTGTTGCACATTAACAGATTATGCTGCATATGGAAGCAGCGATAAATATAGTCTTTGTTCCAAAAGAAATGAATTAGCCCAGTTCTTAGAAATGCAAGTTTCCTTCCTGGCTCTCAGCTCTCCGTTGTCCTGCCCAGACTGATCCATACCACCAAAGCCCGGTATGCTGCCATTCTGATCTGCTGTCAAGTCGCAAATTTTTGTTCCAAGGCGGAAAGTGAATGATTGGTTGAACAAAAAACTTACGCAGCGAAACATTAAGAGCTATATCAAAGTTATATGGTGCGCATCTCCAAATTTCCGTAACATGGCTTGAGGATATGGGAATAGGCATGAAGTTTTAAAGGTCGTCCCAACTACAAAACATTTCAGCATTAGCTGGATAAGACTTTGAGCAGATAAGCTGTTGGTTTTAAAGCTGGGATTAAAAGGCAGTAGAAGAAACTGTAATGTGATATATTCCCAGAATGTATAGTAAACTTCTCCATGGCTGCCGGATTAAAAATGTTCTCGGTTTTTACCCTTTCATGATTGTTATCTTAATAGATGCCATTAGTCAGTTAAAGCAATTTGTTGTGAAAGTGCTCTCAACTGGCTTTTACCCGTGACTTCACTCCTCATTATGTTTTCAAATGGCGTTGATGACTGACAGATGCGGGGTGTAAGCACTGGAGAGCCAACGACCGCCGACATTTTTGGTGGCGGTCACTGGTATTAAGCTGGTGTCGGTTTCATCTCGTGTAACCATTCGTTCTTGGTGTCAATAACTGGTTATCAGTTGCCGTTGGTGTTGTCCGCTTCCTGGCAACCGATGTCGTCGAGAGCGAAAGACGGTTAGCGTTCTTTGTCCGTTCGCAATGAAACATAGAGTCCTGAGATGTTACGTGAAATGATATGCGATGCGGTTTTGACCACCTGAAGTTACCAGCAAACGCATGCTTTGACTCTTGGACCATTCCTCTTAGGATTTTATTGTATGTTTAAGCGGATACCGCTTTTGAAGTATATCATTTACCTTGCGCGCAATCGTTAACATGAAGTCATGACTTCAACCGCACCTGTTGCCAGATGGATATTTTCTAAAAAGGATGATGATGATGATGCTCCTAGGAATAAATGAGTGGCGATGAAGTGGTTGTCTCAATGATTGTTCTGTTGAATCTGATTTGGGCGGAGGTCATAGTTCAGTCCTCTCTTTTGTTTGCTGTCTTCATTCCTCTACTGTTTAATTTACCCAACAAAGTTCGATGAATTTCTTGTTGAAAAATGTTGTGGCCGGGACGGCTTTGATCTTTCAGTCCAGTTATCCCATCCTCAGATGACGCAACGTGGAACGTGGGGCTAATTATTGGTTCTGTGCTTTGTGCACAAAAATAAGACTGTTGTGCGTCCTAAGGCCAAAGCAATAGCCAAGCGCAAAATACTGTGTTTAAGTCAAATTATTATCATGTAAAAGTGTGCAGTCAATCACTATTCTAGTCTGTTTATATCATAATGCCTGTCTGATATGTTGACATGGAAGCGGCCATTGAGATACTTTGCTTATGTGCCATGCCTGCCACAGGTGTCTTAATGACCTTTGCTAGTGCTTCGAAGTCCAAAGATGTATTTTAGGGTCCTTGCTAGTGCCAAAAATTCCATAGACGTCTTTCAGGTTGCTTGCTTATGCTATCAATTCCAAATAGACAGATCAGGTATTTCAAAATTTGATTCTGCATGAGTAGAAATTCCGGCATACTGTAGAATTAAAAATCGAGATGCATCTAAAAACGTACAGACCTACTTGCTGAACGGTTGTGGCATGTAGTAACCCGCCAAGTCTTACCCACAAACGTGCACAAAGCTGCGCGGGTCAATGCCGGCCCGGATGTGCCGGTTGGCGGGTCAGATGTGTCGGGTTGGCGGGTCAGATGTGCCGGGTTGGTGGGTCAGATGTGCCGGATTGGCGGGTCAGATGTGCCGGGTCGGCGGGTCAGATGTGACGGGTTGGCGGGTCAGATGTGCCGGTTGGGGGTCAGATGTGACGGGTTGACGCGTCAGATGTGACGGGTCGGCGGGTCAGATGTGACGGGTCGGCGGGTCAAAAACCCACATCCTAGCGCTTGCCCGACTCCTACCAGACGTCTCTCTGTCTGGCATTCGGTATGGCGTATCCCCCACACAGTGTTGACAAAGGAAGGTCGCGTACAGGGCTGCACACTAACCATAATAGCTCGCATGTACACACCGTCTGTCCGCTGACGGTCTGCGCTCTGCCCTGCATGTGCACCGACCTGTACCTGACCCACCTGTATGTCTGTCCGTTGACGGTCTGCGTTCTGCCCTGTATGTACACCGACCTGTACCTGACCCATCTGTACGTCTGTCCGCATGACGGTCTGCGCTCTGCCCTGTATGTACACCGACCTGTACCTGACCCACCTATACGTCTGTCCGCATGACGGTCTGCGCTCTGTGCTGCATGTGCACCGATCTGTACCTGACCCACCTGTATGTCTGTCCGTTAGCGGTCTGCGCCCTGCCCTGCACGCACACCGATTTGTGTCTGATCCATCTGTACGTCTGTCGCCTGGGTCACCACTCAACCTGCCAGCTTCTGGGGCTGTCCGTGTCGTCGTTTATGGTCTATGGCTGTCTGTGTCTGGTCTGTTTATGGTCACATTTTTTATGGTGAAAAAAACGGGACTGGGCCCTGCCGGTGTGCTGGGCATCATTAATCTTCGCATCATTGCAAGCTCATGTGTTGAAAAAATCCTTTAATGTACCAGGTGCCAGAAGCACTCCTGTGTGTTTTAAGGGCGATTATTTTCAAGATAACAATTCATAATGCCCGCTATTCGGGAGCTGAATTCTTCCCTTGCTCACACTCGCTGCTCATACCTTTGTCACCCTCGAGAACAAAACAGGCAGTACTGTCTTCGGGAAAACATTAGGCATTACATTCCTTAACAAAGTGAGAGCAGCATAGAAAACGACCAGTTATTTCATATTTCATCACGGCCTGCAAATTACGCTTGCAGTTTGAACTCCAGCTAGATGGCATTCCAAGTTTTCGGTTGGTCAGGGAGTTTGCAGGTTACCTAGGTGATCTGCAGTCTGACGGAAATTTGCACTCTCCGTACGAGTAACGGTCAAAGGTTCAACATAGAGTATCGCACCGGTTTGATGGGCGCACACGCTAGTTGGTTTCACCTTGGTTTGACAGCGGACCTTTTATTTCGTCTGGGTCCATCGCCCGTTCTTCAACCGTCAGTCAAGTCTGCACCAATGAGGGAGAGTTGTTCTCGGAGAAGTTGCTGAGCTAAGAGTTGGAGAGTTCCGTTTCCGACCTATAAACTAAACATGCATTGAGTATTTGCGTCCTGATGGTTATTCTGAGTCTGATCTGCTGGCTGGTCTTCAAACGACAGCGCCTTGTCCGCGAGCGGGCCGCGGAGAGCGTGCTTGAACTAATCCCGCCTTCGCCGAGCACCTCTGCTGGAGCAGTTCCGAGAAACGTCGCGTCGCTGGGTTTGAGTTGTCTGGCTATGGACTGCAAGAGGTATCCCGCGTAGCAATCCAACACTGTTATCAGAGCACGGTGGCGGACATATGGCATAGATAGGGGTTTCCATGGAATACTGATGCTAGAGCGCTGCGGCCAGCAAACTTAGCTCACTTTGTCGCATGTCCTCCGCCCGCGTCCAAATGGATAGGTCGCTGACGAGCGCCCCCCCCCCCCTCCCCCTTCCCCCGCTGGTAATGCCCCTTGACGTGCCGTATTGAGCCCTCACCGAGGCGGTCACAAAGGCACAGGTAGCCCCGCCGACCGCACGTCCGACGCACGTGCCGCGCCCGGCGGCGCCTTTGATGTGCCGACTTCAAAGGGCGCCGCGACGTGAAGTGGCGGCGACTCCTGCGTCCACGCGGCTCGCTGCGGTAACGACGGAGCGCCGGTGATCAGTTTGATCGACAATTCTTACCGGCTCCTGCCGCCTCCTGCACCACGTGTCTTTTCGAGGGGGGGGGGGGGTCAGCGATCAGGCGCACGGAACGAATAGGACCGATCGAAGGCCCTCTGTGGCGCCGCCACCGCGCGCGCCAACCCCGCATCGCCGGACGGAAAATCGGCCATCGGCTTATGTATCCTCAGAAGCGTGCGTAGGGTTTCTTGAGAGGATTACGATATAAAACTGGTTGCAAAAATAGCATAGCATACAGCCAAAATTTACCACAAAATGTGATGTACACCTCAAAAGGTGACAGGACACGTGCCCCTGGGACCTTCCCCTAAATACGCGGCTGTGTTCCCTTGCCGTTTTGCTAGGCCACATGTGCTCATATTTAAGGTATTTGAAATTCCAGGGTTTGCAGTGGCAATTACCTGACAACACATTTCCGGCTCTTGATTAAATGGGATTTGGTATGAGCGTATTAGCGCTAAAGCTGAATAGCAAGTCTTTTTGACAGTTCAAGATTATTAACAGCTTATAAATGACCAGCCGCCTAATCTGGCTATAAGTACTGCCGTTAATTGGATGTCGATGACAAAGTTTTTGAAACGGGAGCAGCCCTACGACGTGTTTGAGATTTATCATTGCAGTATGTTCCATTCATCAGATGCTGGCGAGTACCCGATTAGTACGTGACGCAAAGTTGTCCAAGATAAAGATTCTAGCATCCACAAACGCTTGAAATGACATCCTCGTGCAAGACGTTGTGGGGAGCTTCTTCGGCGCCTTTTGTGAGAGACCAGACCGACTCTGCCCATCTCTTTCCCCTGCATCCTTGGTGGGGTTTCGCGAATGACGTAGTATCCTGTCGTGTGTAATAACGAGACCATCCCAGCTGTCCCCTGACCGCTGTCACGTGGTTATAATGCTTATACTCCCAGTGTCTGGACACAGCTCAAAGCGGCGTTCCCCTCCGGATGGCACTATCAGAGGTGTGTCACTCTGACGCTGCCCAGTACAGGGCAGAAGGATCGGACGCATTCTTAGCTGGGCAGGGGCTGCGCCAATCCGACCCGGTCACCTCAGCGTGCCTTGGTCCATCCCAGCCGCAGCGACAACAGCTAAGTCCTCAAACAGTTATCTTTTGGACTCGTTTATGACAGAAAACTTCACCTCGAAAAATAGCCCCAGTGACCAATGCATGATTTTGTCCATAAGTGAAAAGTCGGCATCTTCCGCACCAATTGGATAAGCCGTCGGCCTAGGTTTCGCATGCATCAGCACTAGTCCCCTTGTGTGAGCCCGGGTCCGTGTGCCGGTGCTGGTCACCGTTGGCCAGTCTGGGTTAGCTGGGTCAGCCGCTGTCATCACGCACCAGCTCTGCTCACCATGGCGCCGCATTCGGCGGGTCACGGCCCAGCCTGGGTCACCTGGCGTGGCCGGTGTCCGGCCGGCCCGGGTCGGATCACTCCCCGATCAGCGCCGGCCGCGGCCGGCCCGGTCTCCGCCAGATCAATGAGTGCTGCGGCCTGCCTGCCGGCCGCCACTGTCACCGCACTAATGACGCACATTTATAACGTGCTAATGAGCTGTCGCGTCGCTCACCCACCTGCCTGATTAAAGTGGCGACACCTGACGGCGCGGCGGCGGCGCTGGCGGTCGTTACCGAGCGGCATGGCGGCGCGGCCGTCAGCCAGCGCACGGCATCGGCACATCGGGCTGGCTCGCGCCCGCGCCGCCGGATGTACGGCCGACCGGCCGGCCGCTGCCCCCGGCCACCCGGCGCCCGTCGAGAGAAGGCCGGCGGCCGCTGCCCCGGCTGCTCGGCGCCCGTCGAGAGAAGGCCGGTGGCCGCTGCCCCGGCCACTCGGCGCCCGTCGAGAGAAGGCCGGCAGCCGCTGCCCCGGCCACTCGGCGCCCGTCGAGAGAAGCCGGCAGCCGCTGCTGGTCGCAGCAGGATGCTTGCGGTCAGCCAGCGCCGCGGCGTACGGTCTGCTCCCCTGCCCCCTTTAACTCGCACACAAAGCTGGGCCGCCAGACAGGCCATGGGCGGCTCTACTCGTAGAATGGAGAATGAAACGCCTCCAACTGACACCCGACTCGTTTAAAACGCATCGCTTTGGCAGGACGACTCGGCGGTGAGGCTGAATACGTGCTGCCTCCACTCCCCCCGCCCCTCCGACCGCCGCAGGCTCGTCCGCGCGCGTCTCTCCCGCGGTGTGACAGCTTCCCTCCGATAACTGTGACCTGGCTGTACGCCACCTCGGCCGCAGTAGCCTAGTAACGGCGGCGCGACAGGCGGTTACGACCCAGGCCAGCAGTTTGCAGGCGGTGACCGCATTCATGAGGCTCTGGAAATTTGATTTTCATCGAACAGATCATGCCTTTCTCCTGACTTAATGGTGAGTCGTGGCCCCATCCATATCGCTCTTTGAAAGCGTTTATGTCTTCAGTGTGACAGGGGAGATATTTAACAATCACGGCCAAGCGTGGCCACCCTAATATCTTATGGTATCTTGAATTGGTGGGGCGGCATAAAGGTGATGGATTCATATGCCATACAACAATGTCGTAAGCAGTGAATGCAGCTGATTGCAGTGTTGCACGTTTCTGCTGGCGTTTGGAATAGTCTTGGTCAGCATGGCACGATGTTTGATTAAGATATGCGCCTATCCGCGGCAGAACTCTTGCCAGTTTCCATAGCAGAAACAGTGCCAGAAACAGTGCCAGCACCAGAAACCTTTCCAGTGACCTCAGTTTCTCGAAACTCTTCACTTTAAGAGTAAGCTTTCGTTCAGAGTAAGCAGCTTCGGTCGTGGCGATAGAGTAAGCTTTCGTTCAGAGTTAGCGGCTTCGGCCGTGGCGATAGATTAGCGTTGCACTGCTGATATGCGTATTGATGAACGATTGGGGGGGGAGGGGGAGGGGCTGACGCTACTGTGTGGCTGAACTTGCCCTGGCTTAGCTGAGCTCACAACAGTCAATTCACAGACAGCGGGCACCACGGAAGTAGTGCGGCGCTGAAGAACTCGTGCGCACTCAGCCACCGTATTTCTGGCTCCGTTAGATACACTGGAAGGCTCCGTAAGCCTAAGCGTCTGTTGCTACGGCGGCGGCGCGCCATTTACGCTGCCCTCCCGCCAATTTCGCCAGGTGACGAATGAAATTGTATTTCAAAATCGTGGGAACACGTCCGGCCGAGGGAGGCGCGGCAGGGAAGCCGATGGTTCCCAGAGGTGGAGGTGCGCACTGAAAGGCGCCGAGAGGTCATAAATGCCTCGATCCGAGCACCCCACCAGGGTGGCGGAGTGGTCTGCACAGGTCCGCGCGTCCGTCTGAGCAGCACTCACGAAACAAAGGCGCGCAGTTACTGGAGACGGATCTCCTGGCCGGTGGCCTGGCGGGTTCGACCCAGTGAGGCCGGGGGGCCCAGTGGAGCTAGAGAGGCCCAGCGAGGCCGAGGAGGCCTAGTGGTTCCGGAGAGGCCCAGTGGGGCCTGGGAGGTCTGGTGGGACTTGGGAGGCCCAGTGAGACCGGGGGGGGGGGGCGGCTCGGTGGAGTCAGAGAGGCCTAGTGAGGCCGGGGGTCCTGGTGGGGCTTGGAAAGCCCAGTGAGACCGAGGGGGGTCGATGGAGCTGGAGTGGCCTAGTAAAGCTAGGGAGGCCCGGTGTGGCCGAAGTGCACAGCTCAGGCGACACGCGGGTGCCAAAGGGGACGGATAGGAGGACAGTGCCGAGACAGACGGCGCGTGTCTCGTATTAACAGAGGTGCGCGGGTGCAGGGTCGAGCTGAAGCAGACGGCGCGTATCTCGCGGGGACGGAGATGTGCGATGGCAGGGCCGTGCCGAGACAGACGGTGTCTCGCTGAGACAGAGGTGTGCAAGGGCAGGGCTGAGCCAAGGCAGACGGTGCGTGTCTCGCGGGGATAGAGGTGTGCGGGGGCTGGGCAGAGCCGAGGCAGACGGTGCGTCTCGTGGGACAGAGTGTGCGTGGCAGGGCCGAGCCGAGGCAGACGTGCGTGTCTCACGGGACAGAGTGCGCGTGGGCAGGGCCGAGCCGAGGCAGACGGTGCGTGTCTCGCGGGGACAGAGGTGTGCGTGGGCAGGGTCGAGCCGAGGCAGACGGTGCGTGTCTCACGGGGACAGAGGTGCGCGTGGGCAGGGCCGAGCCGAGGCAGACGGTGCGTGTCTCGCGGGGACAGAGGTGTGCGTGGGCAGGGCCGAGCCGAGGCAGACGGTGCGTGTCGCGTGGGGACAGAGGTGTGCGTGGGCAGGGTCGAGCCGAGGCAGGTCGCGTGGGGACAGAGGCACGCGGACGGAAGGCCGAGCCTGGTGACGATCTGTCTTGAGTAGCGGACGGCGGGACTGTAACCAGCGGCGGCTCACTAGAATTCACGTGCCTCGTGTATGTAGAGCTCTTGATGGGCTGGATAAAACCATAGATGTAGGATTAATCCCTTCAATGAACTGGAGTGGATCGGGCAAGTTACAATGCACATGACTACAGGGCTTTGACGAAAAAAACTTTAGTGAAATCAGTTGGAATAGGCAGACAAAAGACATGCGAAGTCATGGGGCAGTGAATGTATCAGTGTATGTTATAATAAACGTTTCACATAAAGTCGGACTGAAGTTCGGTAAGCCGCTGTTGACCGCTCAGGGAGATATTTATGGTCAGATGCATTGTGGGCGCAAAATGACTACTGCAGTCGACGCGCCCGAAAACACCGATGAACAACAACAAAGGTCAGATGTATTGAACCGGAACGCGTCTGTAACTCACGATGGAAACGGCTTTGCGGACGGCTTGTTTTTTTCATTGGTGGATTGGATTGAGCTCGATCTTAGAAATGCAGTCCATGAAGAGCCCAATGCGCACGGACCTGTTAACCCCTGCATTACCGCGGACAGTTTTGTTCAGCTATGCCTGCGGAACCGCGACTGTTTGCCACAGATGTGATTGCTGTTTTGACGAATCATTGCCGCCGTTCCAGTCCGCCACCGCACCAGTTTCTTAAACTGAGTATACTTCAGGCCGGGGATCGATCCGGCCCTGACGCGTCCACGCTCTGTGACATATCTATAGTCTCAGCAGCCAGCAAGCTTCCTCAGCAACTACAAAGCACAGAACCATAGTAAATGCGCAGCACGGCTTGTTGGCTAATTTCGTTGTGCGAAATCTATGAAGCTGGCGGGGACGAGAAATATCATTTCGGCCCTTCGTATCAGATGGGAGTAAGTTGCACACATGTCAAGCTAGACAACATGCCTACATCGAAATTTAGGTATGTTCTCCAGAGTTTTTCCTAAGATTCTCAAAACTGTGGCTGGGAGAGCAATTTTCCGGTGTTTTCCCCATGCATGTGAATTGTAATTCATAAATCTCACAATTTAACATGGTACATAGTTTTAATATACGTCATCTGTGTTCCACAATATAGATAGATAATATATATATATATATATATATATATATATATATATATATATATAGATAGATAGATAGATAGATAGATAGATAGATGGATATATATATATATATATATATATATATATATATATATATGTATATACACAGATACAGTGAATGTATGCATATATGTATACGTACACATATATATATATATATATATGTATATATATATATATATATATATCTAGCCAACTTGGTCCCAACATGCATGTATGTATGTATTGTCGTATAAAACACTCCAACACAAAATAAACGGCTTTTCCAGGTGTCGAGCCGATAAGGTTAAGAGATGAGACATGCTAAAACTCATGCTATGTTGGTACACAGCGCGCAAGCACGGAAACACTGGTTTCTCAAGAAAAGCAGCCCTGAATCATCTCTATGGCGAGTAGCCCGCTACAGTCATTTAGGCTGTGGCTCTACACGCTGGAGACTAGGTAATGCCCTTAAAAAGGCGAGCAGTAATTTTTGCAATGCTTCATTGCTGCAGATTTCGCATTTGTTAGGGCATACACGGCCCGGTAACCATGATTTTTGTCTTAAAGGCCATTTTTGCAGAGCATGTAGCATCGTACAGCTAATGGCGAATACACTTACCTATGAATTGCCTTCGTTGTAAAGCTAATGGCAAATGGCAATGCTAGCTTGTGGTCAATTGCCTTCTGGTTGTTAGAAAAGACACTATCGCCTCGTGGCGTTGGGGTGTAAATGTCAGTGTGAACGGTCTGTAGTGCGTGTGACCAACCGCCAGGCAATGTTTGATCACAGCAGAGACCAAACTCAATGGAGCTTGAGTTGCACAAAATGATCTGCCTTTATACAGTGTATGTCCTTTGCGCGACGCTGATACACATTTGGATGGCGTTACAGGTGAGTCGTTATTCTTCAGTTGTAGCCGTATTACAGGCTAGCCGTTAGCCCCAACCGCTCATTTCCGTGCATTTCGGAACAGCTCTTTGGGGTGAGACCATTTCTTGAATGGTATCCCCTTGGTTGAGACCACTCCTTCAAGGCGAGTGAAAGCTTTGCCTTCGTATGGGGCTTTGGCCTGAGGCGGACAGATTTCAGAACACAATGAAATGCTTACTCACTACTTTACGCCACAATTATACCTAACCAAAGTATAGCCGTCCCAGTCCTGAGTTTGAAAACACTTTGGTTGTCGGAATATTGTAAATCGAGTCAATTATGCCGGTCACGTGATCAGGAATGAGGCCGGCGACCGAGGGCCGCCGCCGCAGATGGCTGGTGCTGGGTTCAATGTGACGTTGAATGTTGTGTTGAATGTTATGTTATGACAGCTGCAGTTAGACACGTGCGTGGTTTCAAAAAGCTCTTCCCAAAACTGGTTCCTGATCCCTGGTTCCGGAGCCAGGAGGAGACCAGGAACCAGTCTGGAATCAAGCCGAGACAACTAGCAAGTACCAGGATGCAGCCTCATGTTAAGCTGAAAGATCCAGTAAGAACCAGGATCTAACCAGATAATAAACTGAAAAACGGCAAGAACCAGGATGCCGCCTCATGCTAGCTCACGAGTACCAACAGCCAATATTCAGCCTGGGATGCACCTTAGCATGCAACAGGAACTTAGGCTCAGCCTGGAATCACAATAACGACACTACATGCATTGAGAGATCAGCAAGATCAAAAACCCCGCCCAGGATTATACTAGCGGCCCAACGAGCACCAAAATCCAGTCTGCACTGGTGATAAAATAATAATAAAGGAACAGAATCTTAGCTGGATTTTTGTCAGCCCTGCATTTCCCAGGTCCAGCAAAGTGCTCCTGGTGGAAGGGAAGTGAATGAGAGCCAGTTATATTAACCTTTTCAGAAAGTTGCCCTAATGTTTTTGTTGTTGTTGCCTAAAGTTGCCCCAACGCCTTTGGTCCCAAGCTCGCAACCCTGCTCAATGAGACTTTGCCGAGATCTGCCACGTTTTGCAGAATGGAGTATGGGAATGCACTCATGTGAGTTTGGTCATTTTCATAATTTATGGAATATTGTATCTACATATCGTTCCCACATCAACCTTTGGCAATGGTGGCCTTAACTTTGCTCTATGGCTTGGGCGCAAAATGACCGCGGGTGTCGAAGCACCTGTAAGCCCTAATAACAACAACATTGCTCTTCGGCTGCTTGGTGGAATGTCTGCAGGCACGGAAAAGTGCTGTTCCACAACATTACTAGCATGGGATTGACCAGAATAATTTTTTATCATTGACGATAGGCCTGGCCGCATGCTTCTGTTTCTTGACGTTAACTTCGGCTCCTTCCCGATGCATAGTTCCCTTAGCTGCTCCAAATTTAGGTGATCAAACCACGATGCATTGAGGGGCATATTTCTTAAACGGAGAATTTCGCTGTTCAGAGCAGTCTTTTCCACTTAAAGATGTACTGATAGTCATAAGTGAGCTGGTTTCATCATATCTGATGCTTGCTTCATTATCTTGAAATGTGAAACATCCCCTTTAATGCAACCTTAAGTTTTGCAATTTTCTAGTGAAGTGGAAAATAGGCGCCCAACACAGTATTGAGAAAATAAAATACTCTAGGATACAAGGCGGAGCAGCGTCTCGCAAAAAAAGAAAACATCCAGTAAAGATAAGATGATAGCTTCAGCTGGCATGTGGTCACGCACAGCTGATCGTCTTCGACAAGCAGCAAACATCTTTTATTTTCTGATGGAATCAGTATATATACATATATATAAAATTCAATATGCATATGCATATATATATATATATATATATATATATATATATATATATATATATATATATAATCACCATATCGTAGTTCTTTAGCTGTTTGACTTACCTGTGGTGTGCTGGCTTTCAATTGTTATGGAAGCAAAACAGATCTTATTTGATTAATGTGACATGTGTGCTTGTGTAGTAGAGGACCAGAAAAGAGGAGCGTGTTCTCGCTCACTCGTTTCTCATGTCCTCTGATGTTCTATAAAAAAACAACAATCAGAACCAGGGACCAGGTCCAGGGTCTGCTAAACAGCCAAGGGGAAACCAGAGTCTTCTTTTGTCGAAAAACTCAACGAAAACCAGAACCTCGAGTCTTGATTTGTCGGAAAAACTAGCGGTAGCTAGAGTATAAGGTACCGTGCTGCCGAAAACCGGCGGAAGCCAGTATTGTCCTGTTTTGTCAGGAACCAATGTTGTGAACAAAACACGAGCATGATTCAACCACCTGTGTGAAAACAAATAGCACAACCACGTCCAGCGTGCGGTGTTTGATTTGTGTTGGCGCTTCTGGGTAGATGTTTAAGGTGAAACTTTCACTCCAACATTCAGCCTCGTGGTTGGGAGTGGTGTCAAACGCAATAACGCTGCCGGTGGCCAGATCGAGTCGCTCGGAGCCTTAAGCCAGGGACGAATGTGGCCAGATCCCAAATATTGCGGCATGGGAAATCGAAATATCTGTGGACAGCGGCATAACATCAAGTTTTGAAAAAGCAAGACGTAACAGCGCGTCGGCACTACTCCCGGCACCCCGACCCCGTGTCCTTCACTGGAGGAAACTACCCCGTCCAGATTAAGAGCCACGTATGTCCTTCGATTCGTTTTTGCGGATCCATTGGCCCGGCATCGCCATGAGCCGCCGGCACAAGTGGCCCGTAACGTGCCGAGCTTTCCGAGGAACCTGCCGATTCCGCGCAACTTAGGCGGGTGTTCCGAGCCAGGGGCATGCCCCCATAGAAACCCACGGGGGCACGTACTCCCTCTAACGAGTTGTGTCAAAAAGTTTGTCAAATTGTGGCGGGTATTAATATGTACGTGACTAGATCTTGACAGATAAAAATCCCATGTAGGCATGTAAATTTAAGAAAATCGGGGTACGCGAGCTGTTTTACGGCTCGCGAGGAATCCCCCCCCCCCCCTCCACCTCCACTCACCTGGCGCCCTGCACTCAGTGAACAGTGACATTTTTTTTAGTTGAGCCCCCCATCGTGAAATCCTGCGTACGCCCCTCTCCGAGACCATTAGTTGTGATGTCTTGAAATGCAGATAGGACATGATAGATATACGCTTATATGAGGCGAGGATGTTCCGTATGTTTTGTTAGAAACGTGCGCATTGTCCATAGTAAGCAGCGCGGGCTAACTACATACGAGCTATGTCTCCCGTAATCCATGTTCAGACCTCACATTCAACAGGCCTTTACGAGCGGCGAGCCGCCGGAGCGCCAAACAACCTTTATCATCATCTCGACGCGTCCACTCCGAGCCTTCCCCGCGGCCGTAGTTCTGGCTTTCCGCCGCCGGCTCCCAGCGGCGGCGGCGGGCCGCCGGGGGAGCGCGTCTGCGCCCGCACGCCGCGTGTCCCGGAGCTGCCGTCTTATCCGGCATCGGAGCCGCTCGCCCACCCACCGGCGCCCGGGCCGCGGTAGGCGCGTCACGTGCACATCTGCCGTGTATCGCACGGCATCGCGTGGCCATCGCGGGCCGTATCGGCCGATCCAGCGGCGGCGCGCCCGTGCTGCCATCTCTGGGCGGAACGGCACGCTACTGGACGCGGGCGCCATGCGCGGGGAACGGGCGGGGAGCTGCAGCAGCAGTCATCGCTGGTGAGGACTGAAATCGGGGAATCAGGCTGTTGCTGATAGACCATGGTGACAGGCTCCCGAAAGCCCACTATGATACCAGAAGCCAAGGTGCGCTTCTCGCTGTCGAAAAGTTATCGTGGAATTTACTATTTTTTTGTGAGCGTGAAACCGACTGGTGACATTACGGTTGAAACGTGGCCACTAATAAATCGCCGGAGAGGGTCTGATCGTTCACATGGCGCGATTTGATAGCAACGGATTCAAAAATAACCTGTTACTGGAATCTCTTCACTACAAGTATAAACACTTCCGGCACTGACTGTTTCAGGTTATGTAACCACAAATTACCTAACCCCAAAGTACGGGTATTTAAAATTGGAGTCACGTCGCAGCGCGTGTGGAAATGGGAACCACGCCCCATGAGCCCCATGAGCCCAACTGTTGCAGGGGTGCATTTGCTGTAGTCAAGAAAAGTGAGGAGCCCTTTAATGCTGTTTAATTCGCTTCGAGTTTATAACCGCAAATCTAGTTGCGAACGGGACACACACAGGAACGTCTTTTGTTAATAAACTATGTCGAGCAACGTTTTAATGCGTGATAGAGACCCTTAGATATACGTTCATTTCCTGAACATCATAAGGTTTTCAAAATACAGAAAGCTCTGGGTTGCAAGCTGTATTTAGAATTTAAATACGTGGATACGTGTCTAATGGGTGTCTCACCATGTGGAACATTTTGTCTGCTTGATCGCCTCGGTTAAACAAAAAGGCTTTATCGGCCGCCTGCTCGAATCTGGCCATGTTCCCGGAGAAATCCCCCGTGCATCACCTCTGATCAAGATACGCGGTGTTTGGCATTTCCGGGCTGGGGAGTATTCATAGCTCAAGCCACTGTGGTGGGTATTCTTAAACAAGATTGGAATTATCTGCTCATAGCTGTTAAGAAATGCAACCAACCACTTAACCACATGCTTACAGGGAATGCATGCAGATGTTGCACTCCGATGGGATCGCCCGTCGCTTCTGCGGCTGCAGGCGTGAGGCTGAAGACAGACGCTGATGGAAGCCGCATCCCGGCGAAAGCGCGATTAGTAATAACGTACAACATTTACTTCCAATTACACCAGCACGCCCTCTTCGTGAGTTACTCGCCACGTATCTCCATCACACGTCACCCACTTCAGCAATTCTCCTAATGCTCCCGACGTCCGCAATGGCTTCAGGAGAGGCATGGTCTCCTCCTTTCCTGCATTCATATGCATGAGGTTACACAACGAGTGCTTTGCCTGCAGCCTACAAATGCGCTCCGTATCGCCGCAGTGCACCGCAGGCCCGTCTGCGTGGCATCGTAACGTGTAGTGTAGGGGAGGGGCGTGATCACGTGTGTGATATACACGATCGCGTGAACTCCTCCTCTGCCGCTGAACGGGACTCCTGACCACGAGCGCCAGGTCTGGAACAAGGAAACCGCCACGTCAGGTTCCGTTCACCCAACATGCAGCCATTGGTGCGCCCGGAAACAAATAAACTGAGACGGAAACAAACGGAAAAAACTACTCGTGCGCGACGATCGGTGATAATTCGCTCGTTGCAAAGTTGGGGAGGCAACGAGAAAGCTGAGTCGTTTTTTATCTCCTCGTCAAACAGCTTTCAAATGGTGTCGATGGCGCTGGGTGTGCCCGAGTCCAAATCAGCAGCTGGAATCGACCGCGCCTGCGCTGAGAGCGCGTAGGAGCACCCTCCCACATTCCCACTTCATCGATGAGGCATTTGAAGGGCCGTTGGGTATATTCAAAGTTGTGGGATGTTGTGACAAATGCTAGTCGAAGACGTGATTTGAGCAAGAACTGACAGCAGTCCGCTACTGTTTTCGGCAGGTGGTTTCATCTATGGGTGACCGTCTTGCGTGCATTGCGATCCATTTGCAAGCAGGCCTCTCTAAAAGCATACAAAGCGTTACCACATGTGAGCAGTGTTGTCTCTCTATCGGTAGTGCGGTACCACTGTGGACAGTGTTGCCCCTCTGTTGGTAGTGCGGTACTACTGCGGACGGTGTTGTTCCTTTGTCGGTAGTACGGTAGTACTGCGCACAGTGTTGTCCCTCTGTCGGTAGTGCGGTACTACTGTGGGCAGTGTTGTCCCTCTGTCGGTAGTGTCGGTAGTACACTGTTGGCAGTGTTGGTCCCTCTGTTCGTAGTAACGGTAGTACTGCGCACAGTGTTGTCCCTCTGTCGGTAGTGCGGTAGTAACTGTGGGCAGTGGTTGTCCCTCTGTCGGTAGTGCGGTAGTACTGTGGGCAGTGTTGTCCCTCTGTCGGTAGTGCGGTAGTACTGTGGGCAGTGTTGTCCTCTGTCGGTAGTTGCGGTAGTACTGTGGGCAGTGTTGTCCCTCTGTCGGTAGTGCGGTAGTACTGTGGGCAGTGTTGTCCCTCTGTCGTAGTGCGGTAGTACTGTGGCAGTGTTGTCCTCTGTCGGTAGTTGCGGTAGTACTGTGGGCAGTGTTGTCCCTCTGTCGGTAGTGCGGTAGTACTGTGGGGCAGTGTGTCCCTCTGTCGGTAGTGCGTAGTACTGTGGGCAGTGTTGTCCCTCTGTCGGTAGTGCGGTAGTACTGTGGGCAGTGTTGTCCCTCTGTCGGTAGTGCGGTAGTACTGCGCACAGTGTTGTCCCTCTGTCGGTAGTGCGGTACTACTGTGGGCAGTGTTGTCCCTCTGTCGGTAGCGCGGTGCTACTGCGGGTAGTGTCGTCCCTCTGCCGGCAGTATGGTTCATATGCGGACAATATGCCCCGTGTTCGATACTTCTGGTCAGTCTGTGTTCAGTCTGTGGTCGGTGTGACCAGTTATGGTAAGTCTGCGGCTAGTCTGTTGGCAGTCTGTGACCATTCTGTGAACGACATGGACAGTCTATGGCCAGTCTGTGGCCGGTGTGTTGCCAGTCTGTAGTCAGTTTGTGGTCAGTCTGTGATGAGAGTGGCCAGTCTTTGGCCAGTCTGTGGTCAGTGTGTTGCCAGTCTGTAGTCAGCTTGTGGTCAGTCTGTGATGAGAGTGGCCAGTCTGTGGGCAGTTTGTTGTCAGGCTGTAGTCAGTTTGTGATCAGTCTGTGATGAGAGTGGCCAGTCTGTGGGCAGTTTGTTTCCAGGCCGTAGTCAGTTTGTGGGCAGTCTGTGATGAAAGTGGCCAGTCTGTGGGCAGTTTGTTGCCACGCTGTAGTCAGTTTGTGATCAGTCTGTGATGAGAGTGGCCAGTCTGTGGGCAGTTTGTTGCCAGTCTGTAGTCAGTCTGTGGTCAGTCTGTGATGAGAGTGGCCAGTCTGTGGGCAGTCTGTGGTCAGTGTGTTGCCAGTCTGTAGTCAGTCTGTGGGCAGTCTGTGATGAGAGTGGCCAGTCTGTGGCCAGTCTGTGGCCAGTCGTGCAGCCGTGATGAGCGGGCCTCTCTTGACATGGCTGATGGTCCGCTTCCCCCGGGCGCCGTCAGACCCGGCCCGGCGCGCTCAGCGCCAGCGGTGCAGTGGCGACGTGGCCCTAATCACCTGAAACTAAACCAGATGCAACCAGCGGAAGGCAGCAGAATAGATAGCGGGGTGGCGTTCGCTGCCTGATGAGGAGCAGATTGTAAAGAGCTTGGCTGCAGTAGGGATGTTTGGATAGGGCCGAACATTCCACTTATTTAGTGAATGTTCCGATGTTTGAAAACAGTTCAGCAGTGCTATGAGACATCTGCTGGCAAATCAGCTCACAAATGTGAAGAATTATCAGTGCCAATCCTGATCTCAACTACTAGTTTAACTGAACGAAATTTCACACAATGGAAAAGAATGATGGAGATTCGGCTCGACGATAACTTTCCATCGCAGTGGTACATGCAGAACGAAAGCAGTGCATGGAAGCGACTTTGAACGCAGAACGACAGCAGAATCGAAACTCGCACGGTATGATCTTTTGCTCACCGCGCTGTGACGCTACGTGAAAAGAGAAATGTCCCAATGCAAGCCATCACGACACTGCATTGATGTGTCGCTGCGGCTCTTTAGAGCACTGGTGTACCACGCTCCCAGTGGGGCCGTGACGAAGGCGTACTCTGCAGAAACGTGGCGTTAAGATGGACGGCTGAGAAAAAGATACCGTGACCGTGGGAGATGCCGCAGTGTTATACACCTACCCTTGACCATCGCCTTTTTTGATAACTTCTCATTTCAGTCGCCTGTTTTACCCTTGTGGCGGAAAACTAGAAGCCATTCCCTGCGTCGACCTTCGACTTGCATATTATTCGGCCTGCACATCCTGCATGTTCATCTTGTGTGTCCTCAAGCCGGGACTCTATCAACAATAGGGGTAAACACGGCGAGGTAGAGACAAGCTTGCATGGGTATCAATCTGAAAATGAGTGGAAAAAGCAATCATCGGGCCAACATGTTTTTTCTCACTTACCCGAATTTTGGAAGACCGAAACAAGTGCGTCCTCATACTCCCGACAGTTAGAGCGTTTCCTACCCGGTTATTTGCCTCTCGGTCAGAGCGTCCCCCCTCCCCCCCCTCCGCTCCCCCCGGTGGACGCCCCCTCTCCGCTGTGCTCAACGAAAACGTTGAAGGAAATTTATGAGCGGTCACATTCAGAGGCTTGTGGCGTTTCCTCCAGGTTCTGAGTATATCCTTCGAGCATTTGCTAGATCTTCAGATTTTTCCGAAGCGTTATGTTGGGCACGGCTCCTGCCAGTGATCGGCACGCCTGCCGCACGTGGCGTCCCTCTAGCGGCGTGGCATTCACAAGCATGGGTGTGACCGCGTCCCTGAGACTCGGGAGGGGGAGGATTGGAGGGGTCGAACTGGAATCTGGAGTGTACAACTTTAATTAAAAGTGACATCCGGAGTTTAAAAATGTTGAAACCTTTAATTTCCCGGGCAACATTTGGAGGAAGAAAAGTCCACCTTAGCAAATTTGGGGCACATGCCCCCCGTGGTTGCACCCTTCTTCGTAAATCGTTGAAGTGCAGTGTGCCACGGCCCCCATCTAACAAGTAGCTATTTTGTTGTTGTTGGGCGTTTGCTGGGGTTTAAAAAACGATAATAAGAATCCCAAGTTTGTCTTTTTTCAGAATACCACATACTTGGAGGACCAAAGTTGTCGGACTTTCTAGCCTCGAGCTAAACTCGGTCACTTTGTGTTGAGGCGTGTGCGCAACTCAAGAGTATCATTTGGCATCAATCGTATATACTGGAAGAGCGCGCCATGAACAGTTCAGCATCACCTGGTACTGCACGTCGGGAATCTTCGTCGCTCGACCAGAGCTGATAACTATTGGCCGTGCACTCCTCAAGGTTTTGACGAGGATAAATCTATCGCTTACAAGACTCGGCGCCGGTCGACTGTGAGTAGAAGCGGTTGAGAACACCGGCTCACGGGCTGAAAATGCCTATGTGAAACCTTGACGGGTTGTTGGGGTAGCCGGCCGCGCGGAGTGAGTGTGCTCCCCAGAGAGGCAGACTTCGGGTGACGTGGCATCGGCGAGCGGTGCCGAGTCAGTGGTGACGGTACCGAGGCGGTCTCGGGGTGGCAATGTCAAAACTGTTGGGAGCAGAAGCCGGCTGCGATGCTTTGAAAACCAGCAGCAGTGTCGGTGGCAAGCAAACAACGGCGACTTTCGGCCGGTGTCTGATGCTGCCACGGTAACGCTAACACGATTTGAGGAAATATTGCACCACTGCAGTTGCAAGAACGAATAAAACTTTTGAACACATTTAATGGCGTAAGAGCCTATAACAGCCCAAGTTATCTAGTTTTGTCGCGCGTTTTATGTCCCCGTTCTGGCTTATCTTCTTTGTTTTGGGGCTGCAGGAGGTAGCTTATACACGATGTCAAGAACCAGGGGCGTAGGCGCGCAGAGGCCCTCCTCTCTGTACCAAATTCATAGAATGCATTAATATGTATGTGACAAAACGCTGGCAGCTAAGAATTCGAGGCAGACACGTAGAAAGAAGATCGAGAACACGTTGCACTGTTTTACAAACACAAGAAACTGCGTGCGCTTGACTCGGTTTTCAGCCAAGCGTTTTGAGTTGTACCTACCTCCCCGTATTGAAAACTCCTGCGCGCGCCCCTTCCTAGTACCACCATGACGTGGAAGCGTACCGAGCTGTTCACCTGATCAGGTATGGGTCTGGTACCGGGGGAGGAGGGCGGCCCGCCTTCTCATGGCAAAACCGAGCATTTACCTCAGGAGGAAAATTTAGAATTAGCTCTACGACGCTGCACGTCAAGAACAAAACGGTCTACAAATGCTTATCGCCCCTCCCCCCTCCCCCCCCCCGCCCCCAACCCAACATCTCGTGAGCTCCTGCGGCGGCAGTCAGGTACCGTTGGGATCAAGTCGTGCGTCTGTTCGCGAGAGCTGACTAATGCTGAAAATCCAAGCATGCAAGGTACATTTGTCCGACTTTGATCCACCTAAAGCCCTCGTGCCGATTTTGCGTGAGTTTTGGAACGCAAGGGCGAACAAATTAGATACAAATGCACCACCTTCACCGCTCCGAAGAGGATAGAACCTGGCCACCTGACAGGATATTTTAACGCTCGGCAATTGATTACGACGGAAATAATTTAACTACTCGTGTTTTGCATACATACAACTGTATTTAACCGATGTAGCCAGTTGTTCTCTGCACAGGCGTGTGCCTTTTGGGTATACCTGATGTTCATGAGGGTTTCGTGAGTAACGTCCAGAAGGGGCCCATCGGCTGAGTAACAGGCTCCACCTCACAGACGTGGCCTAATCGCGCTATCAATTCTGCCGAGACTAATCAGTGCACATAACGGCCTTAACCACAGCATGCATCGCTCATCCACGACCAATGGCTTAGTAGTCATTAGGAGGTGTGTGCGCCATCGAAATTGAAACGTTTATTTCAGCAGCAGGTTTTTCTTCCATTCCGCACTGCGAGGCGTCCTCCCGCCAGCCCGGTCCTGCTCGCGCTCTCCCATGCAGAGGTGCGGGCCAGGACGGAATTTGGGGCGCGCGGCGCCCCCTGCCGCCCCCGTAACTGTCGTGTGGCACGCTCGCCAGGCGCCGCCCCCGGCCGGCAGTTATGCCCAAATTAATAAATCACGCCGGCCACCCAGGCCGGGCTAATTGTGAGCCATCATTAGCCGCGGAGGCGACGTGTCCCCGACTGCCGATCTCAATAATTACAATGACGGCGCGCACAAACAGAGCACCCAAAGGCGGGCCGCCGCCGGGGGCGCGCCGCCGGAATGCCAACAGGGTTCGGCCCCCACCGGCCGCTGCCTGCGACAGAGCGCCGCCGGCCGCCGCCGCCGCACGCAAGAATGCCGCCAGGTTCGCGGCCCGGCGCGGCCGGCCGCGGCGGGCGGCGAACCTGGCGCGTCCCGCGTCGAGGCTGACGGACAGATCGGACGGCGCCGGAGAGCTAACAAGGCGCGCGCGACGCACCGGCCCGGAGCGCGCCGCCAAGGAGCTCGTCGGTCATTGTTTGCTGCTGTAATGAGGAAATTAGTGGCAGGGGAAGGCTGCCGGCTATTTTGGCGCGCGCGGCCACTTGAAGGTAAAGGAATGGTTACATACCAATGGTTTGCGCATTATCGCCTGCGAGCGTGAGATTGTCGAATGTTTTTTTGCGCCACGCCTTGGACGTTGTAATGCTGATCTGATTCGACTGGAGGGCTTCGTCGCACCAAGGGCGAATGATCGCGTTCCGTTCGGGGCTCGAGACCACACTTTGCAGCTCAGTCCCTCAACTTGACAGAGTTTGAGTACTGTCAAGCCCCTCTCCCTAAAAAAACGTATCTTTGACATCATGTCTAAGACAAATCCAGCCAATGCAAACAAACAAATAAGGTAACGCTGTAGCAATTTTTCTTAGATGGTTACCTAAGGGGGTTGAAATCCTGCTAGATATAAAAAGCATTGGATATTGCTTTGTACCACGGGAGTAGGAAGCAGCAGGAATAGAGGAGCATTGCTTTCCTGCTCTTCCTAAAAAAATTGCGTTACTCCTATAGCTATGTATACCGAGGTTTTGCGCCCTTGTTTTGGATACTCCTGCATCTTTGCTTACAGCACTGACCTGTATGCTTGAGCAGCCATTAAAAATCCAATCAAGTTTGCATATCGTCGGCGTGAGAATTTATTACCAGCGTGACCGGGCTGATCAGCCACCCAATGAAGTGAGAACAGTGCGGGAAATGACAAGAAATGGCAGCATATCTAGATAATCAAGGCTCGACAAAATTGGCCACATGAACTCGCGAAGCTTGCAGAATATGCTGACTAATTAAAACCAGGAGCCCGCAGAACAGTAGTCATTTCCGAGTTTTTTCACTTCACGTTTATCACTTACACATTCCTTGCAACCTAGCATGGTTCTGATTTAGGTTCGTAAAACGAAATTTGAAGCCATCTGGCTTTCTAAAGCGTTGCATCTTACTTCTGCAGAGGTTGCAGCTCACAGTAAACCGTTGGTGAATGAGGTGACGAAGCGGGTGCCATGGCATTAATGCCACGGCAAAACTCTTCCCGACAGGAGTGCTTCGACATGAGTCATACGCAGCATTACAGAGACTGCAAAGACTTATGCAGATTTTCCTTATAACACGCGGCATCGCTATACGGCAAAAAATCATAATGCATGGCGAAAGTGCTGTGCGTTGAAATGTTTCATTCAAAAACATACCCGTCATTAAATCGACAGCAAAATCTCGTAGTTTTTACATGTACGCGACATTCCTTCCGCTGCAAAACTCGTACACGAAATGAGCGCCACAGAACAAAATTTATGTTGTAAAAACTTATACACGTCATCACTTCTACAGCAAAGACTTCCACAGTGTTTGCTTATGCGTGATATTACTTAACTTACGCCCGTCTCTTTGTCTATTGCAAAAACCTATGCAGTCTTTAGTTATCAGTGATCTAACTTCTTCGGCCAACAGTTGACATTTATGCAACATCATGCATCTTATACTCCACCAATTATAGGAGGCAGTGATTCCCCCCATAGTATAGGCCTCACCAAACTTCCGGAAGGAACGAACACATGGGATCACTTGGGCGGGCGAAATCAGACTAGGGGTGTTGATTTCATGGTGACGATAGATCATTACCGGTGCAGTTATTGTGATGGACAGACACAAGACGGCAATACTTTTACGCGACATCCGTTCTGCTGGAAGAGGCGCATGGTGCACTGTCGTAGTGTTCCAATGGTTGTTTGGGGGCTAAGCACGGAGAAATGTCCAAACCCGCTTCAAAATACGTGAAACATGGCATTTGCCCCGAATGTGACACACCTTCGTATTACTGATGAGGGTCGGGTGGGTTCCCGACTGCATAAGAAACTGCGCCTCTGGCCTGTTGCTTATTGTAACGCGTTAATAGTTTTGCTGCAATGACTTTCATAGGCTGAAGACCAGCATGACCATACAAAAGCTATAGATTTTGGTCATGCACCAAGTATTACAAATTAACAAAATAAGTAACGTGACGAGGATTTTGTTTCGTTTTTTTCAAACCTTTAATTGCAGTATTATTTCCAGTTGAGACTCCCTCCCAACATGCGAGTTGTTGCTACGCCCCGCTAGGTGCCCATGCATTTTGTATGCGCGCCACGGCAATCACTGACGGCAGAAAACAAATGCTGCGCTTGCGTTAACGTTCTATAAGATTTTGCAGCAAAATTAATGACAGGAACATATTTTTTAGGTACAAGTTTTGTCGCGTGGCACAGTAATATCGTAGCATCCCTGACAGTAGGAGCTTTCGTTGCATCACTTTTGTCGTGGAATGGAAAAAGAGGGGTCAATTCAGCGTTCACACTACGCGCCGACAACACTTCTATCAGTTCAAATACCACAACAGTTGCAGCTTTGTGCACTGTTAGCCGCTTTACATGCTTAATGAAAAGATATCGCGCTTTACGGTCGGTTCACCAGGCCTTGTTACTGCCTGCTGGATCCGTCTCCATCGCGGCTCACATCCATTCCTTTACGCCCTATATCTAACTTAAACACGCACCGACTACTGACCGCTGTGTCTAAAATGTCGGCTATCTTAGTGCACCCATCCAGGCAATAAGCTGCCAGCGCCGAATAAGCTGCCAAGTGTGCGTCCCATGAACACGCCTGGCTTTCGGCTGATGAGGGGACGCCGGACGCGGGATGTTTCCACGGACAGCCTCGGGTCTTTTCTCCACTAATACAAACACTTCTCATCAGAAAATAATTGACCGATCGCATGGACTTAACTTGCCCAACTTAATTTTTAGAGAGCACATTCGGGTCGCAGGTCGATTTTCTCTACTTGCAAAGATGTCATGTTAAAACGCCCATAGACGCCATGTTGGTTAATGTTCAGGGACATTAACTATTTGCGCTCTTTCATTTATATGGACTACTTCATCCATGGCCATTCGTTTTCATCTCCATAACCTTTTTTGAGGAGGAGGTGCGGTATTTCTCAGAACGAGGTGGAGAGAGGGGCTAAACAGCTCAAAACGGCGCAAACTGCCCACAAAATACTCCCGAAACAGGTTTCGCCTCGGGTGCGGCACGCTTTCTTCTCAAAGTTTGGGGACTGGGGTCCAGGTTGTGAGGGCTCAAGTTGTGAGTCCCCCAAACAAACACCGCTGCTGAGGAGTGATAGTGCAGCGCCTCATGTCCTCAATGGGCCCTCTGCTGCGCCGCTGACCCTTATGCAGCAGTTCTATTTACATGTGTTCGTGACAGAAAATCTCTATGTTTGAAGCACTATTACCAGTTAGCATTGCTACTACGACTGTTCCTGCTATGCCGATGTCTTTTTCGCCCCTGTATCTGGATTTGCATCTGCACTCTGTAGGCGTCCTTCCGTAACCAGCTCCTGTGCCTACTTCTGCATGACAACCGTGAGCATTCGCATTGTTCCATTACCGGTCACCAGTGGTCTGCGCCCCATGTCCGTCCTTAGCTGCGTCCAGACAGGTGTTCGTCCTTAGCGGTCTGCCTCAACTCCTGCTCCTCACTAGCTCTACCCCAGCCTCCATCCCCAGCTATTTCCGCTCCGACGCAGGCCCTAGAAGCCTCAGTCCGGGAACGGGTGTCCCATCAGAACCACCGCCGGTCTCCAGTGGTCTGCCTCAATTACTGTCTCCAACTGCCTCTGACCCGAGGCCTTCCCCCAGGCCCAATCGCCGTTGCCCTCGAGACACTACCCCAGGCCGAGCACCTTCTCTCCTGATTTCCTCTCCCAGGCCCAGCTATTTCTGCCCCGAGACCCGCTCACGGGCCCAGCTCTGCCCCGAGACCCTCGCCCAGGCCCAGCCGCCTCCGCCTCGAACCCGCCCTACGCTGCCTCCTCCGGCGAAACCCGTCCCCAGCCGCCTCGGGTCTCCATACCCGCCCTACCCTGTCTCCTCCGGCGAAGCTCGTCCCCAGCCGCCTCGGGTCTCGATACCCGCCCTACGCTGTCTCCTCCGGCGAAGCTCGTCCCCAGCCGCCTCGGGTCTCGATACCCGCTCTACGCTGTCTCCTCCGGCGAAGCTCGCCCCCAGCCGCCTCGGGTCTTGATACCCACCAATCCCCGCGGTCGTCGCCGAGTCGGCGTGTCAGTTACGAGTGACGGCCGGCGCGTGACGGCCGTCACACCGGCCCTCGCCGATCAATTGCCGCAGGCGGTGCCCCTTTTTCATAACTCACGCGCCGCTGACGGCGCCTACCACTCACCATATTTTCACCTGAGTCGCCGTCGTCGCCATGGCAACCAATTAGCCGGCGCGGGAGGGAGGGACATACCTACATGAGAGGGGGTGGGGAGAGCGGGCGCGAGCGGCCGCGTGCGGTAATAGGGGAGTGGAGTCGGCAATGGGCGCTGCGGCGGCCCGCCGCGGGCGCCGAATACTGGGTCTCGCGGCGCACCGACTTGATAGCCGGCCATTTTACGCGGCGCGCGGCGTTTCACGTGCATCTGCTGGCAGTTTGCACGGCGGTTTGGGTTGGTGGTTGTCATTAGTGAGACGATGCATGCCAGCCTGACATGCACGTGAAGAGGCGGGCGGGATGAAAGCTCAGCGGTCTATTGAAGCTGTCGTAAAACAGAGGTGAATCGGAGATGATTGACGCTTCGCAATTTTAGATTTGCCGTCTGGGGGCCCCGGGACGCTGCTGGACAAATGCACGCACGACTGTGGGCACAGTGTTGATGGAGACATTTGCTTATTCAGGCGCTAGATGTCGGACAGAAAAAAACTTCGATCAACAAAGGGCAAGCGAGGTCATTGAGCCACTCACCACAGAATATGCCGACGGTTTAAAAAGTCTGCGCTGCGGAAGCATTTACGACCCATTCACTGTCAGTAAAAGTTGAACCAGAACCGCGCGCCAAATGAGGCCGACTTCCCCCTCAGCTGTCCGCTGCGTGTGGCGGGCGAGGGGAGAGTAGCAGCGATCACCGAGCGCGAGGACGCGGGAGAGCGGCAGGGCTGCGGGAGGCGCGTGAAGGCGGCGTTTCCGGCGGCGCCGCCGAACAGTCCGGTCGCTGGTCCAGCTGGGAGCTGGCTTACCATGGCCAGCCTGGTGCGCGAGCCGCCGCCCCCTGCCAGAGCGCCACCGCCGGCCCATCGACTGCTTCCCAAATACGGCCGGAACAGGGGCGCACGCAGGCGGGCGGGGTACGGGCGAGCTCGCAGCTGCGCCTCGCGGGGTACGGGCGAGCTCGCAGCTGCGCTCCGCGGGGTACGGACCATCTACAGCTAGCAGCTGTGGGTGGCTCCTCGCCGCGCTGCCACAGCCATTCGACTCCTCACTCAGCCGCACGGCCTCCGCCGCCTTGTCTGGAAGCGGACGGAACAAAACCCGTGGCCCATCCTGCGGTTTGTCCGCACGGTTCTGGCCGGATCACAATCCTCAAGCACCCAGAGCCTGTTTATCTGCGGCAGAGCAGGCACAACTACAAGCAAGCACGCACTCGCCGTCTCATGTTCAGTCAACGGCAATAAGATCAATTATACTAACGAGATACCAGACAGCGCAGACCGGTAATAAAGATCATTTTCCTATGCAAATACGCAGGTATTCTAAACAAACAGGGTCTAATGGCGGCAGGCGGGGCGGACTGCCATAAACGGCCATTACAGCCGGGATCACGCCGGGCTGTCGGCCCACTTAATGAACTCGCCCGGTAATTAGATGTTGAATCAATTCCATAAGTTAGCGGTGGCGGCGCGGTCGGGCGCGCCGACAGCGGCCAAGATGGCGGCCGGCCGCGTGGCGCGGCCGCGGCCAATCAATCGCAACGGGTCCATCACGACGCCAAATTACGGCCGAATTATGGCATCCATCAGCGTTCGCAGTTCCGTCATCGGCCGGTTGAAAGGGCCGGCGGTAGCGCGATTCGTCGCACCACTCGGCCCGCCGTCCGCGGCGCCGGCCGGCCGGTAATGGATCCGGCCGCGGCCGCCGCCTGGCCGCCGCCTGGCCGCCGCCCGCAGGCGGATCGTCAGGCGGATCGTCAGGCGGCGGGCCGCTCAGGCTCGGGCCGAGGGCGCTGCAGGCGGGACGCCGCTGAGTGGTGAGCATGGCTTATTCGGCAGGCGTTGTTAAGCGCGCCTATGGTCGTAGGCTGATGGAAGCTGACCGGTGCGGGAGAAGCAGGCGGAGGTGGGCAGGCTGGTACAGACAGCGAAGCATTTGCCTAGAGTCCCCCTCTCGAGGCATGTACCCCCACCTCCTCCCCTTAACTTTCGTTTTTTACGTTTTGACATGTGCGTGAATAAATTTTAACGATACAAATGAAGATAGACACGTAAAAGTATAAAGGTCGAGAGCACGCAATGTTGTTTTACTTAGTGGAAGAAATTTCACGCTTCTGCGCGCTAAACTGGGCATTCGGGAATAATATTTGAGTCGTACCCATCCATTGCGAAATCCTGCATACACTTCCGGGTACCGCCCCGACGCCCGCTGATGTGGAGCGTTTGGCACAGGCCAAGGATGCTGTGGACCGTTTGTCACAAGTCCAGGTTGAGGTGGATTGCTTGACACAAGCTCAGGATGATGTGGACCGCTTGGCACAGGCCCAGACTGAGGTGGACTGTCTGGTACACCCAGGCTGAGATCGACCGTTTTACACAGGCCCCGGCTGAGATCGACCGTTTTACACAGGCCCCGGCTGAGATCGACCGTTTTACACAGGCCCCGGCTGAGATCGACCGTTTTACACAGGCCCAGGCTGAGATCGACCGTTTTACACAGGCCCCGGCTGAGATCGACCGTTTTACACAGCCCCGGCTGAGATCGACCGTTTTACACAGGCCCAGGCTGGGATCGACCGTTTTACACAGGTCCAGGCTGAGATGGACCGTTTTACACAGGCCCCGGCTGAGATGGACCGTTTTACACAGGCCCAGGCTGAGATCGACCGTTTTACACAGGCCCAGGCTGAGATCGACCGTTTTACACAGGCCCCGGCTGAGGTGGACAGGGCCCCGTGCGGGTGCGATGGTTCCTCGGCTGGAGATAATGACAGCCGTCTGGCCGGTGTTGGCGTGATGAATATACCCGGCAGCGATGGAGCAGTGCAACCGGATGACCTGCTCTGCTCCACGCCGAACATCCCCAGCTCCAGTGCAGCTACAGATATGAGGTCCACGGCCAACATCCCCAGCTCCAGTGAAGCTACAGATGTGTGCTCCTCGGTAAACATATCCAGCTCCAGAGCAACTCCAAAGGTGTGCTCCTCTGCGAACATTCCTAGCTCCAGTGCAGCTACAGATGTGTGCTCCACTGCAAACATCCCCAGCTCCAGCGCAGCTCCAGATGCGTGTTGCACGGCAAACATCCCCAGCCTCAGAGCAGCTACAGACGTGCTCCGCGCTCGACTTTAGCGCCTGTTCATCTCACTATGTTAGGCGCATTGACATTTTTATTCACCGAGACACTGTGGGCGTGCGCCTCCAGTTACATCGTTTACATTCGGCGTCCGGAGTGACATCCGGTGGGTTACTTGAGAAGCTGACATAAACTGTGAGCTTGCGCGCTGCTTTCTCAAGGCGGTGCCCTCGCGCATGGTTGATGGCTTGGACTGTGGCGGGCAGGGACGATAACAGGCCCAGCGGTCCTCAGCGGTGTACGCGCCTGGTTCGACGTCACTTCATGGTGCGCTATCTCCTGGCATCTCGCCGCGCCCGCCGCTCGTTCCACTCCTGTGATGGCTGTGGACAACGGCACGAGACGCGTGTTTGTTAACATCGGAGAACGGATCAAGATCGCCGCGTCGGTGGACGTTGGACCGGATTGTTGTGCGCGCGCTGCTCACGTGGGTGGGCGAAATGGGACCAGCTCCGGCCACTATCACCGAGACGCCGGGAGAGGTCCACCCCCGCCGCGACCGGCGGCGCCACATTCCTGGCGCGCCGGTTTCGCCGGCAGACGTGCGACGATTACGATCTGGCGCGGCGGCGGCACGTGCGGCGGCGACGAGGCGGCGGCCGGCGCAAGGACGGCGGCGCAGCCCGGAGGGAAGCAGAGGCAGATGGTTGGGAGGAGCGAGAGAGGAGGGAGGAGAGAAAGAGGGAGGAGGAAGACAGAGCCAGAGGTGCAGCCAGAAGTTGCGACGGGGGGGGGGGGGCAGCATGACTTGCGACGGAGTGGGGCTAATCTTTTACGAGCGAGTCCCAGACCCATGGTTAGTGCCTATGCACTGCGAACAGACCAGCAGACCCTACAAACGCCAATAGGTGCAACACCTAGCGTATTGATGAGGTATCGATGTTGGTTTGCACTGGTGCCTCAAGCAATTGCTTCAGATGCGTACCTTGCATAATCACCCCACCATCCGCCAGTCTTTTGGCGAAATAAGAGCGCCGATCTTTTCTAGGTTACCAGCTCCCGGTATTATACTGAGCAGTGTCGTGGTGAACAACTGCTCTTGAACCCGACAGGGAGGGGGCTAAAGCCCCTATGAGCGCCCCCCCCCCCCCCCTCCTCCTCCTCTGACCGCGCCACTGGACATAGTGAAAAGTGGCATGAAGACGGTATTCAGGAAAGCGATGACGCGCGCAATGACACAATATGGTCCAGGAAAAATTAACTGAGACAAAAACCTGAAGTTTGTTCGCCTACATTTTCTACATTCCAAATATTTTCACCCTTGTGATCTGTTCTCTCGACTCTGTACGTCGCTTACATATATTCCTTTGACTGAGACGGCAAAAATAATGAGCAGAATTGCATTTGATCACTCATTAAAAGCACTCAGGTAATGGACGTCCAACTCACTCGTGCCTGTTATACTGGCCGCAAACGTGTATTTACTCCGTGAGTTCAGAAAGGCATCTGATTACATCAAAACGCCCCCAAACTCATCAATTGCCTTTCATTTGAGTCGTACATAAATGACTGGAAACTTAAGTGCATCATTTCCAAGCGACTCGATACATATGCTGGATAAGCCGAATTTGTGCAGAAATAATCTGATGTCATCCGTTTAACAGCATCCAGTACCACAAAATTCGCTAAATTGCTTTCGTTTACTAAACTGAAAGAGAGTGAGCTAAACTGAAAGAGAGTGAGCAACTAGATAAACACAGCCCACCACGTCCGGCTAGGCATCATCGTGGCTGATACGACAGAAAAAAGCGCGGGGCCAAGATGAACAAGGGGTCCAGATGACAATTTCGGGATGCGAGTAACCTGCAAAACGTAACTTTGACGCGGTCGGAGTAGAGTGAACATGCTCGCCGTTCCCAGGAGTTTATCAAACGTTAGCGACCGACGCCCCGCTCTGCCATCACAGCTATTATGTTCCAGTGCGATATCGCGTAATCACAGGGGATAGGCGTGGCGGATGGGCATTATCTGCGGTCCGTTGTGCGGCTTTCTCACAACCATCAGTCGTGATTGAAACCTTGCGGACACTAGCAGCACTTGACCGCGTAAATATCGGATGTTGTGGCAACCGTGGTTCAGGTTTTTAAGGGCGTCGATTGTACCTTTATGAGGCTGCTGCTTGGTACACCGTAGGCGGGACACAGTGCATATGCAAGGAGGCTGCAGCTTAGTTAAGCCGAATGCCAGTCAGCAAGACCGACTCTGTGCCATCGCCCTGCATCCCTTACGAGACAAAGCATTTACTTGAACCCTCGCGTTGAAGCGGCCCCGGCGCCAGACCAAACTCCCAGCGGTGTACCAGTTTGGCCCAACAAACAGGCAGATGCCTGACGTGAACACAATGTTTTCCGGCTGGGATCATTTCGTTCCTAGGTCAGCTGTGCGTTTCCCAATTTGCTGTAGGTCTCTACACAAGAAATGGTTACATCCGATCTTTATGAGCGCCTATACCTTAACTATCAGGTATGCACTGGGCAGGGCTGAGGAGTACAACCCAGACACTAAGAGGCGCACGGATACCCAGTGCAGCTGCATGGCTGCGGGCTTGTATCCATGTGACCTTACACAGTACGCATGCACAGTGGATGACAGTGGGACCATGCTCGCAAGTTCCAACAAAGGTGTCGTGTTTTACATACCGCACTGAAATCGGCTGAATTTTCAGGTCTAATGTAACTATTGAACCCATCTCGCCCAAGCACTGAACCATGTAGGCAATCGGCCTAGATGCACTTTATATTTGCATGCAGGCTTATTGGTATCATTCATAGCACGTGATTCTGATTCGTACTGACATTAACACGATCCCAAAAATCTGCAGTGTCCTCCGTTTGTGGCGAGATTTGTTTATGTCTCTGTGCAGTCATTGCCATTAACATAGACTGTGGGACAAACAAAGCACAGGCGTCATTAGATGGCGGGACTGGTGGGGCTGCGTTGCACAACTTTCCTGTAAGCCTGGCTTATATACCTAATGACCCTTGGCAGCGTCTAAAGTAATTTGTCAATGCTCATGTATTCCCGCTCTAGTTCTTTCGAGCCCAGCATGTCACCATTCCCTCATGCCGTTTGTGCCAGGCCACCAAAGTCCGCAGCTCTTGTTTGCTTCATGAATTTGCCCTTGGCGAAGCTGAGCGGTTGACCTTTGGTCTCGTGTTGACCCGCGGCGTTCGTGTTTGATCTGCGTCTGCCGTAGCCAGCTATTCAGGAATGGGCCGTGCCTTGCGTGGCTCGAGCTCAAACGGCACCGACAGTGCCTGACGCCTGAAAACTTTAAAGTGGCTTCGCACCATAATCGGATGTGACTATCACGCCATGCCCAATTTGCGGCCATTATTGAATCAAATCATTTACAGGTCCATTAGAAACTTTTCGCTTTCCTTAATGTATATCGTGCAACATAATTGGGCAATTTCCCCTCCATTATGTTCGAGGAAATTATATGATAATGGCGTACCTGTGTGTGTAATTGCTTTATTCCTGGTATGCCAAAGGCATCAAACGACCATCGATTAGGTTGTTGGCCGGCCCAATCTCCATTTTGTATAAATTCGAAACAGATCATATCTTGTCTCAGCGGCGGGAAAATATTTGCAAAAATCCTGTCATTTGTATTCACTTTACATAAGGTTATCTTCATCTAAAAGAGACTTGGATAGCTGGAGCTCATACCGCAGCCTCCGTGCTTTGAGCTAGCGTGCAACCATGAACTATTGGCTTCAATCATCCACTTGTTTTTTGTTCGCGTGAAAGCCTTCTGTAAGGATCAAAGCTAACAGTTTCCTTTCTATTCGCGCTTCCACAACCACGTAACGGACCCTTTGCATGGCACATAGTATGTCTGGACTCTGGTTTCTCGGTCAGCGCCTTCTTTGCCGTTTCGCCATATTTATCGGCTAGCTGCCTCTCAGCCACGGCTGCACACTCCTTTCTGTCTCTGCCCGCATTGCTGACCAGTGCTGCGTTACTCTGCCCCTAATAATTTCCAATGCTGACCAATGCTGCGTTACTCTGCCCCGAATAATTTCTAATGCTGACCAATGCTGACCAAATTACTCTGCCTCTACTGAGTTCCAATGCTGACCAATGCTGCGTTGCTCTGCCCCTACTCAGTTCCAATGCTGACCAATGCTGCGTTGCTCTGCCCCTACTCAGTTCCAATGCTGACCAATGCTGCGTTACTCTGCCCCTACTCAGTTCCAATGCTGGCCAATGCTGCGTTGCTCTGCCCCTACTCAGTTCCAATGCTGACCAGTGCTGCGTTACTCTGCCCCTACTCAGTTCCAATGCTGACCAATGCTGCGTTACTCTGCCCCTGCTCAGTTCCAATGCTGACCAGTGCTGCGTTACTCTGCCCCTACTTAGTTCCACGCCACGTCTGCCGCGCCGAGCCGCTCCAGCGATTCCACTGCTGTGGCCAACAGACCACTCGCGCCGCAGCAGGGCTTAGTCTCGGTCAGCCCGATGCCGAACTCCATCTCACTATCCGCGCCGTCCGGTGCGCGATGCCCCCCCCCCCCCCCCCTCCTCGACACCCCATTATCGCTGCGGCGCGGCCCACATCAGGGGCCTCGCGGCGCGTGTTGATGTTTTGACAGTTCTCGGTCAGCCTGATTGATAATTTGTCACCTGGCGGCATAGTTTCTTTCGCGGTTTCTAATTAGCATGTAGCGCCTAAACAAGCACCCGGCTAAGTGGTTTTCACCCATGGTCGTAGATCGCCTTCGGTGTCTCGTTATAAAATCATTATTCATCTTTGTTGTCGGTCAGCTCCGAGGCGTTGCTATGTTAATGCGCTGGCACCCCGCTTTGAGCGTGGCTGGCAGGCGCCGGGCGCTTCTGTCAGAGACTGTACCGCACAGCGAGCACGCCATGCTGGCTCGGTGGGTAGGAAGGCGCCGCGACCCGCCGGGTCAGGGGCCATCGGTCACCGCGCCTGTTTGTTTGTGTGGAGGCGTGTAATATATTGCCGATCTGTTTAAGCGCTCGTTTGCGATCCTGTGAGACCGAGCATGGTGCCCTCAGGGGGCTGTCTGGGCGTGGAACAGGAGGCGGTCTGGATGGGAAACAGAAGACTTTCGTTTGAAACGGGAGACTGCCTGGGCGTGAAGCAGTAGACTGCATGAGCGTGAGACAGGACACTGCCCGGGCGTGAGGCAGGACACTGCCCGGGCGTGAGGCAGGACACTGTCCGGGCGTGAGGCAGGACACTGCCCGGGCGTGAGGCAGGACACTGCCCGGGCGTGAGGCAGGACACTGTCCGGGCGTGAGGCAGGACACTGCCCGGGCGTGAGGCAGGACACTGCCCGGGCGTGAGGCAGGACACTGCCCGGGCGTGAGGCAGGACACTGCCCGGGCGTGAGGCAGGACACCGTCCGGGCGTAAGGCAGGAGACCGCCTGGGCGTAACGCAGGAGACTGTCTGAGCGTAAGGCGGGCACAGCACAGCGTTAGCATCTTGGGGCATTGTATGCACCGTGATTTTGGGGGAATGGCTTGGGCGCTGAGCGCACCGAGGTTAGTGATTGCTAGGGCAAGATGTGCCGCGCTCTCCAGCGACGGATCTGCAACCTGCAAGAATCCATGAACTTGAGAGCTCGGAAGAGAATCTCGCCTGTTGCCAAATCACAACTCAAAACCAGTGGGCATTCGTGTTGTGCGTTGTGGCCTCCGAGCAGCGCAACTTCGTGTCAGGCTGGCGGGAATCGTGTTAACCGTAATCGTAACCGTATTTGGTCCTATCTCAGCGCCTGCGGGCCCACGGCCTCCGCCTGGTATTGGTCGGGGTTGGTGAAAGCTAACGCGGCGCTCGTGTGCGCGCCGGGTTTCGCCGATCTGTGGTGTACTGCTGCGCCTCACTCGACTTGAGCAGGCGGTTATTCGTGCGTGCGCGTTCCGCGGTGTTCATTTCCATTCGTATGTGCCACCCGCAGGCAACGGCATAAGCGCATGCAGAACTCGCAGCAGAAAACCGTGCCGCCACACACACACACGTATCTACAAAAGCGGATTTATGTCGGGCTCGTTTCCAAAATCAGTGTGAGGATTGCACATTAACATGCACGATCGATGCGACGCAACGTTTCAACATTGTGTAATTCTTGCTGATGAAGGATGAACATGTCGAGTCACTGATGAGGGGCGGACATATACGCAGCACGGGGCTTCGAATCTCCTTTCACCGCAGTGCAAGCTGCAACCAGTCCTGTAGAAGTAAGTGGATGCTAGTTTAACAACGATCTAAATAGGCTCACATCTGACCTTTTTCCTTGTCATTCCATATCTTGCGTTGCCTCTTCATATAGTTTGTAATAGCAAATGCGATCTGCACCCATTTGATCGGACATTGATGGCCAAAGCAAGAAAATGACTATAGTATTCCACGTAGAACACTAAAGCCTTACATAAAGTATCGATTTCAGCGCCATGTTAACCACTGACAGACCTAATGGCGGCAAATGTGATTAAGGTGATGTAAAACTCACGTGAAAAGCTTCATGGACAGTCTTGAAGCGTAACCTTAGAAAAAAAACACACTGCGAGCTTCGACAGGACCACCAGCAACACCTGCCTGATGCTCTGTCCGGAGCTGGTGGCGCGCGCCCGGGAGTGGTCAGCCCTGGAGGCGGTGCCAGCCTCTCCACAATGGCGCCGTACTGCGCCGCCCGGGGCCGCGCGAGTGCCGTTTTTCACGGCGTCCTGGTTTTTCTGGAGCCGGACGGCGCGGCCCGTGTTTTGGCCGCGGCCGCCGCTGTGTGATAGAGTAGTGGGCGTAGTGTGTGCCAGGAGGCAGGCGGAGAAGAGAATCCACCAGAACGGATGGCTCGTGTTTCTTGGTGGGCGCGTGATGGAGTGAGCAGATGCGTTCCCAGTCGGGGCAGCTGAACATGCGCATTTGCTGCCCAGGACAGCTGAGCAGCCCGATTCCTGCGTTCAAGATAGTTAAGCGGCAAGAAATACCAGCAAAAAATCTGTCAAATTGCATGTTGCCTGTTTCGCTAACGGCTTTTGAATCACTAGCTCCATTTTCATCACCAATGGTCAATGGCACACACCAGCGTTTTACAAGTGCACATTAATGAAATATAATTTTGTAATCAGCAACGCGGATTGCACACTAGTTAGCAGAAACTACCATCTGAGTGACACATGTCCGCATTATTCTAAGCATATAACCGTTTAAGGTGATTCTGCTATTGCGCATTGCACAGTTTTTATGTTTGCTGAAGCAACGATATTTGGGAACTGGATAAATTTTCACGCTCCCTGTTTCTGAGAAAGCCGATGGCTGAAATCTGTAAATTGCCGCTGAGGGCAACGTAGCAGCATTGGGCAACATAGCAGCTGAAGGCAACATAGCAGCTTGGGGCAACATGGCAGCTTAGGGCAACGTAGCAGCTTATGCGTTTGTTTCTACTCGTGACATCTGATTTACCGCATATCTCCTTGCGGCAACCGAGCCACGGCGCCACGCCGGAAAAACAGCTTGGTGGTGGCATTACAGCTCCGGAGACGGTACAACGGTGTTGGCAATAGTACTTCGTCGGACCCAGTTGGAGCTGCTGGCAGCTGTAGCTCCCTCTCCAGACGGCTGAACATCACATCCATTGGCCTGCATTTGATGGCGCAAAAGTATGATGTGTATATATATATACATACATATATATATATGTATATATATATATATATATGTGTGTGTGTGTGTGTCTACATATATGCATATACACACACACACACACACACACACACACACATATATATATATATATATATATATATATATATATATATATATATATATATATATATATATATATATATATATGTGTGTGTGTGTGTGTGTCTACATATATGCATATACACACACACACACACACACACACACACATATATATATATATATATATATATATATATATATATATATATATATATATATATATGTGTGTGTGTGTGTGTGTCTACATATATGCATATACACACACACACACACACACACACACACACACACACACACACACACACACACACACACACACACACATACATATATATATATATATATATATATATATATATATATATATATATATATATATAGCGTACGGGGGCCAGGGCTTCACATATGTGTAGAAGTATATGCATTCGCTCAAGCCACGCGGTGTCAATCTTAATGTACGGTTGCCTTAACGGAGTGTTTCATATTTGTATCGGGTTTTGAACTGAAAAAGCCGTCTTGAATATCGTTCGGTACAGCTCACGGTCCTGTCATGTTGAAGGCCTAGACCTCTCTGGTTTCTGAGCTGGGTAGATGGGTACAGGACGAAGGTAGGTAGACTTTTTCGGGAAGACTACTTGAGGGCCACCCAGGCATCCATGACGTCATAATAAGGAAATTAAAATATTGTCATGCCATTAGTCATGCGACGATCAAGGCTAAGAAAAACATGATTTTCGAGTTGCTCATACTTGGCGCTTGTGAGCACGATATCAAGATATAGCGGTCGTCAATTGGCACTAAATGAATGCTACGCTACCTAATATGATGTAATCAAACAATGACGTACCGAGGAGAATAGTCACTAAACAGAGATGTCATGTTGTCTAGAGCGGTCTTTTCCAGATAGAATGATACCAATAGTTACAAGTGAGCTTATTTCATCATAGCGGATGTTTGTTTCACTGCCTTCAAATGTGGAACATTTCCTCCAAGCGCCAGCGGCTCTTTCTGGAACCGTCATTGGTACTGACTTTCAACGTACTCTGGGCGGACCAGCGTTCCCTGGCACTGACCAAGCAGCGTCACTGTTGGCCAGGGCACTGCTCCAGGGTCGTCGGCACTGATTGAGCCGCAGCTACCGGCACTCCCGCACTAAAATCTGGCAGCTGTAATCCGCGCTGCCTGGGGGCCGCTCAGCCGCGGTCGGCTGTCTGCCCGCTCTGTACCGCTCGCCTGCGTCCGTACGCGCCGGAGCAGGCGGGCGGCCGGCCTCCTTGGCTGTGGCTCAGGGTCGTCCGGTAATAATGCATCGGCTGGCGGATCACGTGCATTCTTGGCCCGACTGGACCTGATTGATCCTCCACCTGGGTGGTCCAGCCGTCCCGGCACCGACATTGTAATTTCAAATTAAAACAACGGCAGGACAAATCACTCTGCCTGATGTTAAATTGCCACCTCCAGTGGGTCCGGATGGGCGCGATAGTCTCGGCTCTCCGCGCCGGCTGTGCACAGGCGGGACGGCCGTGATAATGGGACGGTCGAGACTATCGGTGCGATCCGCGAGGTGCTGCGGTGAAGAAAATAAAGCCAAACCTGTGATTATGCCCTGGAAACCCGCGATAAATGCTAATCATGGCCGCACTTAACAATTCACGAATAAATAATTTATCGCTGTTTGGGGAACTCCTTGTTGAGCCTTGTTAGGCTCAATTTATGCACTTAATGCTATTTTCTTTAATGAGGGGGCGTTGGGCAACGCTAACTACTATGGGTTATCCGGCACTGGACCGCCCGACTTGCCAGTTGCTAGCGCATCCGTGACTGGAACAATCAGAGTGAAGAGCAGGCCCGCTTGTCTCAATTAGAGAGAAGGAGGGCGCAGGCTTGCGCTGTGTCGTTGTTCCGAGCCTCCCGCAGAGCGGTGTCGTTGCAGCACCCACATACGGCGCGGCGCGGCGCACGATTTCCGTCATGTGCCGTTCGGGTTGTTGTGCATGTGCCTATTTATAGCCCACGGTTTTCCGGTACCACGCGTCGGGCCGTGACTTTTTATGAAATGTGTGGAACTCTGTCGGTTGTAAGCGAAAGCGACGTCAAGTTTAAAGCCCCGATGCTTCCGCCATGTTTGTTGAATGTGACATCTAAACGTTTTGCATACTAGAGAGGTTCACAAGCCATTATGAGAGGTAGTGTGCTATCAACTTGAATGTGACAATGCCTCGTTAAACACAAAGTGGAAGCATTTAACGTCACAGCAAATTGCGTTCCTAATCCTGTATGTACACACGTTTTCGAATTTCGCTGTCACGTTCGTTGGTGGCGCGGCCAGCCATCCAACATGGCCGCCAGGAGGCTTCGACGTCCCCTGCGGAGTTGCTGCATGCCTGCTGGCGATGGGTTGAGCCGTCGCTGATAAACAACATCAATGGCTTAATTTCTCTGCTCGCGCCGCTGCAGCCAGCCGTCAACTCAGCCAGCGTCTAGCATGTGTCGCCAGCCAGCGGCCAGCGTGTGTCGCCAGCCAGCGGCCGGCGTGTGTCGCCAGCCAGCGGCCGGCGTGTGTCGCCAGCCAGCGGCCGGTGTGTGCTGCCAGCCAGCGTCGGCGGCAGGCCGGGCCGACATGTTCACGGCGTCGGCCGCAGCTCGGTCGCCTGTCAAAGCGCCATAAACATGTTGTGAGGTCTGTCCAACGCCAAACGCGGACACGTAAAAACACGACGGCGACGGCGGCGGCGGCGGCGCGGGTGCAAAACAGCAGCTGGCGAGGTCCGGCCGGACCCGCAGCACCCGACCGCGCGGGGCGCCTGCGCCCCCGGCACTCTCCAGCACTGGCACCCTGCGCGCAGGCACCCAACCGCGCGGGGCTCCGGCGCCCCCTCCCCCCGGCACCCTCCAGCACTGGCACCCTGCGCGCAGGCACCCAACCGCGCGGGGCTCCGGCGCCCCCTCCCCCCGGCACCCTCCAGCACTGGCACCCTGCGCGCAGGCACCCAACCGCGCGGGGCTCCGGCGCCCCCTCCCCCGGCACCCACCAGCACTGGCACCCCGCGTGCAGGCACCCGCCGGCGCTGGCACCCCGCGCGCAGGCACCCGCCGGCGCTGGCACCCCGCGCGCAGGCACCCGCCGGCGCTGGCGCCCCGCGTGCAGGCACCCGCCGGCGCTGGCACCCCGCGCGTAGGCAACCGCCGGTGCTGGCACCTCACACGCCACTTAGACGGGTGCAGCTGCACAGGCGCTAGGCAACAGGCGAGAGAAGACTGGGTGGCCTTGCGTCTTGGGCCGAGACTTAGAATTGGGACATCTGTTTCGGTGAGCTGCGTCGCGTTGCTGATTTTGGCGTCGCAGACAGAAGATATCATTATTATTAGTCCTTCTTGCACGACATCTTACCTCAAAATTGAGAAATATTGAAGGGACGGAGAAGAAACCGCTTGCTTATAACATCTAAGTGCCCCAAGTCTTAGGCATCTCTCGACTCCCGTGAAGTTCTTCGGCACATGCGCGAACAGTGCCGAGGCGCTTGCACTGTTGAGCAGCGTTCACCCATTGCGTGCCGCTGATCACCAGTTCCATGATACGAAAAGAAGATGGTAAATGGCTGGGCAAGACAACATATAATGGGAGAGATCCGACAATTACCCGGGCCTCATTATGAGAATACACCACGATGACAGGGAAATTATCCGCACTTGTTCCAACAGCGATATTATTCCTCTATACGGACGGCGCCGTCCACCGCGCTGGAATTAAAGTGCACCATTTGTTCACCCCTAATTACAGGTGGCGAGGCGGCCGGCCGGCCATTTTTACACGCAGCGCGGCGCGGCCGAGTGTCAGGTTCTCGCGCGAGGAGGCGCCCGCGGGCCCGGCCGCTGCCGGGGCGCGATTAGAGCCGCAAACATAATGGCATCTGCGGACCGGTGGTCACGCTGCGCCAAGATGGCACGATACCGCTATTTATGGACATACAAATTAAAGCAGTATTTTACAGAGCTTCCCGGAGATTTATTTCGTAGTTCTTCTCGTGAGCGTCCATTTTGTTTTTGTGCGTGTCGGGGAAGATCGAGAGGCTACTCGGTTCGAGAAAAGAAAACAGGTTGTCAGTTTGACTGAATTAGAACCGGTCGTGTTACGAAAAGAGCTGTTGTTCGAGGGAGCGTCTTTACGTATCTAATTGATCATCGAGGGCCACAGTCACGTTAGCGTATTTTAACGCTGCATATGCGCCTTTTGATCTGGCAAACCAATCATCTTCTGGAAGTGGACGAAAACACATGGGCATACTTTAATGCTTCAACAAGTCACAGTCGAGAGACAAGAGAAAATTGAACTTGCACGAGAGAAAATTGAAAAGATGCAAAGCGAAAGTGTAAGTTCATGTAGATGCCAATCAGTGGATTTACTTTTTCCGATTTGGGCATAAACATGTTTTGGACCGCACAAAGCGACGTACTGTGGCATCATTTTGGGCCAGTTTGTCATGTTGGCATACATTTGAAATTTCCGGAAGCTTTCATGCGACATCCGCGCTGCGGTGGGCCTTGCTTCCCCACCGTGCATCCAGCCGTCAGGCCTGTGATCCCAAACCTGTAATTTCTGTTTGAACATTTCAAGACCTTACCCTGTCCTTCCTAGCCGGGTGGAGAAATGCGGAGTATGATGCTCGTCTCTGCCTGCCCAAGCTCCGCGAAACGGTGGGTTCCCCGCGCCAAATTTACCAGAGCTGTCCAAATATTGGGAGATGCCGTCACACCGAGGTACAGTCGTCGCCGTCCGCAGGAATAGAACCTAACCGACTTTGACGCTTTAGGAAACTCACGTGAGAGAACTTTTCCGCTTCTATTGGTTCTCATTGGGGACCCCCTGATCCCCTTTTAGCTGGGTGGTGCCAAACGCTTGTAGCGGGTGACGTCTCCTTTCCCTCGCCAGTTGTCTCCGTTTCACTACCATACCCATGCTCGCAGCGCAGCGTCAAAGCTGTGCCGCTACGCGGTGCCCCGTCGCATCGGCCCACCCGGCCACCAGCGGGTGTACGTCGCCGCTCGGCTCGCCTGGCCATTTTGTGGCGGTGTCCTCCAAGGTCGGCACCGCCAGGTGCCGCCTCGGGCGGAGGGTGGGGTTCGCTACCCCCCCCCCCCCGCGGCCATCGCGCCCCCCTCCGGCGGCAGCGAGCCCCCCCCCCCCCTCCGCTGCTCCCTGAGCTCCGATCAGCGGCGCCGTGGTCGATTTCCGGCCGGATATGAGGTGCCGGAGGCTGCAGGTGCTGGCCACGCCCCGGCCCATGCACTGGCCCCGGGCGGTGCCGCGCCGGGGCCAGCCTCGGCTGCAGGGGTGAGCCCCGGCCGCGGCCACGCCCAGCCTCTGTTGGAGCGCTACCAGCCAGGCGTCTCAGACACGCTGTCTGTACGCCGTCTGCACAGCATTTTCGGCGTTTAGCAGGGGCGTTGGAACGCTCCCAGAAGTGGGCGGGCCAAACCTCTGTTTAAGCCCATCTCTTCCATGAATCACCACTGGTCGAAGACATATTTTCGCGTATGGTAGGTGAACTATATATATATATATATATATATATATATATATATATATATATATATATATATATATGTGTGTGTGTGTGTGTGTGTGTGTGTGTGTGTGTGTGTGTGTGTGCGTTCTAACATCTGGTGTGTGCATTCAAGTGGCCGAAATCCTGGGAGAAATCAGGTTTTAGGGGAAGGCTAAGTGAGCCGAATGCAACTCCCCCAACCTACCTAAGAAGAGGGCCTTCCCGCCAGTGCCACTGGGGTGTGGGTATTATGCCTAAGCGGGCTGGCTTGGTGAGCCAGCCCGCTGGGTATATTATCGATGTTTTCATCTATTCGAAAAGGGCGGTGCTTGTTTCCGAATGTTCCTGTACTCAGAATGGCACTGGTATGCCCAACGCACATAACCAAAGTATGCAAGCGATGCATAACGATGTTGTGGATCGCTCGCATAGTCGATACCTATATGCAAGTAATGTCGAATTGTATCATTCTCATCAATCAAGCTGTCTTTTTCCGGTCGTTCATTAGTCTTCCGTACGTAATAGTAGTAGTCAATGAGGCCTGCGTACTCATTTGTACTATGCTTGGTATCTTAACGTGATTAATTGCCTGCATAATGCATCATGTTTTACATGCGCTGCCCAGCTCACCGCGACGCGTTCTCACCATGCCGCTCATGCTTTTGCGCTTGATATGCACATGAATCTATTACTAACGCTGGAGCTATTTGACTTCAAGCAATGTACATACACCTCGGCGTTTTTAATCAAGCAAATGGATTCCGCAGATGACCGGCGAGCGTGCAAAGGCGGCGCAGACCATGCTCTGTTTTTTAGCGCAACGCGCAGTGTCGGGTTGGTTAGTGGATGTGGCACGGAAGTCGCACTGTGCCAATTCACAGACTGACGTTGCAAGAGCAAGCAATAATCAACGTGCATGATGGCTGCAAACCTGGCTGCAGTAACCATAATCGGAAAACGTTGGCGTTAAAAACAGTCAACGAGTCTGCCCGAGGCGCCACATGTGTTACGAACAATGCGAAAACCTAAGGAGCTTGAGGCGTATCTTTATCACATGCCATAATCTTGGAGTAGCACAAGAATAGAAGCACGCCTCTAAATATGGTCAGCGCCGTAAAGTGCTGCAATGCAAATATATCGGCACGTTGCTTGAAGTGTAAATGTAGCATGGTCCACCGTAACTCTAGATCGATAGCATGGACATGACGTGACAGGGTTTCAGGCGGGCTTCCCTCGTTTATGGTCCCAGTCTGACAGCTGGTCGGCCGTCCGCAAAGCCGACACACCTAAGGCAAGCAAGCGTTTATTTGGCAGCACTGTGCTGTTTGCGGTCCAGTTCTCACTTCACCTCTAGCGCCGCTTTACTTTGCTCTGCAATACGAAACATGTGTGATCTTGGCACCCGGCTGTGTGACCAGATTGTGTCATCAGTAGACGTGCCGCCGCATTAGTGTCTCGCGGCTGCTCTATTAGTGGTGCGGAGGAAGAGCACGTTGCAGTCGGCGAACGAGGAACGACCTCATCGTCCGAATGTCACGCGCAGCCACCGGCGCGGACCGACGTAGCTAACCTCACACCAGACATCTCTCCTGGCCGCTGACCACTAATGCCAGTCATTCAGACGGAATACCGTCAATGAGCGGCGGTCGCAACATGCCGGGCAGTGCTGGCCGGCAGGCTGCGCGTGCCCCCCGCAGCCGTGTTTAATTTGGCAGCCCCCCCCCCCCCTCCCTTCCCTGGATCGGCTCGTCTCCCCCGCGCTGCCGCCCCTCAGATGCGCACTATTTAGTAGTTATGACAGCTGAGAGGGGACCGTGACGACTTCCGAGCCCTAATTGGCCGTGCGGGCGGCCGCGGCGCGAGGGTGGTCCCGGCGGCCGGCGGAGGTGACGCAGGCACGTCACGCCGGAGGTCGCCACGGGCTGCGGCGACGAGAGCTAGCAACGCCGGCCGCCGCTGGGAGAGGCACAGAGCGGCGGGGCACGCACCGGCCGCCGCTGGGACAGGCGCGGATCGGCGGGGCACGCACCGGCCGCCGCTGGGACAGGCGCGGATCGGCGGGGCACGCACCGGCCGCCGCTGGGACAGGCGCGGATCGGCGGGGCACGCACCGGCCGCCGCTGGGACAGGTGCGGATCGTCGCCGCTGGGACAGGCACGGAGCGGCGGGGCACGCACCGGCCGTCGCTGGGACCGGCACGAAGAGGCGGGGCACGCAACGCCGGCTCCCGCTGGGCAGCTAGCACTACCAGACAGAGCACTACGTACCACTGGACAGTCAGCACTACCAAACGGAGCATTAGGTACCGCTGGACAGTCAGCACTACCAGGCGGAGCGCCAGGTACCACTGGGCAGCCAGCACCACCGGGCGGAGCACTAGGTACCACCGGGGTCTTCGCCTACCGGGCGTGACCCGGTCTGCACACAGGGACTTTCAACATGGGATCAAGCACCTGTCACCAACGCGGATCTTCACCAGCACCAGTCACCACTCTGGTCATCACCATCAGACGCATCAACAACCACCCTCGGGGATCTTCACCGCCAGGCTAACACCAACCGTTGAGAGGATCTAATTCGGAAGATGTCTTGACTAATGGAAGTTAGGAGCAATGGTGGCTTCGCGGAAGACGTGGCAGGTCGTTGTGAAGACGGCTACATCGGCAATGAAGGCCGGCTATGTGTTACAGGCTTTAATATATCCACCCGAGACCTCACAATGTCACGGCAGATCCCACGAGCAGTCACGGCTAGCCTCACGGGTAGTCACGGCTGACCTCGCGAGCAGTCACGGCTGACCTCAAGGGCAGTCACGGCTGACCTCACGGACAGTCACGGGATGACCTTACGGGCAGTCACGGCTGACCTCACGGGCAGTCACGGCTGACCTCACGGGCAGTCACGGCTGGCCTCACGGGGAGTCACGGTTGACCTCACGGGGAGTCACGGCTGACCTCACGAGCAGTCACGGCTGACCTCACGGGCAGTCACGGCTGACCGCACGGGCAGCCTCCGCCGGCTGCACAAATGACATCATCAAGACAATAGTTACGGCTCAACTTGGCCGACTTGTCTGCTCTTTCAGCTGAGTGCGCACTATCCCCGGCAGGAGTTTGCTGCCGGTAACGGGCCAGCCACTATTTTACGTCGCGCGAAGACCTGTGGTCATTGGAGTCGCAATCTACGTCATCGGTTGTAGCCGGGGAACCAAAACACGCTGCTGGCGGGTTGAAAACTCATGCAAGCAATGGGGAAAGGGATGCAAAGCAGAGCAATGCAAGCGCGGAGCAAAGGAGTTTTACCTCGCACTGATGTCGACAAATGTTCGCTATGCATACACTGTACGACCACGAAAGCTGCTCTGCTTACCCTAAGAAGTGTGACACAGTCCTATGACACAGCCCTCCTGTGACACAGCGCTCATGTGACACGGTCTTCGCACATTTACGTCCTCCACTGTGGCCATGATTAAGGTCTTTGCTGTGGTCTTTGTTTTGTTAGCACAGACCTTGACTCACACTGATTTCCTGTTGCACCGCTGGGAAACAACTCCAGACAGGTTGCCAAAATATGACGCGTCAAGCTTCGAGGTGACTGCATTTGATTTCATGACCATGCCTGTCGCTTGGCGGACCGTGTGACCAGCACTGTTCATGTGATAGCTTTCGGCCCTGCCACGACTCGCTGTCGTGAGGGGTCGATTTCCTGTCATCGATGCCCGTCGCTGGTAGACCAACTGGTGCCGAGGCTTACCACAGAGATTGGGTTACCAGAGATCTGTATCACTCACTCATAAAGGAGTTAAAATCAGCCCGCTGCATGATAAACGGGTGTTCCAGAAGAAAATTATATATTTGAATATTTTATGCGTTTCGATATGAAGAGATTCAGTAATTTCTTGTATTTTTTGAGCCTCGAATGTGTGATGCATTATTCTCAGCTCATGGCACTCCTAGATGGTGACTGTAGTTGCAACGACAAGCACTTGCACTGCTGGTGGTGCGGCCAACCGATTGGTGACGCCGTTGGTGGCGGTTTTCTTCTCGTCGAAGCACTGTTGCTGATTAAAGGCTCTCCTGAGTGTGAGCCCAACAATCCACTAATGCATCGCGTGCGCAGATGCCTGCGGGGGATGGATTATCATAAACTAAACACCCAGCGTGGCTAACGCCGGCCCAGAGACGCTGGTGCACGCGAGAACGCCCTCTGGGACGTCTGTCGCAGCCCGGCACCGCCACAGCAGAAGCCGCTCCTACATGGGGGCGTGACAGCCTGTACAGTGCACTACAGTGCGACCCGCTAGTTTATGCATTGCAACCAGAAACGTGCGCTTTCATGTGTATTACGGGTAAACTATAGTCTTTCAGCTCGAGTTTTAAATATGCGTCAGCACTTCCTTCATTCCTTCCTCACCAGCGCAGGGATACAATGGTCCCGGCATGTCGCGTGAGCAAGAGGTGAGATACCAGGGGTGCCACCGGAGTACGTCTTTAGGAGCCCGGGCACCCCAGTAAGCCCACATTTTAACGCTAGGTGTACTGCAAGGCAGGGATAGAGTAAACCCAAAACGGATCAAAATTGTTGGTGAATCACCAAATCCTGTTTGGAAAATGCAACCCATTAGCTCAGATGTTTTTAGCTCTGTATCAAATGCTACTGTCCGCTAAAACGGCGCCTGAATCATTGTCTTATTCCAGTCTGTGTCCGGCGGTTCCTTCTCACATTCTTCCTCTCACTCTTAGCAACAAGCGGAACATCACCGCGACGGGGCAGCAGATTTGGTGAGCTCGGAAGCGGCCGGACAACATTTCCCGGTGGGCTCGGACGCGGCCGGACAACAGTTCCCGGTGAGCTCGAACGCGTTTTGCTGTCGCTGTCCGGTGAGCTCGGACGCGTCTCACCGCCTGAGGTCTGTCCGGTGAGCTCGGACACGTCTCACCATCGGAGGTCTGTCCGGTGAGCTCGGGCACGTCTCACCGTCGGAGGTCTTTCCGGTGAGCTCGGACGCGTCTCGCCGTCGGTGGTCTGTCCGGTGAGCTGGGACGCGTCTCACCATCGGTTGTCTGTCCGGTGAGCTCGGACGCGTCTCACCGTCGAAAGTCTGTCCGGTGAGCTCAGACGCGTCTCACCGTCTGAGGTCTGTCCGGTGAGCTCGGACACGTCTCGCCATCGGAGGTCTGTCCGGTGAGCTCGGACACGTCTCACCATCGGCTGTCTGTCCGGTGAGCTCGGACGCGTCTCACCGTCGGAGGTCTGTCCGGTGAGCTCGGAAGCATCTCGCCGTCGCTGTCCGGTGAGCTCGGACGCGTCTCACCGTCGGAGGTCTGTCCGGTGAGCTCGGACACGTCTCACCATCGGAGGTCTGTCCGGTGAGCTCGGGCACGTCTCACCGTCGGAGGTCTTTCCGGTGAGCTCGGACGCGTCTCGCCGTCGGTGGTCTGTCCGGTGAGCTGGGACGCGTCTCACCATCGGCTGTCTGTCCGGTGAGCTCGGACGCGTCTCACCGTCGGAGGTCTGTCCGGTGAGCTCGGAAGCATCTCGCCGTCGCTGTCCAGTGAGCTCGGACGCGTCTCACCGTCTGAGGTCTGTCCGGTGAGCTCGGGCACGTCTCACCATCGGATGTTTGTCCGGTGAGCTGGAACGCGTCTCACCGTCGGAAGTCTGTCCGGTGAATGTGGCAGCCGATGGCTGCTGATTGCGGTCGTGATACCGGCCAGTCGTGGTTCGCTGACAGCGCAGCCGTGTTAAACACAGGTCTCCAATAGCCTGCGTGGTCGCCGCTTTGTTTCCGTGGCAGTGAGAGTGAAGTGCGGTGAAAGCTGTTTTGTTATGGCTGTCTTGAATAGCCGTTTGGGGTAATTAGCCACCGATATCAATGGTGATTTTTGTTAGCTTTCCATTGCCTTCGCAGCGAGACGCATCGTCGAGCCGCGCTTCGCTCCTTTCCGCTGACTGGTAACCCATCCCCACGTCTTCCCAATGAACACCTCATGTCAGCAGCGGCGGCCGAAAGACACCTGCACTGATCGCCCCCCCCCCCCCCCCCCTGTCCTCCCCTGTCTAACGCAGGCACCGCTCTTCACGTCTTCCCAATGAACACCTCATGTCAGCAGCGGCGGCTGAAAGACACCTCCCGCACCGATGGCCCCCGTGTCCTCCCCTATCTGACACCGCTCCGCCGGCTGGGGCGGCCCATCCCGCGCCGCCCGTCGCCGCGACGCCCCGGGTGCCGGCGTGTGACCAACCGTGACGGCTGCGACGGCTGTGACGGGTTCCGGCGCGGCGGAGCTTCCGCTCGCCGGCCGGCCGTCTGACCGTCGTGGCGTCTTCGGGTGCCGGTCGGCGGCGTCGTGCGTGCGGTCGGCGGACCACCCGCGCCGCGGCCGCGGCCCCTCGTTAGCGACACACACACGGACGGACGGACGCGAGGCGTAATGAGACACCGAGACCCGCTAATATGGGCAGGTCGACCGGCCGATGAAGACGTCGGGCTGCGCGGGCCACCCGGCGCTGGGATGTTTGAGCGGCGGCACAGATTTTCGGCTAAACACGTGAACCGGCCGACATTCAGCTTATAATCTCGTAACATGTGTACAGCAACTGGGGAGCGTCTATATTACACTTCACATCAATGTAAATAGATGTTTACGTGAAAGTCTTCCTATCTCCCGTCCTACTTAATTAGCTCAGTCATTAATATACACAGTCGACTCGTTAGAGAGATTGCAACTTGAACTAGATCGTCCTTGCAACATGTGAAGTACGAAGTAAAATAATGCGCTTGCACCGGAAGTGATCAAAATGGTTGCGCATAAATGCGCAAGCTCGTACACAACGTCGTTGATTTAGTCAACCGTTCTAAGAATCATTCTGTTCGGCATCCATTGGATCCACCAGGCACCTCTTCTGCGAGCCAATAAATAATCAAAACAATACTGCAACAACAATAAAAATACACAGACTAGTGTGAAATCCAGGCGAGGTCCACTGACGTTCACCCACCTCATCCCAAACTGTCCGCCAAACATCTACCGAGTCCAGGACGGGCTGCGTGGCGTCAGGCCGAGTCCAGCAGGCGGCCGCCGCTGCAGCGCGCCGTCCTCAGTTCTGCGAGGTCCGCGCCGCCTACCCTCCGAGCTCTGGCGGACCGCCGCCACCGCCTGCCCTCTGAGCTCTGGCCGACGGCCGCCATCACCAACCCTCTGAGCTCTGGCCGACGGCCGCCACCGCTGGCCCTCTGAGCTCTGGCCGACGGCCGCCACCGCTGGCCCTCTGAGCTCTGGCGGGGCGCCGCTGGAGCGCACCGCTCTCACCCCTGCGACGTCCGCTCCACCTTCCCTCTGAGCTCTAGCGGGCGGTCGCCGCTGGCCGCCCCGCACGGGAGGACGCTGGCCTCTGAGGTCGGCCGGCCGCTTCAGTCCGAGCCGGCTGTGATCTGCGCTCCCGCGCCGCAGGTCGGTTGCTTCCGGTGCTGACTCGTCCCGGGCGCTGCGTGCCGCGCCGCCTCAGTCGTCCTCTTCGACAGGAACAGTGGCGTGGTTGTAGAGCCCCTCCGACATGAGCGACAGCGCCAGCGGGTTCCGCAGGCCCAACGACTTCTTGATCTTGGCGCGCTTGTTCTGGAACCAGATCTTGATCTGCGACTCGTTGAGGCTGAGCTCCTGGGCCAGGTCCTGGCGCCGCTTCTCGGTGAGGTAGCGGTTCTCCTGGAACTCGACCTTCAGCCGCGCCAGCTGCTCCGTGGTAAAGGCGGTGCGTGGCCTCTTCTCCTCTGGCGGCTTCCGCTTCTTGACCTTGCGGCTGCGCGGACCTGCCGGAGGAGGGCCGCCGGTCAGCGCGGCGCCGGACGGGAGGCCAGGGGTCAGGGGTGAGCTGCGGGGAGCAGGGGAAGGCACTGGTTCATACAGGGCGTGGACGAACAGGGTCATGTCCTGGTCTATCCGATGGAACAGTGTGGTGGTGCAGCCTTGGCGGGATGTACTGTAAACTGCTCGTAGGTGGAAGTGCAGCGTGGAGGCGGCAAGCGTGGGCTAGCGGACACCAGATATGTTGATGCACGCATGCACAGGTGTGTAGTAGAAGTTGTGAGTACGTCGGATATTTGATCTGTCATGCATTAACTTAAATCTCTTCTACACCATGAACACGGCTATGGGGAGGTGAGTTTTTTTTTCTCAAACCATTACTTCCTGGCATATTCGAAGTCGGTTATTTTCAATATATGAACTCATAATGCCGAAAGATCCGGAGCAGCAGGCGTTTCTTGATCATACCAAATGAAAAAAGTTTTGTTCTTAACACGAACCCAGCGTGAGTCAACTGCTGCATAACGGTGCCTTCGTTGTGGGCAGCGCTATAGTTTATGGCGTTACGGCCCATGAGGGCAAGCAGGAGTGGTAACGTTGCAGGCGACGAGGATTTTGGGGAGGTGCAAAACGTGGCCTTTTGATGAAAGGCCTCCGCGTGTTGGAGCACCGATCAGATAGAAAGGACCGTTTTGTTGGCAAAATCCTAACGAAGAGAATGATCCACGTGTGTAGTCAGCTTTGAAATAAAATGACCAGTTTGTTATCGACAATGCACACATACATGCACGGTCCCAATTTTTCTACACCCCAGAAGGCCACAGATGAGCTTGACTGAATTAACCGACGACATGTCAGTATCTTGAAACTGGCAATGACTGACTAGTGTCACGTGAACAGAAATCACCACAGCAACGGGCAGAGTCCAGCCACCAATATCTGCTCCTGGTCAGTGATGGCTGGATACCACGCCAAGTGCAGCATGTAACGGGGACAGCATCTTTTTGTAAAATTTGCCCGTGTTTCTATCACTCATTGACGCATACAAATAGCAAAACAATATCTACCATAAGCCTTATCTTGTATCCTCTTGTTCTGATAGCCCTTCAAGGTGAGACGTTCCCTTAATGGCTGTACATAGGAGAGCATGTGCTCTCTTATCGATCAGCCAGCTCTCCAGCCTCCGACTGGAACATCCAAGCCGCGTACAAGTCGCATCAAAAAGCCATCTAACTAGCTCTCCCGCACTCATTCTCCTCTCATATTGTTTATCGTTTGAAAGACGCCCGCACCGTCGTCCTCTGTTGTAAAAACCAGCAACGATTGTTTGTCGACAGTCAAGGTGGCTTTGTCGAAAAGCCTGAAGAATGACTAACGTGTGCTATTCATCGCTGAATGCAAAGTCGTCACTCTCGGTTGAGCCACTTTCTCCGGACCCTCCGGAAACACACTCTGGTCGCTGGAGGGTTAAACGACGGGACGAGAGGGGCCCGTGTCCTTTTGCGGACGGAGAGCAGGCGGGGTTGTTTAGTATTTGTGTGTGGTTTTCGCGCTGAGTGTGCGGTTTCAGTCGTTGCGCTTAGTTTTCAGGTAATTGGCGTGGTATTCGAGACATGTCCCCCCGAACTGTATCATGGATCCCGCCTTGTCCCGTGTCAGGACCGCAGCGATGCCCTGATTCCTGAACGCGACCGCGCCGCTCGGCCAATCCCAGATCTATACCCAGCCTTCTTCCCAGGTACCGTCCCGCGGACCCTCTTTTTCAGTGCTGCGCCCGGCGGTCCTCACGTCCGGCCTCGCCGGCCTGGCTCGCTGGCGGCAGCGACAGCGGGGTGACCGCGCAGACTCGCCGCGGCCGCCGTCGCACCGGTGCCGTGACCCGAGGCGGGCAGCGGCGCCGGCGCGCGGGCGCGTCCTGCCGGCCTCATCACGATCTCATCAGGTGATAGCGGCGGCGCCGCGCGGCCGGCCCGCGGTGGCGCCGGCGGCGCGCCACGAGAGCGGCGCCGCAGAAGCGCGCGCTCCGCCGCGATCTCCCGCCGCCGCGCGCGCCGGCAAATTACCCGCGCGCCGGCGCCCAGCCAATCACAGCGCCGGCTCGATCGCGGAGCAAATGGCCGGGCGGCCGGCGGCGGTAGCGGCACGGCCGCCGGCGCCGGCAGCGGCGGCTGCGTCACCGCAGACGGCGTGGCCGGGTGCCGAGCGGCGCAACGAATGGGAGGTGGTCGGAAATGCCCCATTGGTGGGCCTGATGCCCTGAGTGATCATGCTTCAGCGAGCTCAATTTCATTGAAGCTTGATCCGCAGGCGACGTTTTTGAGAACCTCATTTTCTTGGATGTTGGTGCCAGGCGCGAGGGCACATGTAGTGGGAAAGAGAGACCCTTTTGAGGCTCGGTCTCTCCATGCGTCACCAAGGGTGGTGTTAAGCTTTCACAAAACTTGGGGCATGCCCCCTTTTCCTGCGCCTACCTATCCATGGCCTTGCTTGGTGCTGTAGCCCTTTGTAAGGATGGAATGCGATGCCATAGAATCACTACATGAACTAGACTGACTGTCTCATTCGCGTTACCCCACGTCAACATCCCTCCGCTCCCAGAGTTGGCAGCGCCCCCACACACCGTTCGACTCGCCACTGCGCCCGCTCGGAGTCGGTCTCAAGCGCGTCACGCGCCCGGTGGCGCCCGTCCCGGCGCGAAGGTGTGTGGGAAGCGGCGGCCGGTCGGAGCTCGCCGCCCTCCCACGCGGCGTCACACGGCGCCCACGGCGGAAATTGGCGCGCCGGCGGCGGAAGCGGCGCGAACGATTCGTCGGCGCGCCGTGCGGCCGTGACGGCGCCGTAATCATCACCTATAAAGAATTGAGACGGCGCGGCGCGGCCGGGCGCGCGCGGCGCGCCGGCGTGGGAGCGGCCGGCCTCTCCGTCAGCGGCGGCGGCGCGAGCGTCAGCGCCGCCCGCCACCCGGCGCCGCGCACAATGCGGCCGCCGGCGCATCCATTACGGCGCCGACACCGCCGCCCGGCCCGGAATCAATTACAGTCGGACGCAACCGGCCCAACCTGCGGAAAAGCGCCGCCGCCGCGCATCGGTCAGCGCCGCCGACGGCCGCGCGTCGCGATGGCGACCGACGCTTCGGGGGGAGGGGGGGGGGGGGGGCGGAGCTGGGCCGGCTGGTGTGCTGCGGGCTGGCCGTCGGTCGTCAGGAGATTTGTGGGCATGGTTTGGCCATATTTCGCCGTCCCACGGGCGGTTGGCCACTCACGATTTTCCACATTGCGGCATTCCCGGGCGATCACCAATCGCCTGGTCGATCGAAACCACTTTCTGTTGATTTCTCGTCATGGTGCAAGGTGCTTATTACGGCGTTTGATTTGTTTTCGGCAGTTTCTCTTTTCCGTCTCCTTTATCTACCAGTTGGTGGCGTATTGGACAAGCCACTATCCACCACACATCGTCCCGCCACACAAGCACTCGACACGTCATGCCTACATTCTGACGCAACCGTTGTCGAATGGCTTTGATGGTTGATGAATGGCTAAAAATTGGTGACGAACAGCTTCTTGCAACTTCTTGTAACGTTTAGCTTACCACATGCAAACTGCTTTGGAGCTCAGTTCGCAATTTACAAATGACAAACAACGCAATTCACCTCAATGACAAGAAAATTTTGAATCCACCATATGGGCAACAGCAAAGTGCTGAAATAATCTGTTCGATAGCGTATTGATGATCCAATAATTCGGTTCAATTATCCAATGCTGTTCAAAAAATGTCAGGTGTTTACACTTTTCATGATTTGGATATTCTTTTGGCGTACTTTCGGCCCAGGTGATAAATATACCTATATTTCCTCGACGGCTAAATCTCCGGACGTGGGTTATCCCAGACCTAGCAAAGTTCCAGCGAAGTTTATCCCCGACGGAACTGCTCTGCTCAGCGGACTCTGGCAGGACCTGGCAGGATCTGGTAGGATCTGAACTTTGTCTGAACGTTTCAAAGACGCCGTCACAAGCGTTGTGAACCGAAGAACTCTGTTTCTGACATCAAACACACAAACACCGAAGTTCCACCGACTCGGACTCGCCTTACCAACTCACCCAGCGTGTCCAATATGGACAATATGTCTAACAAAGACTGAATGTCCAATGCGGGCATTTCGTGAATTCTGGCGTACGTGGATCTGCCCAATCTGGGACACGTCTCCTTACAACTAGTCAAAGTGACTCCAACACAGCTGTAGAAGACTCCATTGGACTCGAGCGCGGATCGACAGCGAGCCGAATGCCCCATAGGCTGACACCCAGACTGCATGAGCTGGAGACTGCTCCGAGCTAGCCGAGCCGGCCGGCGAGCTCGAGGACCGTCTGAGTCCGCGTCGCTCGGCGCCTCGTCCGGCTGACCCGCGGCTGACTCGGTGACCCTGTGGGACGCCTCGCCGACGGCTCGATGTGCCGCGTGGTCGCGCTGAAGCCCGCTCGATAACAGGCTGTCACTTCGGCGCCGCGCCGCGGTGGCTCTCTCTCTCGAATGAGCCGGCACCAACGGGGCGTGTTTTTACCGCCGGCCACGTGACAATCGACACAAAAGCGAGCGGCGTGACTTATAATCAACACGTCACGCCGAATGGAGGTGATAGAATGTTTGTTTTTGTGGCGTGCGCTTGCCCATCGACCGCGCCTGCCGGTCGCCCGGCCGGCTGAGCCCATTTGGCAGCGCCCTATCGGCTGTCCGATTGGCTCCGCTCGGCTCGCGAGCCTCCCGCGAGCCGAGGTGGAACAGGAACGCGGCCCGCAGAGAGACGGCTAATTTGCTCGTCTGACTGCATAGATAAAGGGAGATCGCTGCTGCCGCCTTTTTGCGGCTGATATCTTATCCCATGCGCTCGCTATGCCTTTGTTTCCGCATCCCCTGTCTTCCCCACGCTCTTTCTCTCTCCCTCTTTCTTTCTCTCTCTCCTCTCTCTCTCTCTTTCTCTCTGCTTCTTTCCCTTCCTCTCTCTCTTCTCCCTCTCTCTCTCTCTCTCTCTCTCTCTCTCCTTCCTCTCTCTCTCCCTCCTCTCTCTCTCTCCTCTTCTCTCTCTCTCCTCCTCTCTTCTCTCTCTCTCTCTCTCTCCTCCTCTCTCTCTCTCTCCTCTCTCTCTCTCTCTCTCCTCTCTCTCTCTCATCTCTCCTCTCTCTCTCTCCTCCTCTCTCTCTCTCTCTCTCTCTCTCTCTCTCTCTCCCTCCCTCTCTCCTCTCCTCTCTCTCTCTCTCTCTCTCCTCTCTCCTCCTCTCTCTCTCTCTCTCTCTCTCTCTTTCTATCTTCATCTCCGCGTTTCTGCATGCCTCTCTCTCCTCCCCTCTTTCCTTCACGCGATATTTGCCGTTTTCAGCCTCACGCTCATTGCTCCCTGCCCCGAAACAAAACAAAAATGCTCGGCGTGGAGACGGAGATTCCACTCGTCTCCCTTCCCCAGCACCAAATTAAATTCTGGAAGTAGTTTAATCTTGGCTGTTCTGTCCCCTCAGTGTTAATGTGATGTAATGACGCAGAAAACGGCCCGCCAGCTTGTTGTTAATGCTATCGCCTCGCTACAAAAGCTGACTAAATGAAACGGCAACACAGAATGGGCAAGATATACGCCGGTGGCGAAAATTGGAAAGCTTTTATAAACCAAGGACGGTATTATTTGATGCTGGACAGCGAAACTCATTGGGATGCTTATTATTAAGCGGGGGAAATAGCCTGTTGCAGAAGCGCGAGGTAGCCGGGGTGAACAGTGTTTTGGCGGCGCCATTTGCAAGCCAACAGAAACGAAGGCTTTGTAAGACACAAGTCATGCCATGAATTGTGCCAATGGCACAAAGGCAGCTCGTAATCGTAGTATCTGTACAATACCAATGAACATGCGTGCGTAGGCTAAACGTCAGAAATGCCGGGGAGGGTTTGCATAAAGCGGTCTTTTCGTCAATGATGCGATCGTTTCGCAGACCACACAGCTTCATAGAGCATTTTTGAAATCACGCCGTTGTGCACTCATAACTAAAAGGAAAATATATGTTTTTTACCCAAAATGTTTTGCGGTTTTGTCAAAACTGAAAATTTTGTTGGCATGGTGGGGCTCTTACGCTGCCACTGGCAGAAGCTTGCAATCGGCCGGCTTAGCTGACACTTATAAAGCCTCACTACAGCACGTTTATCGGGTCGTGGCTGCTAGCATGCCAGATAATCCGAACTTGTGTTGAATGTGATTTACGCAGCACCTTGTGGGGCTTCGCTCTACGCTGGCAGGATTAACCCAAACTGACGATAATTGTGAAAAATTGCTGGGCATTACGCTGAGCGTTAAGTTGAAGACTTGAGGCCAGAAGCGTCGGATAATATGGCTTAAGGCCATGTGTAATTTATGGGAGCTTTTGCAGATGCAAGTAATTTATTAGCTATGTCAAGCATATATTTCCTGAGGAAGACATTAGTTGTAGACAAGTGCCACTGCAAAACCTCCGGCGTTTTTTCATCTGACATTAACCAGTCAAATGTGTTATCCCATCCCACCAATCATCGAACCAAAACAGACAAGATAGTGTTGCAACGATTGGCTCTGGGTGCAGCACGACGGGGCTGATGCGGTCTCCGCCGCGTTCAGCCTCTGCTCTGAGTCGGATCGGGAGCTGTGGGCAAGAGAAGAACGAAGGACAAAATTCGCCCCTGATCCGATCTATTTGTCATTGCATCTGACAAAAACTAGAGCCTGCCTTCGTCCACTAACAGTGATTCATCCGTCGAAGACTTCTGACTGCGCGTCTGGTCCCATCGGCATTTGCCTCGCCTCCGCCGCCAGACCCGCACGCTCTAGCCTGGACCAGATCCGGACCATGCCGCGCGGCCTCCCTGGGAGCGTGCGGTCACGTGACCGGTCCCTCAGCGCGCCGCCGCGCCCCGCGCCGAGCTCTCGCCGCCGGAGCGCCGGCCGACGGCGGCTGCGGTCCGGGCGCCCGACAGGGACGACGGCCGCCGGCACCGGCCGCAACCCGCCGCCTCGCGGTGCGGCGCGATATCTCACACGCGTCCGGTTGGCGATTGACAGCGCCGCGAGCGCACGTGATGCGCCTGACGATGCCGCCCGGCTTTGTACCGGACCAGCGTCGAGCGCGGCGCTTTTGTCGCCGGAGCGGCGGCGAATGCGGTGCGGCTAGCCGGCTGACGGCGCCGGCGGCCGGGCGAGGTGTGGGACGAGCCGCGCCCGGCGCCGCCACCAGCGCGTGGGGACGCGACCGCCCAGCCAGCCCGCTCATCTGACCAGCCCGCTTTTCAGAAGCCGCGTCGTAAAGGCTAATCCCGCTCGTAAAGACCGGCCGTAATGATATAATTCGGCAGTGGCGCCGCCGGTGACGACCGAGCCGACAAGCAGCCGGTTATAAAATACGGCCGCCAATAGTGCCATTAAGAGCCGAATGATGTAAACCGTCCACCGTAAATGACATTTCGGCTTCTGGTATTGGTGCCGGCGGCCAAGTCCTGCATACGCTGTAAATCAATCGGCGACATCTGGTCTTGTGGGGCCATGCGGGCTGTGAGTTGCGGTGAGGATCGCCACACGGACATGGCCTGCAGCCATAGGTGTGGACCCACAAAAACGTGCAGCAGCTTTGTTGGCGAGCCCATCAGGGACGCCCTGCGACGCCCGTGCGAAGCGCCCGCTGCACCGCGGAGTGCGCCGCTACCACGCCGTCAGCAGTGTCAGGCGGTATTATGTGAACAGCGGGAACGGACTGACCCACCCCGTGCCGGCCTCTTGGCAGGCGTGGGCCGGTGGCCAGTGCGGAAATGAAGCAAGGCGCTCTCTGGCAGAGGCGCCGCCGCAGAGTTGGAGTTGAAGGGAGCAAGATTTTCCATGCGCCTTCTAGCCTGCACAGTATCGCATTCAAGAGCGAGGCATCGGAGCACATGCCCTGTTATCAAATTGTTATCATATCCATGCAACAATTGTCGACCATTAAAAACTTCAGCATAGGGGTCTTATGATTATCCAGCTAAGGGCCCCACTGCCCCAAAACAGGCATTTTCCAGAAACGTGTCTTCTGATGCATATGAGATATTTTAGTCCAGGACAAGATCCATCCCATCCACAAAGGGCCTCCAAATCTAGCAAAGAGCCTCGCTATAAAAAAGAGCATTTTGAACCGCAACCACGGCCGTCTGGTACATGGTAGGGGCCTCCTGTTCCAGAAAAGGGGCCCCTGAACATAGCGGATGCCTCCTAACCCAGAGTAGGGGTCTCCTAGTTAGTAACGGGAGCTCGCGTGCTAGAAAAGGGGCTTCCCTGGCAAAAAATGCGGCCTCCTGATCTAGGAAATAGGTTACCCCGTTCAAAAAGGTGGTCTCATGATCTAGAAAACGGGTCACTTGTAGTTGAAAAGGATCTTCTGAGCCCGACTTATTACTCTCTTGCTCCATTATGGGTCCTCCTTGATCTGAACTTTAGTAATCTGTGGGTGGCTACAAAGTCTTTTGTTTGGTCATACGGGCCTTCCAAAAATTTTGGGGCGAAAAAGCACTTTTTCCTTTCCCTCCCTCGCTCGCTGCGACGTCTCTGCTGTCTGGCAATTTGGGGAAAGCTCACAGACTACAAGTTCTCACAACCATAGAAAAGCTCCCGAAATGATATCTGTCGAGGTAAAGCTACAAATGCCCAGCTAATATCCATTCCCAAGATTGCCCGCTACGGGTCGCGGCCAGCGGACACAGCGTCCTGCCTCACCAGCGCGCCGACAGCACCCGCCCCCAGCACGCGGCACCGGCGGCGTGCGGCCGCCGTGCTCGGCCGGCCCGGCGGCCATCGGCGGCCATCGGCGGCCAGCTGGAGCGGTCCGGAGCGGCGGCGCGCCCCGGCCGCGGCGCCCGCGGCGTGCGGCCGCCGTGCACGGCCGGCCCGGCGGCCATCGGCGGCCAGCTGGCGCGGTCCGGAGCGGCGGCGCCGGCCGGACGCCCGCACCAATGGCCGACCGCCGGCCGCACGTTGACAGCGCTATCAATTATTGTCTATAGCCTGATTATTCTATCATTTTTATGTAGCAGCGGACCACCGGCGTCGCGGCGAGTTTTTCCAGCGTCGCAGCTTCAGATAAGGCCTATCAGATGCCGATGAGAAATGGCCCGATGTCGTGATAAGCGGGCTCCATGTGTTTGTCGCTCTTTTATCGGAGCCGAATTGGAATTCAAAGGACCGGTCAGCCGACAGAATCCGGCGCATAATTGTGGCTGCCGCTGGGTTGTCGGGTTCGGGGAGCTGCAGCCGTGCAACAGGGGCCGGGCACGGGCTGAGCCGTTCAGTGGCGCCTCGTGGAGCGGGTGCTGACGGGCAACAGGGGCCAGGCGCGGGCTGAGCCGTTCAGTGGCGTCTCGTGGAGCGAGCGCTGACAGGCAACAGGGGCCAGGCGCGGGCTGAGCCGCTCAGTGGCGCCTCGTGGAGCGGGTGCTGACGGGCAACAGGGGCCAGGCGGGGACTGAGCCGTTCAGTGGCGCCTCGTGGAGCGGGTTCTGACGGGCAGCAGGGGCCAGGCGCGGGCTGAGCCGTTCAGTGGCGCCTCGTGGAGCGCGTGCGTGCTGGCGGGCAACAGGAGGCGCTGCGGCGCCAAATCGGGGGTGTTCCGCCGTGCGGGAGGCGTGAGCTGGCAGCCGTCGCCTGACGGCCTCCTTGTGACCGCAGATGGTCAAGATCCGCGCGTGCCCGCCGACGCAGACGTCGGCGGGACTTGGAACCACGATTTGCTGCAGTGACAACGAGTCTCGAGACCAATGATCGCAGTCTAGAAGTGGGCTGAGCCAAACCGGAGATGGAGATGAACAGAACCGTCGCCTGGTGGTGACGAGGGACGTGTACGTGTAGATGAGCCCGACGGGGATGAGGGGACGGGTCGACTGATGTAGTGCTGCGGTAATCGTGACAGGCAGGTGTTGGGAGGGTGCTGCTCTCTCGCTGCCGTGATTAAGAGCACGATTGATCGCCGGGCTGCGGTAGTTTGCTCGGGCTTTACGAGCGGTGAGGAAGTTCGCCAGATGTTGTACCTCCGCTGCCGTCCAGCTGGCGACACGTGCACCCTGTACCACTTTGTTCGACCACACGCAGCGTGCAGCCTGGGACACGAACACGCTTGATGGACCCTACATCTCTCAAATCCCATTTAATTAGGAGCAACTCATTAAGACCCGTTTACGAACACAAACAAAATGCCTTTTGAACTCTGATGTTAATGAACAAGCCTGTACCGCTAACCCAATTACATGGAAGATCACGCAAACGGACAGCGGACCTGTGGTTTATCTCCACATTGATGGTTGTAAGCCGCCCGTCGGGTTCGGTAACAAGCCGTCGGCGCCCACACGAGCTCACAACAACGACTCACCGCTCCGAGGCTCGTCATTCCGCATGCGCGCGATAAGTGATAAGCTCCAAATAATGCAGCGGTCGGCTCTTTAATGCAATTAAAGCGACAAGCGCGTTATTACAGGCTCCGGGGAGGTGACAGGGCTCAGAGCGAAGCGCCAGGCCTCACACAGCTGTTGGACCGACCCAGCCCGTCTCGGAGGGTAACCCATCAAGACGAAACTTGAGCTGTAAGCACAATTATCGCCAGGATATTTGCATTCTCCGAGGTAGGTTTATGTTTGCAGATTCGCCTCGCAGCCTGCTGCCGTGCCTTAGCAGCTACTGTTGCAGTTCAAACGCTGCAAACACGGCCTTGGGTTTGCGTGATTGCGAATAAGTTTCGCTTGGTCTCAGCCAGCAGCAATATTATAACTCTGAATTTACTCTGGTACAATCAAGCTACTGCTCAAAGAAACCCAGAGCACATTTAGAGCCAACAGCTAATAGGAAGCAAAATTCTACGCAGACAAATAAGGACATGCTTTGGTAGGGTACCAACAGCGAATGCGCGGATAGCGTCAGCGACGTTCGTCGACGTGTAGACTCAAGACACCAAGATCATGTTTCTTGTTCCCCGAAGGTCGTCCGCTTTGCATACTGGGCCAGACACGGTACCGTTACCATGTCCTCAGCAAAAAGCTGCTCTCGATAAGGACCACACACGTGGCTTGTGAAAAGCACATTTACCTTGTTACAGGAGCCCGGGAGCAGGAGCGCCACCTGTGAGCGGTGGTGTTGAACATGGATGGCGGCAGGCTGCTGTGGATAATGACAGCGAAATAGAAAGAGAAACAGCTGCCCCTTTCCAATCCTCCACTACATTCCACCCCTGCCCAACTCTGACGACATCGAACCTAACATCACATCGTGCGACAAAATAAAAATGAAGCCTCCTCTGCTCAGAGTTGCAGGGGGTACGCGCTGCTGTTGTTCTGGGGCAGCTGGAAGCGGCCCGCGCCGCCGGGCTCATACCTCGTAGGTGGGAGGCTCGTGACAGCGCTCAGCCCGTCAGCAGGCTTGTGCCTCGTGGGTGGGAGGCTCGTGCCAGCGCTCAGCCCGTCAGCGGGCTCGTGCCTCGTAGGTGGGAAGCTCGTGACAGCGCTCAGCCCGTCAGCAGGCTCGTGCCTCGTGGGTGGGAGGCTCGTGCCAGTGCTCAGCCCGTCAGCGGGCTCGTGCCAGCGCTCAGCCCGTCAGCAGGCTCGGGCCTCGTGGGTGGGAGGCTCGTGCCAGCGCTCAGCCCGTCAGCAGGCTCGGGCCTCGTGGGTGGGAGGCTCGTGCCAGCGCTCAGCCCGTCAGCAGGCTCGGGCCTCGTGGGTGGGAGGCTCGTGCCAGCGCTCAGCCCGTCAGTGGGCGCACCGAATCGGATCAGACTGTCAAACGGTTCTCGACGCTGCATAATGCGCTCGGATAGTCCGAATCATGCAGTCAGCGGTGCAGCAGACAACTCGATCAAGGCAGCAATCTCGGCGATGCTCTCGCCCTGTCAGAGAGCTCTGCTTTTATTAGCAAAGATATCAGGCGTGTTGCACATGCAACCAGTGTAGACCAATCTCTGACGACAGTGATTGCGTTGCACCACCGTCACTGCCTTGCAATGGGTGCTTTCTTGTTTATCAGTTTTGAACACAACTTACAGAAGGCCTTGATCTAGACATTGAAATGCACTCGCATCTTCTCGGTACACCTGCCAATTTCCTATGCGTTTGTGCCGTTGCAAAGTTGCATAGAGGGACGTTGGGACTCAGCATGTGCCTTTCCATGCACATGCTAAGGTCGCTCTACACTACTGCCTCCTTTCCCTCCAGACTGGCCTTGTTCTTCCTTGGAAGCAGGGGAATCTTCCTGCTTGCGTCTGATTCCTGAGAATGAAATCAAATATCCATCCAGTCCCAACAGTGCTCTTCAACATCCACCCACCAGCCCCAGAAGACCTGATTCGTCCCCTCGGACGTGGCACCTTCCCCGCGGCCAGTCATCGGCCTGCACTTCCAGCGCGGCGCGACGGCCGAAGCGATAGCCGAGGCGACAGCCGGAGCGACAGCCGGAGCGACAGTCGCGCGCGGGGCGCGGCTTCAGCACGTGAGCTGCCGTCGGCGGACCGGTTGAGCGGCGTCGCCGGTGGTCGACACTCGTTAATCCGGCGCCCGCCGCGGCCGTATTGTTATCGGCACCCATTCGTTACGATCGGTATAAATTTGCATTCGATCGGCGGTGCTGCGGCTGGCGGCGCCGCGCAAATGATCGGGCGAGCAGCCGGTGGCGGCGCCGTGCAAATGATCGGGCGAGCAGCCGGTGGCGGCGCCGCCGGACCGGGCGGTGGCCGCGCGTCCTCAGACACCTCGCCCACCGGTCACCGTCGCTTGCAGCGGTCACACGTGGCACCGCCGGCTCGTCTGCTGAACAGAATAGCAGCGGGCTTTTGGGACGCCCTCCCCATCATGTAAAATTTCAGCGGTAGTCCTATGGTGATGCCTGAAAAGCACGGCTTCAAAAATACAGAGTTGCCTTTGCCCTCCCTGCTGCCCTGGCCACACTTGCCGCGTGACATCCGTGCTCATTGGTGTCGGGCTGTGACGCACGGGTTGGAGGGCAGCCCCACTGCCCTGTTTCCAGACCCCAGCTGAGTGGAGCCCTGAGCTCGCACGGCTTCGTCCCCGCTCCCCACACGAGCGGAGGTGTACGCCTCGGCCAACGGTCAAACTTTGCGATCTGGCTCCGTTACATTTTGTTTATTGCCTTAAGTTCCGTATATCGCCATGTTGACCACAAATGTAACGCTGTGTCGCCATCTTGTCAATTTTTGAAGTCTTCTATCGCCATTTTACTGATAACCGAGGCCTGCTCTTCCTCATCTGTCGCTATTTATGAGTTACAGGAGTCGGAGGCCTGTAATGCCATCACTGCCCGCCGTCTGGCCGCCTGAAACGTTCGTTTTTCGTTCGGTCCTTTCCGTTTTGTTTCTATTTTGCCCTCCGCGCATTTTCCGAGGCCGTTCTCCACCGGACCCTCCTGGTCACCTGAGAACTCAGGCTTCCGTTTAATTATTACCATCCTTCCAATTGGCGGGACCCCTAACCTGACCTAGCAGCGGCTAAATGAGACCTACTCATGACTTAAGCTCTACATTCTGCCACAGTTGCCATGTTTTCCACCCTGATGCAGTTTACCACGGCCCCTGGAGCTCACGGTCAGCGTCTCTTCCCGGCTGTTGACCTGACCTGCGTTCGTCCCGGTGGGAGGTGCCAGCACCGCGTCGGAGCGTGGGAGTGTCCGACTGAACATCCCTCACCACTCCGGGCCGGCCTCCATCTTCGCCGCCCGATCGACCGGAGCATCGATTAATATTTTCGCCGTTGCTGACGACATTTAAATCTGGGCCTCTGATAGATGAGGGCCGGGCTGTTTTCTTTGTTTCCGTCATTAATCACCTTCACGGTCCATTTTCTTTCGTGCCCCCTCCCCGCGCCTCGTCTGGTGTTCGCAGGCGGGCTGCAAATGAGATATCAGGTCATAAATTAATTTTTCATCATGGCCGTTTGGCACCTCGGGGAATTTATTACTGTACCCGGCCTCTGGCAGCCGTGAGAACAGATCACGTGACTGTGACGTGTTCATGCCCAGGATGAAGTTGGGAAATTGAAAATCCGCCCTTGATGGATGCGCCGACACGAGGCGTGACCGGAAAGGATGCCGCCGTCGCCATGGCAACAGGTAATTCGGCCGGCGCTGATTCGTTCCGCCGTTGTTGACGGGCCGAAATTCATTATGACGGCCGGTGCACGCATTCCGCCTGCGGAGCGGCACGGCTGGCTGGGAGCTGGCCCGCCGGTGGCGCCGTCTCGCGGCGGCCGGTCGCGCCGCGCCGTTCCCAGCCGCCGCCCCGCAGGCCGCATGGCCGACCGCCCGGCCACCGGCTCGCCTTGTCCTCGAGCGCTCCCGCCACCAGATACCATCGTTCGGTAGCCGGCTCGCGGATTTTTTCCGATCGCAGCGCGATTGTACGAGGCCGCGTTGTTTAACAAAGGGTTGGCCTGTAGATAGGCTGCTAATTGATGGTATTAGGGCATTTTTGTGTCGGCGTATGCCAAGTTTGCATACAGGTTAGCAGAGGTAATAACTCAATTGCCTTGAATCCGGAGTTGGACATAAAGGAAAGGTCTGCAGCACTGCTAACGACATCGAGTACAGAAACAAGCATTGCCCTTCTCCACAAAAAATTGTCTCCGTTTGCAATTGTTTGCAGGGAATGGCAGCATTCGCCTAAAGCCATCTCCACACAAACTTGCTACCAGCCGAGTTTTGAGTGTCGTATCTGGTTGAGTGATGGGATTACTAGTTCGTTTCTTTTGAGAGCAAGGACCTGAAATGGCCATCTCGGGATCGGGGAGTGGTTTTGGATGTTGTGAAAAATGTGACACGGTGATATTACGATATGCCACTCTAATTGCTCCGACGCAACAAACGCTCCTCCACCTGCCGTGACGCACGACTGTGGCTCTCAGCCAAGCGGCAAGGCATCACCGCTGGCTGGCAAACGGCTTCCTTTCACATGCGCCCAGCCAGCCACGAAGAGACAGCTGATTCGCGAACGAAGCAAAACAAATATTACAAATTGGTAAACAAAACCTTGATCAAGCAGTTGATCAATGAACAAGCATTCACAACATTACGGTGATCTTTGCATGCCTTGTACAAAATTGCACGCTGACTGAGCTCAATCTAAAACCGAGAGCTTCAGGTAAGATGGGCTATCTTTCCTTACTTTGCACACTTTACAGGAAAGAAGTATGATGCATTCTGGTAAAAAACAAGGCTGCCATGAATGGCTTGAATGGCTGCCATGGAGATAATACAATGCTTTAAGCGGAAGCCCACGCCAAGCCACAAGTAAGAACACTTCACGCCTGGGATCAATCCGATATCAATAATACAAGAACACTCCACGACTGGTATCAATGTACCGTCCGGATTGTACCGGATCAGAAAATCCATCAGCACATGGATTAGGACCGGACCAGATGTTCAAATTTGCCATTTTCATTCCTTCCAAGGTAAATGAAACGTCTAATCATCTACTAAGCTATTCCATCATCATAAACTCCTATTACCCCTGATCTTCCCGGCAACACCATTAAACCCTATGAAGTGTCATTGCATTTCATTTTTGAGAAGCTAGGCAAGAGTATGTTTTGTTGGTAGAGAGCACACCACAAAGTTTTAAAATCCTAACTGATGTCTGAAATTTAAAGAAGAAAGCTCCGAGCAACGCCACAGTTTCTGATTACCTAGACGGTCAGCCAAACACCAGCTTCAAATTAATTATGTTGCTTCAACTGATCCATATTCAGGTATCTGGTACAAACAAAGTTACATCCTCATCATAATTGTCTTCACCCCGCTCCGCTCAGCAAAATATATGTGTCTCAAAGAAAGAGCGCGTTATCCTCTACAACCATGGATCAAAGGCATCTTTATCAGCCATAAGTGTGTTGCTTGCTGTCAGTTAAGCCTTCTCTGTCTCTAGTAAAAACTTTTGCATTGGATAGGGGTGCTCATTAATGTATGTCCTATCTATTATGCTCACATCGCACAGGTTGGACACCAACCATAGATTTGCATACCCTGTGATTGTTCTGTAATGATTCTGAATATTTAGTGTATTTTACAAATAAAATAAGGAAATTAACCTGGGTGAATGTGCCACCAAAAACCGTCCAGTCATACCTCACTTAAAAATTTGGCAAGATTTGGAGCAGTTTGCGCGATCGCTAGAGCCCTTGGCAAGTGGCTAGCATATATATGAGATGTCAAAGCACCAGTGGTCATGACAGATGTCGGTTGATAAGTGAAGTGTACCTGACCTTCGTACCACGTTTTGCAAACGCGAGAGGATTTTGTATTTGTGTCTGTCGCACTCGCGTGGCGCGAGAGACGTATCATATCTTGATTTAAACTGTGCGCCCTCTGACGAAGTATTTATGGTACTTAGCGTGCTGAAGACAACAAAAAAAAAATGCAAACGGACGTCGCATTATCACTGTTTTAAAAAAGCTTAAGTGTGTAAGTGTGACTTCATGCAGCTGTGCGATGCACGATTACAAATCAAAGGGATTTTTCGACATAAGCAAGGAAGGAAGATCTGGTAGGCATATGGTATTTTGGCATTGGGGCTCAAAAATAGCTCAACTGTCCCCTTCTCCTGGATGAAGCAGGTGGCAGCGCAGGTACCTACCAGCGGACAGCCGCGCGGCTCCTGACGCGGCAGGTGCTCTAGCAGGAAAGGGTGGTCGTGGTTGACGCTGTTTCACCAGTTGGTGTCTCCGAGAACAGATGCAAACATGAATGGTCTCATATGGGGTGAGATCGTCGGTTTATTTATTCAGAGAGCGTATATAAGGTGTATTCAGAGGGTGTATGGTCCTACCCTTGTGAGCTGCGTACCGCTAACACTGTCGGGTAGCACGCGGAGATATGCTCCACCTAACCTGTAGTCTGAAATTATTAGGTAAGGTGTTCAAACCTTTAGGTTAGTGAAACCAGAAACGATTTTCGCCCCTGCAGTGCTGGGGTGCTTGTGAGTTATTGACCATGATGATTGTGCTGTTATTGATAATGTGATGAGCTTTGTCTGTTCTGACGTTTCTGCAAAATTGTATTCCCACCAGGTAACAAGTTGTGTTAAGTATCTTGGCACCAACTGGTTCACAGCAACTTCTTGCACATTTTGTGTGATGAAAACACATGAATAACTTTAAAACTTAAAGTTCAAGTTTAAGTTCAAGTTTAAACTCTACTTTAAGTTTATATTCCACAAATGAGACAAATTTACTGTTAACATTTTAAAAAGTATTGGATCTGGAAGCAGATTGGCACGGATTCATTTGAAAACACATTCTGATAAGTCGAACACGACCGGATTGGATTGGGAAATCCTGGAAAAACGGATTGGCGGGCGGATTGGATCCGGACTAGGCGGACTGGACTGGACCGGAACCTGAAAATTCAATCCGTGGAGTGCTCTGCCACATCCGCTGATGACATCCCGTCCCAGACCACCTGTGCTAATGGCATCCCACCCTAGGCCACCTCAGCCCACCCTAGCCCACCCCAGGCCACCTCAGCTATGCCCGGTGAGCTGAGCATCTCCACCGGCGCGGCTAAACTGGCGCGGCGCGGCGATTACGACGCGGATGCCATTACGGTTCAGCTGGCGGCGGCAGAAAGTGCGCCCACCTGCGCCGCGATCGGCGCCGACAGCACGCCCGCCGCAATTGTCTTATTGTGTGCTCAGAAAACAGCAATCTGTTTGGACAAGCGGGGCCCGTGTCGCGACCGTCGAGCCTTTCAGGCCGGCTAATCTTTTGTGCGCGATCTTGTTGGGCCGCCGCGGGGGAGCCGCGTCCGCATCACACGTCAAAGGCGCCCAGCCGCCGCTTTGACCTGTCCCGACCATTTCTCGTGCCGACGCAGATGCGGAATGATGTTTTCATAGGACGCCGCCGCTCGGCGGCTGACCCCGGCAGCGCGAGGACGCAGGCGACAGCCCGTGCTGGCGACGCTGGAAGGCCACCGCGCTCTGGCCAGCGTCGCGTCCTAGCTCAATCCAAATTCAATGACGCTCCAATTGTGACACCGTTTTGACAACGTTTATAAGCTGGTAATACTATTCGCCGGGTCGCTTCAGTGCTGGTAGCACTTGCGAATGGGGAAGTGGTTGAAATGGACAGATAGGTGAAAGCTGTCGGAATTCGAACGCTAGTAGCGTAACAGCACTGACAAACGTTTGAATTCTGAGAACTCCCCGGCTCTGGTCACAGGCGGCCGCTGGTGACGCTCGGCCACTGCTAATCCTCGAACGATGGCGATGCTCGGGCGCTGACGTTGTTCAAACACTGCTATCGCTCAGACGATGTCAGCGCTCGTCAAGACCCGCACGCGAGTGACACCGGCCGGGTCGCGGCGCGGGAGCTCAAGGCGTCTTCCTGGCGACGCCGGTCGGGCTGCGGAGCCACCGGCACGGCGCGGTGCTCTCGAGCCAGCGACAAAGCCACCGCTCTCATGGCGCTGACGCAGGGAATTGGCTCGTTTAATGGCAGACGCACCTCATTATTCCACGGACGAATATGCAGAATTTCTTCATTTTGTCGGTCGTAAATCCGCAAACGTTGACATTTACGTAGGGTCGTAAATTGTCTGCAGCTGATTTATTAAAATTCTTGGACATGGCCTGTATGCAAACCTGTCTGGGCCCCTCGATACGATGCTGTAGGTGATGCATAAAGTGGATGTTTGATTGGTCTTTACTGTCACAGCACTGATACCGCACCCAGCGACAGACCGTGAACTGCGATCGCTGTACGCACGGCGTAAATAGCGGAGCCATCACACAGCCCCGGCCCGGACCGCGGCCGCCGCCGCTCGTCGCCAGCGGCGCCCGAAATGAGACAGCGCCAGCGCGGCGGCAGGGCTCGGTCGCCTGCCGCCGGACTCAATGGCGCCGCCTCCGCCGCATTAGCGCTGCCACGCCAGATGGATGAAGCTTATGCCGCGTCTATTACGTTGTCAGTGCTGCACGGCGAATATTGCCCGCACGCTGTGTCGCGTAATAAGTTTTGCTGGTCGCCGACAGCGACGAGACAAGTGTTTTAGGGGCGGACGGAGGCACGCGAAATTGTGGCGCCGGTACGGTCGTGCGCCGTGCGGCTCGAAGGTGGGGTAGCGAGGGGGGACATTCGCGGGGTAATGAGATTCCTGGCGCCAGATTTTGCAGCAGCTGAGGTGTTCGTTATATGAAGCGTTTGAATGCTTCAATTCTGACGGCGGGCAAGGTTAAGAACGTGATTATATGTTTTAAGGGTCGTATGAAGTGGCAGAGCGTGGCCTTATGGTTCGCGGTTTATGGCCTTATAAATGCAGCATTTCAGTGCTCAGCAATGATTTAATCAGCTCGCTAATCTCATTATCACATTAACATGCCTTAAGCTCATCCGGGACTCACACAACAGCTGCGGAATATAGCGTACAGAAGTTTGAGAAGGCCAAATGGGCCCTTCCCCCCAGTCTTGGCAGCATCGACTCATTTCAGAAATGCGCATTCGCTTGACATCAGGTTGTCGCAGAGCTCCGCGGCTGTAGAATATGTTGCACAATGGTTAGATGGTGACGGCTGTTAAGCCGTGGAAAAACAATGACCTGTTCGGCGGAGAAGGCGTGAAGACAGGCACGATGATTGGAAGAAGAAATACCACGAGCCCCGGTATCATATTCCGTTATCAGCATGGTGGCTGAAGAGGGGTAGCACGTGGACACGTCGCAGTCTCATTAATTTTCATCTTTCAACGTGGCAGTCTCTATCTCGACTTTTACACACAGGGGAGACTAGCGCTTTAGAAGTCATGGTTATTCCTATAAGTCAAGCGATTTAAATGATGTTTATAAAAATAATGTTTCAGACTGATGTTTTCACTCGGGGAATCGATTTCAATGGGTGGCGCTTGGGTGGTGAAGGACAGCGATTCAAGAGCAGCTGTTTCCATCGCATGTTGAGGCTTTCGACTTTTGGTCGCATTGTTGCTTTACACACGTGTAAACGATGGGCGTTGTGCAGAGCAGGGGAGGTTTTATTTGAAAGCAAATGAAACGTTGCAAAAAACCAAAGCCCGCTCCAAAAGCTACGCAACTTTTCAAACCAAACAGTTTGCCTGAAAATGGTGCGCCGAATTTCGCAATGATTACAATACAGGCAATTCAAGCTGATAAAAGGTGCACTTGTGATATGAATGCGTAGGGTGGAGAGAAAATATCACGAGTCAATATCTACATGCGGCCATTACGTTGCAAATATGTCAGCTTTAAAGAGCTTGAAGAAAGTTTACATCATTGTGAGATGGATCTCACACTGTATGTCCAGTGTGTACTACAAGACGTATTGTACGCCGTTACATTTCTTTAGAGATCGTCCCGGGGCATGTACCGAGCTTACAACTTTTCCTGACTGAGCTAACATACATGAGCCTGAGTACATGACTTTTTCTGGTATGGTATGATTTATCAGAACGAAACTGACTGGCTGAATTAGTATATTTCTTCGTTCACCATAAAAGTGACTCCTTTCTGGTCGCGGCAAGACAGGAGTTGAGTGTTTATATTCGCTTTGGGATTCAGATTTTCAGGCAGGCTGTTCCGCTATGAAACTGAACAAATCGGAGCAATGCCGAACAATACTGAACAGAACAAGCAGGACAATTTCCATTTTTGTGCTGGAATATCCGGACCTTTTAGCAATCTCTGAGGCATGAGCCCTCGCCCTGGCAGGGTGAACGGGGTCGATGCACACCCTCCCCCCCTCCCGTAAGGTTTTTTGGGATATCTCTCCGGCGTGTTGAGCAATCGCCACAACTTTTCAGCAGCCTCTGGGTCATCCAGTGTGTGTGGTTTTGCACCAAAACGTGTCTCTAGCATTTCCCATTTCTGGGTGACGACAGATATTTAGGAACACGACACGGCAATCCACGGCCGGCACGGGCAGCTGGCAGCAAGCGGCTTTTAGAAACTAAAAAACAACAGGGGTCCAAATCACCACAGTACAATTTGTTCTGTATTAGACTCAAACGCAGCGTCAACGGTCGGTCAACGGTCAATTGCCATATTTTATTTTTCTCGAAACGCACGTCAACCTTGTCTGTTGGCTGCGGCATTGGCTTTTAGAGACATACTGCAGGCATCTCAGCAAACAGGTTTAATATTGAAATACATCTGCAAGATTTCCGAGCATCCAAATACTGAACTCGGCATTGGAACACCCTCACACGGCAATTCGGTTAAATTTCTCAATGCTCTCAACCCGAATGTCCAGCTTGAGGCAACACGCATTCTCTAGTTTGCGTGTTTGCTAGACTTAAAGTTAGTTGCATGCAGGGGTGTTGATCTGTATTCTTTGTTGGGGCCCTGATCTGCCTCAGCATTGAGTTGGGCATCACAATGTTTGCTTGGGCCCAGGGGTGTACGCGAGACTTCACAATGGGAGGGGAACCAACCAAAATTTCACTGAAAACCGAGCATGGCACGCCGCAGGCACACGGAATGTCTTGCGCATTTTAAGACGATTTCACATTTTATCTAGCTGCCAACATTTGTTCACGTTACTTAAATGAATGCCATTAGTTTGGTAAGCACTCCGGGGGTCACCAAGTGCGTACGCCCCTGCTTGGAGCTCAATATTTTAGGCTGGGATATTATACCAATGTAAAAAGCCAAAATCAAACAAAACCTATTGCTTTGGGCATAATTTACTGGCACCAAATACCATGCTGCTCAAATAAAGAACAGTTTAATGAATGATACATAATCTAAAAAAGCAATTGCTGTTCTTCAAAATAAAGCGGTTTTGAATCTGTTGAAAAACACACCTTTTGGGGAGATTTCATCGTCGGGTCATCACACCACTTCATCTACAAAATTGACGCAACTGGTTAAATGCTATGCCGTTTCCACGGCTGCAGTGTCGAAGGCACAGAGACTATTACAACTTAAACTTGTTTGGTACTGAAATGTTAATTACGAGATGCATTTTTTCGGAACGCCGCCAGTAATTCATTTGTTTCGTAACTTCTTTAGTTTGTGACAATATTTCCCTACCTTTCCTCAACGGGTATAATCACGAGAGCAGGCAAAAACGAGCCATCGCTTCAGACAAAGCACCATAGTGTAGGTATTGCACATAGAGACAGCATTTTAGAAAGGGCACTGTCACCAGTACAACAAGCTCTACAGCGTTTGCGAAGCTCCTGAAGGTAGGCAGACGCATGCCCGGGTATCGCTCGAAACCTGTACCTCCACCTTGTCCGGAAACAAGTCATCCGATTCATGAATCATTCGTTTCAGCTATCCATGAACTGCCGTTTGCCATCGCAGCGTACCAGACCACGGCCGGATCGTGGCAGCCCTGCCGCGGCTGTGCTCCCGCACCTGGGAGGTGCAGTCCGCTGCTGAGTCAGCCTCTCCAGCACCTCCACCCGCAGTTCTCAGTAGCTCCACCTGCGGTACTCAGCACCTCTAGCTGCAGTCTTCAACACCTCCACCTGTAATCCTCAGCACCTCCAGCTGCAATCCCCAGCACCTCCAGCTGTAATCCTCAGCACTTCCAGCTGCCGTCCTCAGCACCTCCAGCTGCAGTTCTCAGCACCTGCAGTTGCAATCCTCAGCACCTGCAGTTACAATCCCCAGCACCTCCAGCTGCAATCCTAAGCACCTTCACGTGCAGTACTGAGCACCTCCTGCAGTCTTCAGCACCTCCACCTGCGGTCCTCAGTGCCTTCAGCTTCAGTCCTCAGCACCTCCTCTGGCAGCCCTCAGCACCTCCACCCACAGTCCTCAGAACCTCCAGCCGGTGTGGCCGGGCGGTGACGTGATGATCAGGACGACATCCCGGCCACGGTCAGAGGCAGGCTGGCGGCGAGCAGAACCAGCAGACTCTGCACGGTGTCCACGGACCACGACGTCAGCGTATTTCTCAGCTCACTTTAACGAGACTATTACTTTGGGACGTATGTTACCCTTTGTTTCAGCCGTCGAGAGGCTCGGCGCGGTGAATTGTTGGGCTGTGGTAAATTCTCCGCATACCACAAATCACCGTTTGGCCACGCCTGTTTTTGTTTGCATTGTTAGGATGAAGAATTGAGGGAGGAATCACGCACTGAAGTTGGACTCTGTCCTGGTCTCACCATTCCTCCGAGGCGAATGAATGAACTGTGGGTAATTCAGCATGATATTGCGATATTCAACCCCTGTGTCACGCTCTCGGGTTTCATATGACGCCATTCATTTCCAAACGCTGTGTGCCACACCATTCCGAACAAAGCTTCAATAATTTTACCCTCGTATATCTCCTCAGAATCTAATAATTCAAACACGAGCTGATCCTATTAACCCGGATGCTAATTAAGCGCTGGAGCCATTTGCAGGCTCGATAGCCTGTCCGTAATGTTTTTTTTCGAAAGTGGCAGGCACCAAATTGAAATCGAGCCCAATATTTAAGCTGGTAATTCCACTCGGCGGGTTTTAAACAGCGGTATTGGGAGATCGAACGCGCTCAGACCGAAGGGGAAGTCAGGAACGCTCGTGGGTTGAGGGAGCTCAGAGGAAGGGAGCTCAGAGGGAGGGAGCTCAACTCACCAGTAGAGACAGCAACAAGTCACCAGTAGAGACAGCAACGCGGCGCCAGATGCGCACCAGAGTAACCCAGATTCTTGAGGAATACAAAACTACAAGGATGGTTTTAATTACCGCCAAGCAATGCGAGCTATGGCTAGCTGGAAAACAAAAGGCCTCATTTGCAGGCGGAGCGAAGCACAGGAGAAGGCAAATTGTGCATTGTGGCGTTTAATTGCTTCGAAGGGTAACTTATCAGAGGTCATAAAAGTGCGGAGGTAATTTACGAGCCTGGCCTATCTGTGTGCGTTATACGTTAATTACGGCCAAATTTGCGCCCGTCTCTAAGTCCTAATGTTACGTGTTCTGGACACGAAAGTACGACAGTTGGTATCCGGGAGTATGGGGATGTGCTGCCCTGTTTCTCACCCTGATGAGCTCTGCCCTCTTCAGACGAGATCACTTAATTACAGACCGGCGGGCAGATGAGTGTGACTGTCGCTACAGCTGCATGCGCTGCACGAATATATTTGCTGGCTCTTTCTCTTGTTATCTCTGCATGACTTGCGCTGGTGACTGAAAGCCTTTCAGCTGGGTGTCGTCGGGACCGCGGGCAAAATTTATTCTGCATGTGTGGGGAGTCAAAACTAGCCATGTTTAACTTTTCAAACTAAGACGACTAGCCTTATTGCATACCCCCCCCCCCCCCCCCCCCACCTACCGGAAGGTTTTGCTTGATTTCATAATGAAATCCAAGGTTCGATCAGTCTTTCCCGCAAAGCCTTTTCGAGTTCGTTTGCAACGACAGAGGAAGATCTCCGTGGTTGCAGGGTGTCTGTGACCTCCTCACCAAACGGCGGAGGCTCAGCGCGCGGCAGCTCTGAGCTGGGTGGTCCATGAACCCCGAGAGCCACAAGAGGACGAAACGCTTGCACAAGAACAGAACGGTGTAAACACATGGGATGGTCAGGAGCAGGCACATGCAACTTCGGTGTGGGCTTTTGATAAGTGCATAGGGCACTACCATAATTTCGAAGTGCCCGCCCGTGCACCTACTCGGCCCCGGGTGGACTGCCTCCGCCCTCCAAAACCGCTAACTGTACACGACGCTGCCACAAAAAAAACTAAAGTCAGAGTGGCTCTGGCGTGGGCGTGGCGTGAGCTCTGCCTGTGGCTCTGGCGCAGCGCGGCGTGAGCTCTGCCTGTAGCTTTGGCGTGAGCGCGGCGTGAGCTCTGCCTGTGGCTCTGGCGCGAACGTGGCGTGAGCTCTGCCTGTGGCTTTAGCGTGAACGTGGCGTGAGCTCTGTCTGTGGCTTTGGCGTTAGCGCGGCGTGAGCTCTGCCTGTGGCTCTGGCGTGAGCGTGGCGTGAGCTATGCCTGTGGCTCTGGCGTGAGCGTGGCATGAGCTCTGCCTGTAGCTCTGGCGTGAGCGTGGCGTGAGCTCTGTCTGTGGCTTTGGCGTGAGCGCGGCGTGAGCTCTGCCGTTGTCGGCTGCCGCGCTGGGGCTGCTGGCCCGGCTGTGGTGGGCCAGGGATGGCCGGCGCAGCGCTGGCGTGAGTCCGATGGCATCATTGTGGCGCTGGCCGCCCTGGGAGCGGCCCTGTTAAGGCGCTGGCGAACTGGGAGGCAATCATCTGGGCCACATTATCGCTGGATGGCGGTGCCGTCATTCTGAACCGTTAGCCAGATTCGCGGTCGCTGCTGGGCGAGCAATGACAGGAAATCCTGCTTCGCACCGGGGTGCCTCGCGCTTTAGATTGTGCAATATCGGCACGTAAGGCGCGGCGAGCGCGCATCTCCACCCCCGCTGGATCCTGGAGAGGTCAGGCGGCTTGACATTACGAGGAGGCCGTCACACTGGACTCCATCGGTACTAACGCACCGGACTCCGCTGGCTAACCTAAACAAGAACTGTCTGCTCGCTTGTTGCATTCGTCTGAGGGCAACCGTACAGCTATGGTGGAGTATTACTATTAAGTAATAGTCCGCCTGAATACTCATGTCTGTGTCTTGTGATACCTAGCATCCAGAGTCGTTTCGGTATAACCATTCTCCCAGCGGCAGGAATGGAGCGTCAAAAAGAGAAACTGCTCCCCATTAAAATGTAAATGGGGCTCTCGGTTCCGATTAGCAGCCATGACGGCAATTTTCGTTGCCCAGACCACTAATGATCCGGAACCTGACGTGCGCCACACGGACGCAGTGTGAACTCTTATCTCCATGACGACCTGCTGGTGTCATCGGACGACGCGCAGTGTGCGCCAATGAAACGGCTGCCGGCCTGCGTGCTCACGTGGCCGTCATCATTGGCCTCTGCAGTAATGTGGCCATCACATCCCTGCTCTAACGACTGAGCTGTCTGCCAGAGGCTCCCGTTCGGGGCTGTAACGGCTCCTGACGCGACACCATGCCGTACTCGGGCGCGCAGGATCGATGCCGATGACGACACAACATTCTCTGGTGCTCCGCCAGCCAGAGACGGACCCAGCCCGCCCGCGGACAGCGCGGCGGCCCGGCCGACCCGGCCGACACGTCCCTCCGTCGTCAGCGACGACCCCAGAGCACATCCGCACCTGTTGAGCGTCGGTGCCACCGCCGCCGATGGACGGAACCGCACCAAGCGAGGGACGAGCGGGGGAGGGCGGCCCGGCAGTGTCGGCGGACAAGTGAAGGCGCAGAAGGACGAAGGGCGAGTCCAGACAATGTATGCGTTATAGAGGCGGAGCAAGGCAGACGTGGTGAACATGCGAGAGCTCGGTGAAAGGTCCGTTGTGACGATGGTGATCAAGCTAGGCGTTGATTGCCCGCGTTACCGACAGTTCACTTTCGGGGAGACCGGCCTTTTACACACAGCTGTTGCGAATGCGGCCCATGTCGGACTGCACTGTGAAATGTGACTGATGCAGAGCTCGAATATCATTATATAGGTCGACGGGGGCGAAAACTGGCTGCATGACAGCATCTCGGTAAGAGCGGCGCGGCTGGCTGGCAATGCTGGCGGTATGGTCAACACTAAAATGGGAGTAGGATCCGGGGCTTTGATTCCACGGCAGTCGACACGCTGCCGATCCTAACGCCTTAGCACCACCCGGTACCGGGCTCGGGTCATCACGCCGAACGCTCTGGACAGCGGCAGCCCTCTGGGGAACACCTCGGCCGGGGGGGGAGGGGGGGGGGAGGGCGCAGGGGAGAAGGCGGGGGAGGGCGGGGTGGGGGACGCTCTCACCTGACGACGGCCGGTCCGAGTAGCGCGTGCAGTAGACCCAGGCGGGCCAGCGGTTGTCACCCTGCGGCTCGACGGCCGGCGATGCGGCCGGCTTGGCTCGAGGGCTGGCGCTGCTTCCCCGGCGCAGGTCCACCGGCTCGGCACGCTCGTGCCCCGCCGCCGCCGCCGCCGCCGCCGCCGCCGCTGCCGCCGCCGCCGCCTGGAAGGCGCGCAGCTGCGCCAGGCCCGGCGCCAGGCTGAAGTCGGGCCGCAGTATGTTCTCAATGGAGAAGCTGAGCCGCGAGTTGAGCAGCGGCTGCTGGTGAGCTGGCGGCGGCCGCGGCGGGCTGGGGCTGCGCTGGCCGGCCGACGCCGGCTGCACGGCCGTGCAAGGCTTCCGCCGGTCCAGCGGCGGCGCGCGCGCCTCCAGCAGCTTGGCGTGGTTCTCGACAATGCGCTGGATGCTGGCCAGGATGCTGAGGCTGGTGTCGGCCGGGCGCGGCGCCTCGCCGCCGGCCGAGCCGGCCGAGCCGGGCGAGCCGGGCGAGTTCGGCCGCAGCACGTCGGCGATCATGAACGAGCTGCGCTTGCGGCCGGCCGGCGGCTCGGAGCCGGCCGAGCGCGTCGCGCTCGAGTCGGCCGAGCGCCGGCCGGCCTCGCCCTCCGAGTCCTCGGCCGCCTCGGCCGCCTCGACCGGCTCGGCCGGCTCGGCCGGCGCCGGCTCGCTGTCCGACGAGCCGGCGCGGCCGCCACTCTCACAGGCGCTCATCGCGGGCACTGCACTGGGCCGCGTCCGGCTCCCATCCGCGCCGGCAGCGACGCGCGCCCTCGCCGTCCGTGCCGCCGCCTGTGCGCTCGCCGCTCGCTCCCTGTCCTGCGTCGGCGAGCTGCTACAGACCAGCCGCTAATAGCTCCATTATTAGCACCACTGCCGGCATATAAAACAATAATCCGCTCCAGCCTCCGTCGCTATCGCGCCACAATCAGAGCTGCGCTGACGTCACGCCAGGCCCCGCCCCGCGGCCCATGTTCATTAGCGGCGACCAATGGCGACGCGCGTTACATCGCCGTCCGCCCGCCGGCGACGCGCTGATTGGCCGCCATTGGAAAACGTCAGCGCGACGCGCTCGTCAGCGGTAAGTAATAGAGTTTGCAGGCAAAGACGATGACTTTACATAAGACAACTTATTCGCGGCATAATGACGAGGAAATAAGCATGCGTGCATGATGAATGTGCCCTGATAGAGTCGCCTGCACGCTTGTCACCGCGTCGCCTCCTCGTCGGCAGCTGTCACCACTTCTCCAGGAAACAGACACATGGCCTCAGGGCCATGCACCACCCCCCACCATTCCTAGCCTGCGCGCCTCGGCGGGGCTGGCCAGCCCCGCCCGGTTCCGCCGAGGGTGTGCCGTGGTGGGGCGGTGTGCCGGGCCGGGCTGGGCCGGTCGGCCGGGCCGGGCCGGCCGGCCCGTAACTGCCGAGGCTGCGGCGGCCGGCCAGAGCGGCCCAACACCGGGCTGGGGCCCTGCCCGACCCAGCCCGGCCTGCAGCGGCCGGCTTGAGCGACCCAACACCGGGCCGGAGCCCCGCCCGACCTAGCCCGGCCTGCGGCCGCCGGCCAGAGCGACCCAACACCCGGGCCAGGCGCGCTGTCAGCTCGGCTGTTGTATGAGCTGCAGATGCGGATCTGGCTCAGCTGTTGTGCGTGCTGCGGATGCGGATCTGGCTCGGCTGTTGTGTGTGCTGCGGATGCGGATCTGGCTCGCTGTCTCCAGGCGAAGGCGACTGACATCTGCGCCCTCCGTGGCGGTGGCTGGTGCGCATAGGACACGGTTCTGTTGCGGGTGCGCCACTAAATTAGCTAACACTAATAAGTTGATGTCGCAACATTATCATGGTTATAAATGTATTCCTATCTGCCAGTGCCTACTTCTGTTCATGGCATTTCTTCCACTTCCGGCCAGGATGAAATGGTGTTCGTGAAACAGCCGTGCATGCCTGCTAGCATATCCACCGACTTCAGTGAGGTGATTAGCAACTTTTGTTGTTTATTGGCATCTGCTATCCCGCTATCTCATCAATAGGCAGTTTGATGTCACTTTATTCAGTACAAATATAATGTTGTCATTCAGGTGAATTCTGGTGCAGAATGCCTGCAAAATAATTAACCAGTTACTCATTTATTTCGTACCCTTTCCTCCTATGTTTGATGCGCATCGTACTTGCGCTACATTTCAAAGCTCATGCCCCTGTTGAGGATCCTTAGAAAACAATTAACACGAACACCACTGCCACTCTTTTCCTTTCATCCCGAGATGATACCTTTCATTCGGCACCAAAATGCACAAACGTGCGAGTTTTACGTAAAATTGTGTTACAAAGAGTGGACAGCGTTTCATCATATCGCATCACGCCAATCATTCAACAGAACAAAATACCAACAGAAGCTATCATTGCCTCCAACAAATCTTAATCCTATTGTGACTATCCGAACTCTCCATCCTCGCAACGAAACCGTGTTTGGTCTTTACGTATTCCGTACAATGTAAGTTGCAGATACCGACAACATTACACAGCCCACCGCACTTTACAATGGCAGGAATGGCTTACGAGCCTATTCAAATGGAGAGGGCCTATCAAAACAAATTATCCTGTTTATTGGCCACGGGAGGATTTCAACGACGCTGTCCGCCCATACTTTGTCATGTCGAAGACACCGAACATGCCGGTGGGACTGCGGTACGGGGCGGTAAACACTGGCGAAGGGTGTGCCGACCGGCAGTAAACATGCATCACCCGAAGCTGGTGCGTCTGCCGTCTTCCGACGCAGCACGCCCCCCCCCCCCCCCCCCCCCCCCAACACGAGCCGGCCTCGCCGACTGCAGCAAACAGCTGGCGGAAACTGGGGCGGCCTCCCGCGCAACGTTGCGCTCGCGCCGATATCAGCCAGGTGTCTATCCAGGCTTACACGTCCGCTGGGATATCTGGAGTTGGTCCCGGTATCATTATGCTAGCATTTTGTAGGGATTGTATAGATTTGTCTTCAACAAATGCGCAGATGGAAAGATCTGGGGATTGCTACCGTACGCCCTATTGAGCCACTGAAACCAACGTTAGGAATGGGACATATAGGTGTTAGATATTTTAGATCCAACAATGGCACTGGACGCGTCATTATAGAATATTTCTAGCAATGATGAGAAGAAGAGAGATTAAAGAACATAGCTACGCCTACAGTAATGATGAACTGCCTGTGTTGATTAGCCAACGGGTTTGTGTTGGGGTTCTTCAAAGCAATCGAGTTAAAAGATGCCCTTGTGGTGTTGGTGTCCGTTTTCTGCCACACCTCGCTCCAGGTATCCCTCTACAGCATAGACGCAGCCAATGAGGAGGGACGGGGTCTGGTCTCCCACAGGCACACATTTTTTCACCATAGATGGCTTCTGACAGAAAGTGAAATATTGGCATGCTGCATTTCCACTGAGCTCCTGCTGCTCCCCCCTCCCCACGTTTAGAAGATGTGGGCCACGTCCCTGTTTTGCAGTTATGAAAAGGGCTTTGGCTTTTACCAAACCAAAATATTTAAGGAAGCCAGTTTGTTCTCCGCTGGATGCAAGCTGGTTCGTTTGCAGTGCCGTAAGATAAAGTATTCCCGATAAGAGGATCAGCAATAATAGACGTTGCATGATTTAGCACCTAATAAACTATTTGCGCTATCACGCCTTCTGCAGTCCGAAATCGGAGACATCCACAAGCAACACTTTGGCGGAGCAACGTCCAACAGTTTCCACACATAGGTGGCATTGTTCTCACCAGCCAGTGGGTGTCCACTTCGGTACAGTGAACTCTCCATTTATCAGTGTGACGTACTCACCAAGGTTAAAACAATAATTTCGTCCTCACGCTGAGATATTTTGCAGTCAACTTTCACCTGATGCAATCGTTTTACAGGTAATTAACCCGAGCTGTAAATCATCAGGAGGTTCGCAACACCTGTCTCCGAGCATCATGAAGTACCACCGCGGCTGACAAATATTGCCATCCACACTTCTGAATCCTGTCCCGGCTGATATTCTGTAGGCTGATTAATGGCCTGAAGATTGACACCCGTGGATATGGCAGCATGATATGGTAGCGTTGGGTGCGGCAGATTTCGGATAAAGCTGCAGCGACGTTTTATAGCGCGGCAGGCGCGCCGCGTTGCGTCTCGGCCTGGAGCAGGACTCACTCCAGCTAACGGGCCACTAAAGAGCAGACCATTGTCCATGCTGCTTCAAGACGCTGACGTACCTATAAGCTCTCCCTGCTGCCTGCCTACGGTTCTGCATAATAAATGCCGACTGGTAGTCGGTGCATGCATAGTGCAATACCGGGCTTCATTTTTCATCGCCTGGATACCAGTGATCCAGTGCCAAGTCCCGGTGCTGGCCTTGCAGATGCTGATTATACTATGGGGTGAGCTTACCCGGTCGTGGTATGCAGCAGCCAGTGGCCGCACAAAGCCTCCGGTGAGCTGTGGAAGCACCTGAAAAAACTTCCCCTGTGCTCCGTCGGGGCACCGCGTGAATACAGAGGACCCTCCGCGACCAAAACAGAGGACCTTCTTAGGACCAATGCTTGTGTGATCTGGGATTGCATGAGATCCTTGGGAACGAAGAGTGCGTATTTGACAGCCCGGTGCCGTGACTGACTTGCAAATGATTCCTGAAACAGTACAGGATTCCTGGGGCGATAACAGATTATTGAGATAAAAGCTCATGGTTTCTTACTTTTTATGACACTGAAAGGAGCTTCTCGAAAAGAAAGGGACCCGGCTGAGGTGGGTTTACGAGGAAGGTCCCGTTTTTAAGAGGGAGGTGTTAGGTCTGTGTTTGTCTCTACTAAAAAAAAAGAATGAGTTTGGAAAAGGCTGGACGATCGCTGAACCTCTGTCAAATCTGCTGCCACGGGAACGATTTCGGAGGAAGTATCAGTTGTCTGTATGCAATCTGACTAAACACTTTTCGCGCACTGATGGAGAATAACATTATACGTTGCGGTTACTGACAAAATTACAGTCAAAATCCTAAATGTGTACGATAATAATGATAACATGAATGTGAAAGCATAAAAATAATCTAGATGAAAAATGAATGAAGCAAAATGAAAAATGAAAAAAGATAAAAGGAAAAAAACGAATGAAAAGGAATGATGAATGAAGCATAGACGATAATCTATCTGCACCACTTTACACACCAGTCCTTTGCTTCTCTTACGAAACAACAAATGAAGCCAGAAAAGCCCATGAACAAACTGCGCTGCTAATGTCTACCGCAGCCTCCTCCAAACTCCTCCGAAAAAACACTTTCCACTTCTGAAAATCTCGGAAAAGTTTAACGGCGAGCTTTGAGGAGCTGACAGGAGGTTGGAGGAGCGCTCGAACGATCAAATTAGTTTGGAGAAGCTTTGAGGAAGCGACGGGAGCAGGCCCCTCGTAATTGCAAGAGCTCCTGGTACGCGCCGCGGAAAGCATCTGCGACAAAGGGAGGCCTCTGTACCTGCGGTCTACAGCACAGATACGTATCTGCGCTGGTCTGCAGGCCAGCGTTAACGGGACCTCGTGCGCCACTTTAAGGTGGAGAAGGCCAAACTCGGCAAGCAGCCAAGAAAAATCGCACAGTTTCACGATTATGAAGGAAAGCCATAACGGAGCGCTAAGAGTGTGAAGGATCATTGTAGCCAGAAGTGCCCCCAAATTTTCAAAGCCTTTCATGAGCGTAGCTACCACTGAGTCTGTGTCGTGGTCCGTGAAGTCTGGTTTTCAGTAACTTCGGGAAAAGCAGGCCACCGTTTACGTTCAGGCCATGTTTAACAGCATCAAAGCAGACTTGACCCCTGTAGCATTAAGGTGTGACTGCGTCCGTGTTTTCCCTCCAACGAAACTCGAGTATACACTGAAACTCGAGTATACAGTAACACTGGCTAGGACAGCGCTTCACTTCGACGCGACTGCAGTAGGTTTTTAGCACAAAGGACCAGGATCTATCGATGAGCTGAGATAGCTCGGCGATGGTCCAAAACTGGTGCGTAGGCTCCTCACGCGGCGGGGCTTCCTTCCAGTCAAGAGATGGCCCTTGCCCTCCCTGTTCCCTGAACATCTGTGATCTTCCTGGTTCCTTAGGAGTGAGGTACCAGAGGCCTCCTCAGACGGCGCGGTGGTCCGACACTGGTCAGCAGCCGGTGCTCGCTCCGCCGGGAGTCCGCCCGGTGGTCCCAGAATAACACGCTGCTGGCGCGGGGCAGCCGCACGCTGACTGATTTGCGACGTTCGTCCGGCGCGGCTCTCAAAGGCCCTCTACGGCGGCGGTCTGCGGCTCCCAGAGGGCCTCCACGAGGGGGTCTACGGCTCCCAGAGGCCCCACGGCAGCTCTCAGCGACCGGCAGAGGCCCGCTGCGGCCTCGTGGTGATCTCATACCAGAATTGTTATTTTATGTACGCTCGGGGAACATGACTTCAACTTTTAACATTTGGTCCGTGACCATGCACGGTATTACTGGCGCTGTTCGTGATGGTGTTAACAAAGGCGTTACTGGACACCTCTTATTATGCTCTTTTCAAGTGACCCAGCTGTCCCACGCCAGCGTGCGGTGGTCTCGTGCTGTGATGCAGTGGTATGTGGGCGCACGTGGTGGTGGCGGGTGCCGTTTCGCGGTCTGTGACCATCCGGTGGTGGTCTGTGACCGCGGGATGATTATGGCTGATTGTGATAGCCGGTTGCTATGTGGAAGCTGTTTGGGATCAAAGGCAAATTAAAAAAGAAAATTGGGTTGTGAGGAAAATAGCATACTCAGCACAATATGGTGATATATCCCCACCCCCACTGCAAATATACATCTTTAGGATGAGGAGAAGCTATGAGCTATGTGGAGCTATGATGTGGCGTACACCTCGCCAACAATGTTCAAATCAAAATCATATTTGGTGTTTGCATTGATATTTGCAAAAACATCCGTTGTTTGCATGGAAGAAAATATTTTGTGGCAGCCTGGCATCAGCATGTGGCTTCTGCCGGTGACGTAAAAGCCTGCGACCGTCAGCTGGGGGTTTGTGACCGTTTAATACCAGTTTCTTAAGTGTGATGAGCTAGACAGCTCTGGGATGTTCGGTGCCCGTCCGAGCCCGAGCCCGAGCCGTCCGAGTCCGAGTTCGAGCCGCCCGAGTCCGAGCCGTCCGAGTCCGAGTCCGAGCCGCCCGAGTCCGAGCTGTCCGAGTACGAGCCGTCCCAGTCCGAGCTGTCCGAGTCTGAGCTGTCCGAGTCCGAGCCGTCCGAGTTCGAGCCGTCCGAGTCCGAGTCCGAGTCTGAGCCGTCCGAGTCCGAGCTGTCCGGGTCCGAGTCCGAGCCGTACGAGTCTGAGTCCGAGCCGTCCGAGTCCGAGTCCGAGTCCGGGATGTCCGTGTTCGAGCCGCCCGAGTTTGAGTCTGAGCTGTCCGAATCCAATAGCCGCCGCCTGAGACATCAGTCCGCGGCTCCCCGTGACCTCGGACCACGGCCACCCGGCCGCAGTCCGCTGCCGTACAGCTGCTGGTGGGAGGCCGGCTAGCGCGGTCGTAAATCAGCCAGGCCCATCGGCAGGGTGTCGGCTGGCCCGGCGGTCGGCCGCTCCGCCGGCGCCGGCCTGATGACACCGATGACCGCCGCCGGACGCCGATCGCTGACGCGCCGCCAGCGCCAGCGCCACCGGCCGAGGCGACGCCGGCGACGGCGCGTGAATCGCGATCACGTGGTGGAGGCGGCTCGGTTCCGTATCGTCCCCATCTCGCCGGGCGCCCTTTGTTCCCACGGATCCGCCCGAGCGCTGACACGGATTCTTGGGACGTTTTGTTGTAAATCTTTCGGTGCGGTGTTCGGGGATTTGTTTCCATTTTCACGTTACTTTATGTGCTCTGGACTTCGGAGTCGTGGAATTTGTTGAATTTTACCTGTCAGTGGGGTCCCCACGAGCGTGGACATCTAGGGCTTGTACCTGAGGTTTTTCGTGCTCCTAACTCAGGCCATTTAGGATGGTGATGTGATTTATCCAGTCTGCACAAATATGGAGAAAAAGAAACAGAGAGGAGGAAGCCGAGGAAGGCTTATACGGTGCGTTCGGCGCGGGCCTCGGAATAGCTGCCGCGACAGACACTGGTACATTACGTGAAAAGCGTAAATAATCGGCTGTTCCCACAGAAATGTTCTCGCAGTTCTTACCAACCACTGCATGCGAGCAGATGGGATATGTCTCCGCAGCGGCACTGCTTGAACGGGACTCAACATATCTCACAACTAGATTAAGATGGGATATGTCTCCGCAACGGTACTGCTTGTACGGGGCTCAACATATCTCACAACCAGATTAAGATGGGACATGTCTCCGCAGCGGCACTGCTTCCACGAGACTCGACATATCTCACAACCAGATTAAGTGAAAGCGAAATTTGAATGGCATATCGTCAATTACGGCACGCCTACCGACTAGCACAACTCAGCATCTTGCCCTCAAGGTCAGCTTTCGCGGCTTTAGTATCACAGCATTATTCAAAGAACATCATAAAGGATGGCCATTAGTTTCTGCTGGTCATCTGTTTCAGCCTTTCGCGACCTGAGACGCCAAGAAGGCTCTGGGGAACAGCTGACCACGGGTCGACGCGCACCAACTGATCATGTCAGGTCGATCTCCAGCGAAAACCTCCCCTTCAGCAGGTTTAGCCCTGGTCTCGTGTCACACCGCCGCCTCGACCCAATGGGGCGGTAGATGGTGCGGCCATGCAATCAATTAAGATGTCTGCCCCGTCAGACGGTGCATGAATGAAGCGGCTGGCAGATTCGCCATTCGATTTGCTTGATGAATAGATACAACGTGCCATAGCGAGAGTCATTTCGCGGTTCGAGATGATGACCTGGGCAAGCAACAGTCGAAATGACGCAAAACATATGGTTACCGAGGCTGAGCGCACAGCAAGCTAACTTTGTTTCATAACAAAACCGCATTTTTTCCCACCGATTTCCACACCGTACCTAAGCGCAAACAGGATCGCGCACCTTTCGCCGTCCCCACCGACCGAGATACCGTCAGCCGGTGGCGATTGTAGCATGACGAGGGACAGGACGAGTGATGCGACGCGTTCATACCGGAGTCTCCGTTGACAGCTTGAAGCACCCATCCGAGGTAATGGTTTGGCACGGCGGCAAGAGTTTAGGCACGGGCTCAGGGGAAAGCGTGCGCTGTTTATCTGGCAAACAGTTTACGGCGGCGAACTGGTGTGACGGTAATGCCGCCGGCTTGGAACGGCGGTCTTCGATTAAGATTCGCCATGACTCCCTGAAGTCTGAGATAACGGTTTTGGCACGCTGCAGTCTGTCGAGCTGCGACGCTGCTCGCTCGACCCGGCGGCCCTCCTCAGCACAGCACCCTTCACATCCGCCCCCACTGGCCCTCCTCAGCACAGCACCCGTCACACCCATCCCGGCGGCCCTCCTTAACACAGCACCCGTCCTACCTACCCCGCCGGCCCTCCTCAACACAGCATCCGTCCCACCCACCCATGTCGGCCCCCCACAGCACAGCACCCGTCCAACCCACCCCGGCGGCCCTCCTCAGCACAGCACCCGTCCAACCCACCCAGGCGGCCCTCCTCAGCACAGCACCCGTCCAACCCACCCCCGCGGCCCTCCTCAGCACAGCACCCGTCCCACCTACCCCGCTGCCCCTCCTCAACACAGCACCCGTCCAACCCACCCAGGCGGCCCTCCTCAGCACAGCACCCGTCCCACCTACCCCGCTGACCCTCCTCAGCACAGCAACCGCCCCCGCCGGCCCTCCTCAGCACAGCGACCGCCCCCGCCGGCCCTCCTCAGCACAGCAACGGCCCCCGCCGGCCCTACTCCGCACAGCATCCGTCCCACCAACCCCTGCGCTTCACCATCGGCCGCCACCCAACCGACCGCGGGTAATGCGCCACCGCGCTGATAGGGGCGAGCACGGCGCGGCGGCGGCTAATGTGGCGCGCCTTGCCGCACCTCGCTGCGGCGGCGGGCCATGGTGCGCCGGCGGCGGCGGCGGCGGCGCCAGCCGGCACGGCATCACGTGTCGCGCCCTGCGGGGCGTGCGAGGTAATGGCGGTATGAGGGCATCAAGGTGATGAGGGCCGCGCCGGCCCGCCCCGCGCGCCGGCGACAGCGGCGGCTCTTCTGGTCGGGGCTCCGGGTGACAACAGCGGTGTGGCATTCTCATCGATTCGGTTCAGATGTGTCTGAAGCTCTCCAAGTGGAGACGACTGAACGGCGAGCGTCCATAAATGAGACATTTGTATCGCCTGTAGAAGGGTGTAGTATCGTCTCAGAAGGGTGGGGCGCCAACATCTATTTTGAAGTAGATTTTTCTAAATCTGCCAAACATGATGTTGTGTGCATGGGCGAACTATACGGTGCAACATGTGTATCACGGGCCACACCAAATTTTATCAAGATAAATATGATTGCACAGTTCCTCCGTTGAAAGATCCTACCTCCAGTAGCTTTTCCACGGCAACTTTTCGACTGGTTTCAGATGCTTGCTGTGCATCATCCATGCGTGTGGATCATTAGTTTTCGGTTTTATTTACCGTCATTTGCCTACATCAAATCCGAATTTTGTAATGTACACACATGCGATTGCCCCCCCCCCCCTTCACAAATGCACGTCGGTAGGTACGGTGTACCTAAATCACAAATTCGGCGTTTTTAGTGGCACCTGCTCTCATGGCACATAACAGCATGATATATTGGATGCTGAAGTGACACACCGACAGCCGTGCTTTGAAACGTCGCAGTAGTGACTGCGCAGGCACTGGAAACAATCGAGTTCTCCATAACGCTCTCGACTTACAGACGCAGGCATTCCTCGAAGGCGCACTGTGCGGCCCGAGCCTTTGTTTCTCGCCGCTCGCCGCTGATTGGCCGAGAGGCATTTCCCTGCCCGCAAACCGGTTGATCCCATTTAATTAACTCTTCAGTTTCGCGGTAAGTGGCGGCCGCGTCGGCCATAGTCCTCCAATCTGTTTTAATTGGCCTGGGGCAGGGCGGCCGAGCCAGCCGGCGTCCTCGGCTCGCCGCCGCCGGCAGCGCGTGATTGCTAGGGCGCCTCCGGTTAGGAGAAACTCGCTGGCGCACCAGCTACATCGGCCGCACGAGATGCGTGGTGTGGGCAGTCGAAGGACCCCGCCGGCCCTGATGCTGCCGCTGACCAGGCGGAGCCGGGTGGCCGACGATATGTGCGTGGGTGGCACGTGAGGTAATGCGAGATAGCTCCGCTAATGGGCCATGCTGCAAGATTAAGACGGGAGAATGACTGGAGCATGCAAACAGCACTTGGGCTGCTGTAGCGACTTTGTATTTCATTCGCTGCCGGTTATTAATGCCGGATTAGTATGCTAATGACGTGCTTTACGATCTGTTCGTAATTGATAGCCTCTCTGGGGTATGTCGCGGCACATACTTCCCTTCAGTCGTTTGTGGGTACATCAATGCATGTGCCACACGCTAATACGACAGACGCGGCGACGTTTGTTTCCGTCTGACAGCCGGGTTATTAAACGGACGTCACACCAGCGCGCGGCTATGAGACTCAACAGGGCAGATGACTACCCCGACAGTACTCAGCTGATTAACAATACCGCCCGATGGTCGGCGGAGGGGTTGGGAAAGTTTTCAATGGGGTTCACACCACTGAGCCGCCGACCCCCCCCCCCCCCCCCCTCCCCCCCGCCGTCCCACCCCGCGGCGCTGCCGCGGCCAGCTGCCGTGTTCGCGCCATAATCTGGCTCAGCGCGCGTCCAAATACATCTCTCTCTATCACGGGCGGTCCTTTCTGCGCTAATCACGTGTTATGCGGCCGGCTGCGCGCCATTTTGCGGCGGCTCGGCGTGGCGCGCCGAGCCTGAGTTATCGGCGCGCTTTCAGTCGGGTCGCGCTCAATGCCGACTGATGGCCGCATTTGCATTGAGAGGCGGCGGCTGCCGCGGTCGGTTAGCGCGACACGGCGCCACAATGGCCGCCGACGCGGACAGGGTGCCAATGGTGCCGGCCACGCATTCAGACGAGCGAGATAAATCCAGCGGCGCCCCCAGCTGCCGGTCTGGGCCCGGATGTACCGGTCGGCCCCCGCTCAGCGGGCCTCGGCTGGACTCAGACGACCGCAAACGGCCGCTGCTGAGAGCAGGGGAGGCAGAGGAGCAGAATAGCTCAAACACGGCCCCTGCTGAGAGCTCAGAGGTGGCTTACACGGGGCGGCAGGGAAGCAGGACACCTCAAACACGGCCGCTGTTGAGAGCTCAGAGGTGGCTCACACGGGGCGGCAGGGAAGCAGGACACCTCAAACATGGCCGCTGCTGAGAGCTCAGAGGTGGCTCACACGGGGCGGCAGGGAAGCAGGACACCTCAAACACGGCCCCTGCTGAGAGCTCAGAGGTGGCTTACACGGGGCGGCAGGGAAGCAGGACACCTCAAACATGGCCGCTGCTGAGAGCTCAGAGGTGGCTCACACGGGGCGGCAGGGAAGCAGGACACCTCAAACATGGCCGCTGCTGAGAGCTCAGAGGTGGCTCACACGGGGCGGCAGGGAAGCAGGACACCTCAAACATGGCCGCTGCTGAGAGCTCAGAGGTGGCTCACACGGGGCGGCAGGGAAGCAGGACACCTCAAACATGGCCCCTGCTGAGAGCTCAGAGGTGGCTCACACGGGGCGGCAGGGAAGCAGGACACCTCAAACACGGCCCCTGCTGAGAGCTCAGAGGTGGCTCACACGGGGCGGCAGGGAAGCAGGACACCTCAAACATGGCCCCTGCTGAGAGCTCAGAGGTGGCTTACACGGGGCGGCAGGGAAGCAGGACACCTCAAACATGGCCGCTGCTGAGAGCTCAGAGGTGGCTCACACGGGGCGGCAGGGAAGCAGGACACCTCAAACACGGCCGCTGCAGAGGTCTCAGAGATGACTGAGAGACTGAGAGAAGGATGGCTCACACGGGGCAGGGGAGCGGCAGGGGAGCAGTACAGCTCAAACACGGGCACTGCATGATTTCTTAGTCTTTATGCTAAAAGTTTTTTTGCAGAACGACGCGGCCTGACACGCGAAGCCCAAAGAAGGGTGTGCACATGATCACTTTCTCGAGGAGATGCTACGGAGAATGCATCATGTGCCTGCCAGGAAGTATCTATACCCAAAAGTGAAACTTACACGACCTCAACGGACATGTCGATAACCGGAAGGACGGAGAAGGTAAGGGTTTTGACCGGACAGGTTACCAGAATGCCCCTCTCAGTGAAGAGCGGGATCAGCGCCTTGAAAAGAGTTTGAAGATGGCAAAATAATGTAAGAAAGAAAGGTCCTGTGCTCCTGATGTCTCGGCATTATGAGTTGGGATTTTACTGAAAAAAGTCGACCTTCAGTTTGCGAGGAGGTCCTAGTCTAACGACGCTGCCGAGCAATGGCCGTATTGACAGCAGTCGACGCTCGGAGCGGTGTGTATGGTCAGACCCATACACAAACACAAGGTCTGTATTGACAGCAGTCGACGCTCGGGACGGTGTGTATGGTCAGACCCATACACAAACACAATGACTATATTGACAGCAGTCGACGCTCGAAGCGGTGTGTATGGTCAGACCCATACACAAACACAATGGCTATATTGACAGCAGTCGACGCTCGGAGTGGTGCGTATGGTCAGACCCATACACAAACACAGTGGCTATATTGACAGCAGTCGACGCTCGAAGCGGTGTGTATGGTCAGACCCATACACAAACACAATGGTTATATTGACAGCAGTCGACGCTCGGAGCGGTGTGTATGGTCAGACCCATACACAAACACAATGGCTGTATTGACAGCGGTCGACGCTCAGAGCGGTGTGTATGGTCAGACACATACAGAAACACAATGGCTGCATTGACAGCAGTCGACGCTCGGAGCGGTGTGTATAGTTAGACCCATACACAAACACAATGGCTGTATTGACAGCAGTCGACGCTCGGAGCGGTGCGTATGGTCAGACCCATACACAAACACAATGGTTGTACTGACAGCAGTCGACGCTCGGAGCGGTGTGTATGGTCAGACCCATACACAAACACAGTGGCTATATTGACAGCAGTCGACGCTCGAAGCGGTGTGTATGGTCAGACCCATACACAAATGCAATGGCTATATTGACAGCAGTCGACGTTCGGAGCGGTGTGTATGGTCAGACCCATACACAAACACAATGGCTATATTGACGGCAGTCGACGCTCGGAGCGGTGTGTATGGTCAGACCCATACACAAACACAATGAATACCACGCCAATATTTCATTCACTCTGAAACACAACACACAAAATGAGTTGATCCTATTTTTCACAGCTTTTTGTGATATAATCCGGTGGAGGATGCATCGCCGAACTGCACTTTAAAGCCATGGCCGCCATCATACTGCATTATAATTCCGTACAGGTTAGTGATTACTAAGAAAGCACTACTAAGTCCTTAGATGACAAGTGTTGGGGGCGGTGCGGGCCTATTCTGATCCCCAGTCGCGCAGGTGTAGTTCAACTAAATGTACAGATTTTCCGTCAGAGTAGATACCCGGAACATCGGGTGAGATGTACCACATGGGCAGCACGTTCTCGATTTAAAAACAGTAACGCGCGCACATGTGGCAGTGGCAGGCCCAGAAAGACGTGTTGTCACGCCCCTTCCCTAAGGCTCTGAAGAGACCCACAACCGGCCGAACGGAAGCAGTTCTGTAACATAAAACGCAAAAATGTACGGCTTTGGCGCACCAGGTGACCATGAACAGCCGCAAACGAAAATGAAGGGCTCATGAACAGGCAAAAATAGCTTTTCGCTCGTGGAGAGCGTGGCGGCTGGGGAGGTTTCAGGGCACATTACGCCGTCCAGGGTCCCTATGCTGTAGCCGGAGGACCCACATAGCCCCTTGCCAAGCAATATGATCGCTTAAGAGCCTTCCACGTTGCTTTGATTTCTTCGCATTTGTTTGCGGGGCCCACGCTGTTGTCGAGGCCACGTATGCTAACCTGCCGGGGCACTCTTCATCGATCAGGGGCCCTCCACGGATTCTTCCAATTCACTGAGAGACTACACGCTATCACCAGGTGCCCCAGTCGGGATACTCTCGGGGGCAAGGGGGAGACCAGGGAGATGTGATCAGGTGTACTGGGGAGACCCCGACCCCGTCTTGACCGTTGTTCAGCGCGCCGCCCCTTGACCCCTTAAACCGCCGCGAGCAGCCGGGCACCCCAAGCGAGGACCCGCCAAGGGCATCAGACATGCAGCGCAGGCGACGAGCCGGTAGACCCGTATGGGGCTCTACGCCGCCCGTCCTCCCCGCGCCCCCCGGATATCCTTGCCCAAGTGGAGTGTTGGGGCGCGCCTCGACCGACCCGCACGACGCGCCCTCAGCCACCAGGATCCGACCCAGCCGGGGACGCGGGCGAGGGGGCATGGCGACCCCGGTAAAACGAGGAGGATGAACGGCGAGAGATCGGGATGTGAGGGTGCGGGTGATAGGGACAGGGGGCTGAAGCTCACGTACCGACAGAGTCGCCAGGCCCTGAAATGAATAGCTTGCGTTGCCCACCCGTTACCGGAGCTGGGACCCGAGAGGGCACTATTCCACAACATCGGCCAAAGCCAGTACCTCCTGCGGACCGTGACACAAGCAAAGCAGGCGTGCTTGATTTAGATACTGAGTTTAAAATGCTCAAACCGGTAGAGCGTTGTGTTGAATTGAAGAATACGTACAATCAATGCACTAGATATTTTTGCCAGTCTGAAATAATTAAGCGTTGGCTGTGAATAAATGAATTTGGCTAAGACGCATTCAAATGCGCATGCAACCATTGAACGTGGGATGAATCAAAGCTGAGTCGATTTTCGCACCGATATGATCTTTGAAATTATAATTCAGAACCGAGTCATTAAACTGGGATAGGCATCGACAAAGCGTTGATTGACAAAAGACAAAATTATTATTTGAATTATATCTGAATCCTTCAACGAGAATCATGAATCAATGCGGGATCGATTCTGGAAAATGCAAATCAAACACAGGCTCATCACAGCTTCTTTTTCCAATTTATTTTTAGTTAGACCCAAGTGATCTTCGTCAGAAGCTTCGTCGGGTTGCAGAATGAGGTCGGTTACAATATGGAGGTATACAGCATGTCTGCACTGGCTGCGCGTTTGGTCGAGGCTACACTTTCCACAAAAATGTACATTTGTCCACACGCCTGTCTGTGTGTTTATCGTCTTTTGCTTGCTGACCTGTGTGCAGGTTAAACAGAGGGTAGCAAGAGCCTGCAATTTTCACGTCACGCATGTACGAGCGTTAGGACTGCGCATTCGTGCTGGCAACTCGGTACGGTCGCCAGTATTATGCGTCAGCTGATCATCAGCTGATAGTATGAATTATGAGCGCCTCGCGTTAATGGGAAGGTCCGTTTTTTATTTTTAAAGAAATATAACGACAGAGAAAATACTAATGTTAGACATTAGGGTCAAACATAATTATGTGCATGGTCAAAAAGCTTGAGCGGCAGGCAAGCCATCGAAAATGCCACTTTGTGACGCGATCGGCGATAAATCTTGGGATCCCCGTTTGTAGGATGGCGCCGATCTAACGAGAAGCGCAATTGCACGCAATGTAGGATCGCACATCGAGGGCGATCGTGAGGATCATTAGTGAAGATGACTTATTCAGCAATACTCGACGCTAGCGGATATGGTACAGCAGTGAGCATTCGACGAAGTGTGAGTTGTGGATAGACTGAAGCTGTGCGGTATCGAAGCGCTGCGGCAGTGATAAGGGATTCAGAAATATAACGACAAAGTAAAAAAGAAAATGACTGGCTTTGCATTTCCGGCTTGCACGAAAAGGCGTGATGATAACTAGCCGATAGCCGAGTAGACGTCGTTGCTTAAAATTACACAGACAATTTACACGCCGTGCTATAAAAGTTCGCGCTCGTTTGGGACTATGTTGCTATAAAACCAGTTAACCATGTCTTCCATTGTTACCTGCCGGCACTGCAAGGCTTTAGAAGTGATCCAAAGGTGTGCTGTGGCCATTCGGCACACGCCCTAAGCAAGCGCTGAGCTAACGCGTTTGTTTTTGTTGCGACAGCCTCGGAGTCAGAGACACTATTTTATCCCCATGAAAGACTGGAAGCAAGCGTCATTCACTGTGCACAGAAAAAGGAGCGTAGAAGCGAAGAAGCTCGGGAACGCGCAGCCCTTTATCAAATTTATGGCATTCATTTACAGGTACGTGACTAAATGCTAACAGTTAAAACTCAGGATGGACACGTAAAAATCAGACCGAGAACATGCGATGTAATGTCGCGTCACGCAAAGAATTTTTATGCCTGCGGCGCGCTGAACTTGGCTTTCAGTGAACACCACTGAATTGTGCCCCCGCTTAGGACGTGTAGAAGTAAGCGGTACATTTTGAGCCATTGTAAAAATAGAGACGGGGTGACTGCGTTGGCTTGTGCCACCACTTGTTGGTGTGCAAGGAAACTTTGCGGGAATTGGTTAGATTGTGTGTGTGCGTGTCCAAAAAGATCCAAATACCACATGGTTGTCCTCCTTTGATAATGATAGGTATATAGAGGATGGTACCAGCTATGCTATGTAAAAGCACCTGTTGTCCTTGCCAAAATTTGGCACACATACGCCGATCAATCTCCAGTTGAAAGACGCGGACACGTGGGAATAGTATCGAGTACACGGAATATCAATTTATAAAGCGACCTTTTGCTCATTTTTCTTTTTCTTATTTTCTTATTTAGAACAGCTGCCTCATCTTGAAACGCTTGAACCCATACATAATGCATGTAGGTATCCACCGATCTCTGCCCAAACCGTTTCAAATTTTCACTGGTGGGCGGGGATTTAACAATCATCAGCACCCCCTCCCAGTTAGCATGTTAACCTAGGTCGTGAAGCGACCTTCCTTCAAACCATCAACGAGCCAGCAGATGCTTCCTCGCTGAAAAAAACACGCTATGCACGCAAAACGTCCTATGCACATTGCACCACATCGTGCAGTTACTACTTCGTCCAAAGAACGAGATGACGGATTAATTTAAACCTTAGATGTCGAGAGATGTAGGCAGATACACGGGGTTGTGACTGAATGCAGTCCTTTCCGTGCATCGCCCAACACAAGGATGGCATGACACAAAGTGCGTCGCATGCAATGAAGTCAATGTAAAAGTCTTCAAGTTCATAAGTTTCTGTTCCTTTTATTCACCGTCTGTGAGCTTTGCAAGCAGGATCAATTTGAAAAAAAACGCCCAGCAGGAGCCCAGGCATATCCTGATATTGACGTGAGAGTTCTGCGCATTCTTTGGCTTCTCTTGTAAGCCTTTCCTCAAGCTGTAGATGGCGCTAAGCAGCTCTGTATAGGTGACTCTGACTTCGAACGCTCGAAATATTAAATGACGAGTAATTCGCTAAATATGAGTCAAAATCAGGGGTGAATAACCCATCCGTGTGGAGCTGGAAAAGGGCAGCGCCCCCGGCTTTCCAGAATACAGGGGAAATGGTCCATCTCACGCGCGAGACACGCGATTTTGGTGTGTTTTGTAGCTAACCTGAGTCATTTTCCTGCTCAGCTCTATAACTTACTTTAACAAACTTCAACGCTGATCAGACCTATGTTCGAAACTTGCTGCCCCGGTTTGCTCAGTTGGTTTTCTTCGCGTTAGTGCCAACCAATTGACTCCCATTTTCTGCATTCTACACGAATGCATAAAACGTCATCAAAGCAAAACATCAAATTTCATGATGATGATAGTTCTCAAAAATCATAAAAACAAATCAAATCGCGGTTCAAATGACAAAATGCAACTACGCCTACAATGATATCACTCATTCTCTGTTCATCTCTTTCATTACTATCTTTTGCGATGAGTAAAGCTTCCGGCCCTTTGCGACGAGCGGCGCGGTACTGGTAAGGTGGGTGGGGGTCTGTGGTTGTTTTCACGTAACAATCTTACAGTTGTAAAAATCGCCGCGAATCCACCGTTGCCACTCGCAAGGACTGTCTTATCAAGCCCAATTTTGTGATGATGTGCATGGGGCGATACATAATAAGTTTATATTCAACGTGTCGTTTTTGTCTTGTGCACTATACGTCTTCCCGGCAATGTTCATCCTGGAGCCGAAGCGCCCTTAAAGACCAATGTTCATGCCTGTTCGACTGAGGTCGTGTTCGCGTTGTATTCCGTGTAGGGTGATAGCTGAGGAATTGAGGGAAATATATGATTGCTGAAATTCCCATTTGAAATGACATGAGCGTGGCAAATAGTGTGAATATGACAATATGAAAGTGAATATGACAAACGACATGAAATGATGTAAGAGCTTAATTTGTTTAAGGTGTGCAAGTGCATTGGGTCTTGAGTTTAAGGAGCTAATCAACTGAACCATTATGCCCAGTATAGAATGATATTAACTATGATTTATGCACTTTGTTGTCTGCAAGAACCCTGGCCACTCAAATGAAAAGTGTGTGGTGACTGGCATATCACCTATCTGCTGCTGTGATTGGATAAATTTTGCTGTCTGCTCTGGTATTGACCACTCTAACAGGTGGAGCTAATTGCTTCAGTCAGAACTTTTGTAGACATTCAAAGATTGCAATACAGTTGAGCTATCTATAATCTGGGGATGCCATGGCCAAGTGGCCGGTGTGTCAGGACTCCCATGCCACTTCTAATGGGGGGGGGGACGGGGAAAACTGATATTCTGGTTGCACTGTCACCCCCGAGCGCTAATACAACCAATTCAGTTGGTGGCACTCCATAAAGAGAATGTGACATTGTGACTCATGATCCCTTTTTTAAGAAAGCTATTTCTTATCTCAAGGAACATTTTGTTGCAGCCAGCAGACAAGAAGAACTGCAAGATGCCAGAGCTGACAGAGGTCACTGAGAGCAAGCCTGAAGTGAAGGTGGAGGTGGAGTCTGGTAGTGACTCAGACTCTGATGACTCAGTCCCCGAGCTTGAGGATGGTGTCAATGAGGCAGCAAGCAAGGTGAGCTTGTGGTCTGAGCATTAGAGTTGTATTTCATCTGATCAGAAAAGCAATTATCAGCAACCATGACAAATGGTACAAGCAATCTGTGTATACAGTTCTTTCTAGTATTTGAAACATTTTGTTTGCTAGCAAGATGCAGACAGGGCATTGCTCTTTTAAAGGAACTATGAGGAGTGAGCTTTGTTCCTGCCAATGGGATTAACCAGAACTAACATTTAATCAAAGTGATTTTGGACCTGTATCAGTCATGGGATGGTATCATGGTATGCTGGACATAACATGAGTTTTTCTCTGTGCTCTAGGTTGCACAAGCTGCCGGCCTTCCTGATGAGCTGACTTCCCGGGCCAAGCAGTCAAGGGGTGAGAAGAAGGCCAGGAAAAGCATCTCCAAATTGGGCCTGAAGCTGGTAAGGTCCAAGAGAATGGTTTTTCCCTTGGGTGAAGACTTATTATATTTGTAGCTATTTTTTCATCATCTGTTCCATTTTTCTACACTTAGAAGGTTTGGGTATCACAGTCTGCAGAAGGTGGCATATGTTTGAAAGATCTGATTGGAGAAGGGTGGGATAAAATAAGATGTAGGCTAGACACAGCATTTTGATTTCACATGACAAAGTTCCTGAAATAGGATAGTTCATGTTACATTGGATGAGCTGCTAGAAACCAGAACCATAGGGACCACAGGTGTAGTGTTCAGTTCCCTGTGTTACTGGTCCTCTTGCCAGGTTGAGATGCAGATCCTCAGCTACTGGGTACATAGTAATAACAGTCCCAGTCACCTATTGCTTGTGGCTGCATGAACTGAGCTGGAATAGGCAACCCAACATAATGTGACCACAGACAAACAGATCAAACAGGGGGGCATTAGTCATGAATGTTTGTAGATTCTTGATGTTGAAGGGTAACATAAAACATTCAAGAATCAATGCCATGTAAGTGTAATAAAGCAGTAAACATGAGTTGGCTGCAAAGGGCAAACCTTTCCAGAACAACATTTATCATAGCTAAAATATAGAAGAAAGAGTGGCCAGAATGCCATGAGAGATTAAATAATGGCCTATATAGAACATAGGTAGTGACAATGAAACAAATGATGCAGCCAGTACTGAAATGCTAAATATTCCCAATGTGTTTCATTTTTCGGTCTTGAACTAGGTGTTGGCTTATGCATGAGTTTGCTTTACCAGATACCACCACAGAATTGTACGAAGTGTCATAAAGATTGTCTCATATGCATTGGTCTGCCTTTGGGGCAGGATTGGACATGCCTGAAGCAGGACAACTAGTCTGCATATTTGGAAGGCTGCTGGCATTGTCAGGTCTTATCAGTGGTCTGATGGATGTGGCATGTATGGGTAGTTCTGGCAAGGTACTGGGTAGAAAGCTCCTCAATGGACAAAAGTACTTTTAAACCAGTGGTGAGATATGGAGTACAGTGATCATTGGATATGGGCACAGCACAAAACAATGTCATTGTCACATTTACCTGACAAACTAATGCCTTTGTATCTCCTTGTCTATCTGAAGGGAAGGGCTTGTGTGGCCAAATCATCAGTATGCTTGGTAGACAGTTTCCTTTGATGGGTGCAGCTAATTTCCATTAATCAGGTGGCAGGAGACTGAATGCTGATCAGTTGTAATGGCCAAATGTCAACCACTGCAGATGCTTTGTTTGTTGATGTGACTTGGTAGGATGGCTTGCATGCATGGGTTGTGATCAACCCAATATATTTCACAGCAAGCAGCACTGGTTTGCATAGACAACCATGATTGTCCACTGCTTTGTTGGTCCCGTCTCAGCTAATATGGCATTTCCCCTCAGGTCACGGGTGTGCAGCGCGTCACCATCCGGCGCTCAAAGAACATCATGTTTGTCATCAACAAGCCGGAGGTGTTTAAGTCGCCAGCTTCCGACACGTACATCGTGTTCGGTGAGGCCAAGATCGAGGACCTGAGTCAGCAGGCGCAGGTGGCGGCGGCCGAGAAGTTCAAGACGCCGGAGGTGAACCCGGCCGCCGAGCCGACCGCCGCCGCCTCCGTGCCCGACGCCATCCAGGAGGAGTCCGATGAAGAAGGCATCGACGAGACGGGCGTTGAAGAGAAGGATGTCGAGCTTGTCATGCAACAAGCCAACGTCACCCGTTCCAAGGCCATCAAGGCACTCAAAAACAATGGGAACGACATAGTCAATGCGATCATGGTAGGTTGCTGAATAGTTACAATTCATTTTCATCATGGTGGGTGACAGTGTGTTTTTCCTTTTGCATTGTATTTGTTGGGAAGTATCTCCAAGTAGGCTACTTAATTTACAGGCCATCTTCCTCACTATTTGCCAGAAGATAGTGTGCAGGGAGCATTTTTGGTAGTCTATAAGGATGGACCATTTTCCTGAGGAGTGGTACTATACAAGCCTATGAGTTGTCCATACAAGCCATACAGTATCATACAAGCCAGGCTATCACCAGGCTTGTGCCTATGTTGGTCATTTATAGCTCAAAAACTATGTGTGATGTACTGAAAGCCTTGCAAGTAGTCCATGTGCAAAAACTGATATGCAAGTGCAGCTGATGGTAGTCTGTTTTTGCAAAGGCTTTCATTGTCTGCTTTGAATGCATATTATTAGCCCCACCTGCTCCAGCACAGTTGCTGTGTTGTCACAGCCGCACTATAGGTTGAGATAGGTTGTGGCTGAAAATTCACTATATCTGTTTTTTTCAGGAATTGACGATGTAGCACCAGCGGTGGATCGCCGGCATTCCTGGTCTCTGAAGCAGTGCTTGATCATTATATGATACTGTGGTTTGTCTCTTTGCTGTTCATTAACCTCTGGTATCACAATGCCTGTATCTTGCAAGTCATTTACTGGATGGCATCTGGGTGCACCTGGAGGTCCCAGCCTATCAGAAGAAGTGCGTTCTGTTGAAGCTGGCACTCTAAGTGGCGGTGACAACATCCGATCTGCAGAAGCTGGTTACAGTCGAGTTGCTTTGTCATTCATCGAGCAAGCTTCTGTCGTTTTTTTGTGATCTGAAATGGCGAGACATTGCTGGCGATCCCACCACTCTTGGCGACGTCATCCCTCCCCGCTCTGGCTGCTGGAGCGTTTTGTATGGTTTGTCTCCGAACCTTGACAAACAGTCGTAATACATGTGTTGCAAATATCGGTCGACTTTTGCTTGAGAACGATTGCCTGGGCTATTCCGCTGGCGGAAGCCATTGAAGACAGCTGATGATATGTCGGTCGGCTCGTCCTCTTCGTTGCCCCTGGTGGGGCTTCAACGCCACTGCTGGGCATCAGGGCAGTTGGGGGAGAAGGAATGTGCCTGAATACCGGTATCCAGACGACATGAAAGGACCGCATGCCATAATTGGACCATGAGCGTGTCCGTGTGTTAACGGCTTTCTGTCGATGTTCTGGCACGCCCGTAAAATTGCGGTTGCATTTATGTGAGGGTATCGCGGGCTGATGGGTTGCTTTCTGGGATGCAAAGTAACTGCCTACAGCTACGAATAATATTTAATCCACAGCGGCGTGCCAACTAACCGGTCCGTCCACGAGCGGGGTCATAGTTCATCGAGAGAAAGGCTCGGTCGGTTCGTAACTGTCTTCGTCGCTCGAGGACCCTGTTTTTATGTTCTGGGAGAGGACATTTTAGGGGCGTGATAACGTTTTGGTGCCTCAGGGACTCGTTTTCCGAAGTCTTACAGCTGAGGGCATGCCTGGAGCCCATTTAAAGATTCCCGAGAGCCCATCCAGTCCAAATCATACGGGATCCGCTCTTGGGATCCGGGCACATACCTGCCTTCAGTCGCCATAAACTGGCAAAAAGTATACGAGGCGCCAACTGCGGGGGAGGGGGCGCCATTACGGCGGGGAGATTGCACCCTAAATCCCTCCCTTTTTAAATCCCCCCTGCACCCTAGCTCCTCCACTTTTTACACGTTTGTTGTTGTGGGTGTGGTTACCCAGCGCGTTCATCGTGGAAGTTAAGACGTAAAAGGGAAAAAGGGAAACGTTATGCTGCAATATACGGCAAGTAAGGAGGAATCCGTAAAAGGAAAAGTTGTCTCGGAAAGGCGGGAGGTCTTTAGCTAGCGACGTCACCAGTGCGGGTCATAGAACCATCTCATGCGTGGCCCCCTGACGGTGGTCATGATCATATTCGGTATGCCTCCGGACCACGAAATGCTCAGTTAGGATCCAAGTGCTCACCCACACCATTTCAGGTCCACGATCGTCAGATCCTGTTCGCGCCCCTGCCTTGGACTGTTACAATGATGCCAACAATTTGGTTTCTGAACGCGCATCGCAGTGTTCAATGTTCGTTTAAATGGACAAACTTTTCAAACGCAGTGACTGGAAAACACGCGATGCCTGATCATTAAATAATTTATTGTGCTCAATGTCATTTAGCACCCCTATGCACAGCTCTAACCTAAATAGTGGACGGACGTGTCTCAGCAAAGGCATGACGCGCTCACGTTAGTTAGTTTTTGAACAGAGTTCCGGAACACTTTTCTAAGCTATCGTTGCCTATGATCTTGTAAATTTCTGTTTTTCACACCATTAATCTTTATTCATTTCTCATTTCAATTAACTTTCGACAAAATTTGTTCCATTTTAGAAGATATTTATGAAAAACTAACATGCGCGTTAACACGACCCGAGCGCTCTTTTAATATTTACTTCCATTTTGATGTCTGTTGCCGTGTCGGAAGCAACAACATTGCTTGTCCGCCATGTTGCACTTTTTGTGGGTGGCGCGGTTGCATGGTGCTGTTTTTTTGTAGCGGATAAAAACTGTGTCACACTTTGTGTGGACCGCCTAGAAGTGGCTAGCACGCGCCGAGAAGAATGCTGTGCCCATGTGCGGGGATTGGTGCTATTTGCTGTCGTTTTGTACTGTAGGACGATCATGTGCTCCTTCTGGTAGGGTTTTGTGATTCCATGAGATAGCCATTTAAATGGCCTGGACATGAAGCCTCAAGTCGTTGTGCAAGTGTGTGAACTTTTGAATGATTATGTTCAAAGTAGCAGCCACTTTTTTAGTGAAGATAGCTAAGGAATCAAGGTTTTACAATCTCTTTGAAGTGGTTTTTATGTACAACCCATGATCATAGAATGAAATTTCCATGGAACAACATGAATATTCTGCACCAGCATTACTCTTTGGTAATGCTGCTAATGTATCTCAACCTTGGTGAGTGCACATGACAGTTACCAAAGCTGCTGTCTTGTCTGATGAAGTTGAATAGATCTTTGTATGTATACATTTTTGTGTATCACAATTGGTTGTTATTTTTCATGTACTTTTATTTATTCATTGAATTAATTGCATGATATTTATGTTGAAATGTTTTATCACCAACACCATTGCTCTCTGCTAATGTTACCCAATTGCAACCAAACCCCAGCCTAGTCATGTGAGTGTTGTGAATTAAAGCCCATTCAAGACTTTTCTGGCATTAAGACTTGGACAAAGTTTATTCATATAGCTGGATGACACAACTTTATTGGCAGGTTTAGGATGCATGTGATGTGTTTTATGAACATGGTGCAGACTCAGTTTTTGATAACCAAGCAACAAGTTCTCAGCATCAACAATGCAATGCTGAGCAAAAATATAGTTTGCATTGCCATTTGTTTTAATGCATTTGTGCTGAACTAATTATATTCATTTGCTTGTGTTATATTCACTTTTCAGAAGTGAAATGGTAGGCAAAAATGTACTTTGCATTCTTGCCCATCATTTATCATGTGGAATTCACACTTTTTCAATTACATTTTGATCAGGATTATACATATATCTTTTATGTATCACTTTTTATTTTAATATGCCATTTCATTATTCATCTGATGTGATATTGCTTGCATCATCAGAGTTTGCACTCACACAGTGTGGTGTATAGTGTACAGGGTGGGACAGTGCCCTGCATCAGCCTTCCATGCCTCTTGGATATTGGGTATTGCCGTATTGTTTCTTTTTTGCAAGTAACCAAGGAGTAATATTGTGTTTGAGGTAAAAATTATCACACAGCCATGGGTTGTAAGTATGGGAGCTTGGATCCTATTCTGAATACTTTTTGTTTGAACAAATTTCTTGTGTGCATTTTGGAGTATGCCACTGCATCATTTGAGATGGATACCAGCAAAACAAACCAGTGTGACACCTTAAGAGCTTAGGATAAGTAAAGTGACACCATCTGTGAAAGAACTCTGACATAAATGATGCTAAAACCAAGGTAAAGATGACCAGCCACCTTTGGAAACTGATATGAGTGGGTGCTATCAGCACATTTGACTGTCTTTGTTTGAGTTTGATGGAAAAGAAGCACATGCGTGCTTAGTGTTTGCATGCAAATTCAAATGGCTATGATAATTGACTGGGTATTAGATAAAATAGCCAGTACAATGGGCCACATGGGCAATCAAAATAGGCTTGTAAAGATGCAGTCTTGTGTGGTGTCAGATTAGTGTGGCCTTCTTGATTGGGACTTTTCCAGAATTTGTGCATGTACACCAAAATATGTTTTAGGAGCTACTAGGAGCATGTAATTTTATTTTGTACATGTGGTGTAAAACAAAATTTGTTTCTATGAAACTTGCTCTGTCTTCATAATGAAATTCAACTTACTGGAAGATCAGTTGAGTCAGATATATGAGCACTCAAATGAGCACCTGTTTCCACAAATTATAAGCATCCTCTTCTCTGAGCTTTCTTGCTGTGCCACAATTGTTCTGCATCCTTAAAGGGGTGGGACCCATCAGAAAAGTTTATGTTCTTTCCTGTGGTGGGAAATAAGTTATTGTTCTCAGATTATCTTAAATAAGGGATGGGAGGAATCTAGTCTAAGGCAATTCTTTCAGCTAGATTATTTTTAGATTAAATTTAGATAAGAATGGTGTGATTTGGTTTATGCAGTTGTAGTCAAACACTATTGATGTATCATTCCTATGACTGGGAATGAATCAAAGCAATAGGCAATAAGTGAAGCACAGTGTGCCAATGTACTTTGCAGTATGCTGGTTTGTTCATGACTATTGCATAGCAATATTATGGCTGAGCAATTTTACTGGCTGCATGAGCTGTTTGTTCACAATTGAACCAGCCAACACACATTTTCGGTATTAGTGTGCGGAGAATGCTGGCACCTTTGTAGAAGTGCCGCATAGCATATTGAACCATGGTGTGAACAGCAGCCAGCATTGATATGCTAATCTTGCCAACAATGTGACTGTTGCTTCAGAAATCTGACTGAAATCCTGTATTGCTCTTAAGTCAAAATGTCTGAATGTCTCCATGAAGCCTTTCATACCTCAGATGGCTTGTATGCCTTGTTTCATTTCCTAATGTGAACATTTTTAGTTGGTGAAGATGTGGTATCATCATGGCAAAGTCATATACTTAACAGGCCCTCCAAGTGCTCTTAATGCATCTTATGACTGGTCAAATCAAATGTGTCACCACTGAACTTAATACAGCAGAACACAGCACAGGGATGCAGGAGTTATTTAGCTCCTAGAATAGCATTTAGCATAAATGCAGGAATCATTTAATGCAATCCATTATGCTAAGATCCATGAGTCATGCAATAAGGTGACCCTGTGCCTGGCTGCCAACCACAGCATGTGCAGCTCAGTCATTGGCTGTAGCGCAGTGCAGGATGTGGGTATCACTGTCTGTGGCCGTTTCAGCCCTGGGACACGGGCAGGACATGGTGACGTCGGCGACACGCTGGTGCCACTTCTACAACGAGTCTGTGTGCCCGTACGGCGCCGACGACTGCCACCTGCGCAAGGCGTGTCTGGAGGACGCGCCGCCGGACCTGGGCGACCAGAGCTCGCGCCGCCACATGTGCTTTGTTGCGTGGACAAACTCCACCACAGAGCCCATCAGGGTCCTGCTGAAGGTGAGCAGGGTGAGGTGGGTGGCTGGTGGCTGGTGTTGCATGTTCACAACCCCACTGTTTCCCCCAAGTATGTGGATAACCTTGTGTGTCAGCACTGCAAAGTGGTATCTGTCTGTATTTACAGATATTGTACCCGCCCTCACCATAATTACTTCTTCCTGAGCTTCACTGTAATAAGATGCAGAGATAATGCAAGCATTTTTATGGGCTTGAATATTGTCACTCAGGGGCACCATTTTCATGTGATTCACTCAGCTAATTTAAGCAGAAAAATGGAATGTGCAAGCTCTCATTTGTTCTGTTTGTTCTCATAGCATGTAATATAGGATTTATAATACAACAGTGTGGTGCATAGTATTTAGGCATAAAACAGGATGCATGATCATGTGTGGTGAAAATTTCCTGTGCCATGGATTTCTGGAGGGGGTATCGACCTTTGGGCCATGGTATTGGCATCGGACGTTGGCTCAGTGAGCTGTACAGCTGCTGTGCCGCCCCATGCCTCAAACTGGGTCGAGGCACAGGGCAGAGGAGCATCAACTGCAGTGTAGCAGGAGCTGGAGCTGTGCAGGCAGTGCTGTGCTCCAATGCTCCCCATTACTCTGCAGGGCTGCATGTTGGACGTGGAGCAGTGCCACAACCAGACCGAGTGCGTGGCCACACAGCAGCCCAACAGAGGCGCATACTTCTGCTGCTGTGAAGCCGACTATTGCAACAAGGACTTTCGGTGGAATGGCCAACTTGCCAAGGCCACCACCCCAACTCCATACACCAAACGTGAGTGGCATTGGCGTCCAGCAGATCGTCAGCGGCTGATGTATGGACAGGTTGTCTCACGAACAAGGTTGTCCAAAAGGTGGGAAAAGTAGATCAGGTAATAATGTATATAGCCAGTAACTGCTCAAGTTTACTAAAATCTATCTTAACCTAATGCTACTTATGTTAAGCTTAAACTGCTTGAAGCTTACTCAGTTGATTTGGCTGATTCAGCTTGTTGTCTGGCCTTTTCTTCCTGTCATTATTATGATAAATAAATGCTTTAGTATTGTTTGACCTTTCTCATTGAAATCCTGTAGTGTGACATCCTGAACCTAATCCTGTTTGCTACATTTGTGTGAATTTGTGACACCCTATTTCAGCAATTTTCCCACATAAGTGCTGACCCCTGGCAATGGCTCCTCCTTCCCTGCATTGGCCATGCATGTGTTGCCTGGGACAATGCTCTTACTGATGCTCCTGTACAGAGGTATGCTCCATTGTGCGGCCGTGAGCTCCATTGTGCCAGCTCTGTTGACACGGCGGCGGCAGGGTCAAGGTCGCCTCGGCCGGCGCTGGTCGGCGTGTTTTGACACCGGGGTGGCTCGCTGTGGCCCGTCAGTCGGCCTGCCGTGTGCAAACCTGACGCTGGCGTGCGCCGTATTTCAGCCACGGTGGACCAGAGCTCGGAGACGGCACTCATCACGGTGGTGACGCTGGCGCCGATCGTGTTCGTCACCGTGTGCGTCCTCGTCGGCTTCTTCGTGTACCGCCGGCGCAAGCCCAGCTCCTTCAACGAAGTACGGACGCGCCGCGCCGCTGGCCGGGCCGCGGGGCCGGGGAGCTCGCGGCCATCGGGCCGCGGGGTCGGGGAGCTCACGGCCGTCGGGCCGCAGTTGAACGGCCGGTGTGGCGGCGGCGGTGGATCTGTCGGCCACCGACGTTCGTCACCATAGCCTTTTTCGGGGACAGCGGTTTGTAGTTACGTTAGTGTGTCGCCGACTGTACATGCCCCTGTCCATGATCATGGTGGAGGTAAATCGACTGCCACTGGCGAGGTCTGCTATCACGTGGTCGCCTGTCGGAGGTCTCGGCATGCATGGGAACGCACCGCTGCAGCCGTCAGCGTCGAGCAGCGCAGCGCCGGTGCGTGCGGTGACCGGCTGGTTGGCGCGCCGGGTTCTCGCCACATGACCCGCTCGCTCGTCAGATTCCGTCGCTGGACTCCGGCCTGGCGTGTCCGCCGTCGCCGCCGCCGCTGAGCCGGCCGGTGCAGCTGCTGGAGATCGTGGCGCGCGGCCGCTTCATGGCCATCTGGCGCGGCCAGATGGGCTCCGAGCCCTTCGCCGTCAAGATCTTCCCCGGCCACGAGCGGCGCAGCTGGCAGGTGGAGCGCGAGGTGCTCGAGCTGCCGCAGATGAATCACGACAACCTGATCAGGTCGGTGGCCGCTCGGTCGGGACGGTGTGGGTTAACAGACGGCCTGGCCAGGGCGGTCGGCACTGGCACAGTGCTGGATGGGTGGAGGTCAGCGTGGTGGGGCGACGGGCATGTGTGGTTTGTTGCGCCCGCTGCCCGAGAAGCCCATCCACTTGGCGGGAGGCAGCAGCAGAGAGTAGCGTCTAACACTTGAGCTCTGATTACTGGCTAGGACAACCGGGCTCGTCACGCTGCATTGCAGGTGCGGGAAGCAGGCCCATTCTTGCTTGTATGTGTAGAGTCGGTTGTGTCGTTGCCCCGCGTGCTCTGCATCTTCGCAGCCAGCTAACTTCATCCCCCTCCCCATCCGACCACCAGATTCATCGGAGTGGAGAAGCACACGGACTTGGCCCAGGTGGAGTACTGGATCCTGTCCGAGTACTGCGACAACGGCTCGCTCTGCGACTACCTCAAGGGCCACTTGGTCAGCTGGCCGGAGGCACTGCGCGTGGCCGAGGGGGTGGCGCGCGGCCTGGCGCACCTGCACGAGGAGCTGCCGGCAGGCCGCGCCGGCGCCGCCAAGCCGGCCGTGGCGCACCGCGACTTCAAGTCGAAGAACGTGCTGCTGCGCCGCGACCTGACGCCGTGCGTGGCCGACTTCGGACTGGCGCTGATCTTCTATCCGCAGCGACCCATCGGTGACGTACACCCGCAGGTGAGGAGCGGGCGGCCCGGCCGGGCGCGCCGGGGTCAGAGTCAGCTCTGACCAGCCAGCTCTGACCGGCTCTGACCAGCTCTGACCAGCTCTGACCGGCTGCCCTGAGGGGTGGTGGCCACCGAAGGCCGTGCGCGCCGCGTGTGGACTGACCTCTCGCCGTTCGTGTCGACGGCCAATGCTATTTTGATGTTTATTCGCGATGTTGTTGAAAGCTGGCTGTCGAGTGCAGAGGATGCGTATCTGGTACTGAGGCGCCAGTGCGGCAGCGTGGTCTGCAGAAGGCGCCAGTGCGGCAGCGTGGTCTGCAGAAGCGGACCGCCGCCTGCCGCTGCGGCCGGGGCAGGAGCCGGCCTCCGGCTGACCGCGCGCGCGCTTGGGCCGCCAGGTGGGCACGCGCCGCTACATGGCGCCGGAGGTGCTCGAGGGCTCCATCTGCTTCCACCGGGACGCGTTCCTGCGCATCGACATGTACGCGTTCGGTCTGGTGCTGTGGGAGCTGGTGTCGCGGTGTGCGGCCGCGCCCGGGCCCGTGTCCGAGTACCGGCTGCCCTTCGAGGAGGAGGTGGGCGCGCACCCCAGCCTGGACGACATGCAAGAGCAGGTGGCCAACCGGCGCGTGCGGCCGCGCGTGCAGCCGCACTGGCGACTCCATCAGGTCAGTGGGCGGCCGCGGCCGCCGCGCCAGCGCCGCCGAGCCGGCCACGCCGTGCCGATGTTTGACCGGCGCGGAATGCGCCGGCACGTGACCAGTAGCGATGTCGCCGCTTCGAATCGGTTCCGATCCACACGGCGGATTTGGGCCGGTGGTTTGTGGGCGGTGTTTGTAAATTGTCACCGCAGTGTAGCGTTGCGGAATGTCGGCCGGCCCTGCCGTCGGCCAGCACGTGTCGTGTGTCGTGAGATGGACGGCTGGGTGCGTCACATTGCCATGTCAGCAACACCCGTGGCACTTACCGGCGCCAGTGACGTGCCGCGCCGCGCCGCGCCGCGCCACACACGGCCCGCGACGGTGTGATCGGCGCGAGCAGCGGACGTGACGCCGCTACCGCCACACGCGATGTTCCTGGACGGGGCGCGGGCGAGTCGGGGGCGTCGCGGAGGCCAGCGACGAGTATTGCGACGAGTGACGAGTGGTGTTAAATTAAGCCAGTAGGGTGTTCAGCATGTAAATATAAAATTATAGTGCCAGAATCCTGGTTCTGCGGAGGGTCCCCGCACACACTTTGTCGGCGATAATTCGTTGTCCTTTGACCCCGAACGCATGCGTTTAACCTGCCTGGCCCGTTTTTTAATCATGATGTGCTTAGGTGCTGGGTTGGCCGCCGCCCGGTTTGATGCTGATTGGCCGGTTTTGAGCAACTGGAGGGGCAACAGACGGCGAACTCCAAGCTGGGGGTGTAACAGCACGGCTGGATATTGACATCCTTGTCAGCCAAGTGACTGGATACTGAACCGCTGCGCGGCGATGACTCCGCCTCTGGCCGCCAGGGCCTGGAGGTGTTCTGCGAGACGGCCGACGACTGCTGGGACAACGACGCCGAGGCGCGCGTCTCGGCCAGTTGCGTGCTGGAGCGGATGAGCGCGCTGCGGCAGCACCAGGCGGCGGCCGCCGGCCGGCCGGCCAACCGCTCGCCGAGCGTGCCGACGGTGGCGGCGGCGGCCGCCGGCCAGCCGCCACACGCCGAGCCGCTGCTGGCGCCGGCCGGATTCGGCCCTCTGTAGGTCAGTGTCTGGCCCGGTGCCCACCGGCCGCTCCTGGGGTGGTGAGCGACTGCCGGTAACATGCGGCGTGGGACTGATGAGGGGTCCACGGGTATGCTGGGAGGTCCGTCCGTGTTGCGCGCGCGGCGCGTACAGACGATATGGACAGAACCGTGCGCTATTGGAAGTAATCATATGATCGTGTGCGGTATCAGTTTGTTTATTATGCTTGGAAAAATGTGCCTGGTAGCCATCACGGCCGTCATTTCTGCCTACCAGGCGGAGCAACTATGTGTGGTTGTCCGGTGTGTTTATGTGCTGATATACCTTGCATCAGCTGCATATTTACCCCATCACTGTCAAAATGTATGTTTGACGTGGCAGGTGTATATTAGCGGATGAGTACCATGTTTTTGGACGAATCTGAGCATACGATACCAAGGTTGCTCTCATTGCAACATCGTAAGTTTTGGCACATGCAAATATGCATTCGTCTTCAGCAGGTGGGGTAAATATCACGCTGCTGACATCATTCTGTCGGGAGAATGGCCTATCCTAAGTCACGAGTGGTTCACAGCTTACGTAGGAAGTAATCCTGATCGTTCGGAAGTCTCCATTTCTCAGTACTTTAAAGCATCTACCCGCCTTGGTCGACGGCATAAACATCCTGAAGAATGTGGAGCCAAAGGGCATGCCCAGCTTAACATGTGGCACCGAACCCCGTCCGTTGGCCATATTGACAGCGTGTGACTGAGGTGGGCGCTGCAGCCGGCGGTGCGGCAGCGGTCCGCCTCTGTGGCGGCTCGGCGACTGACGCGCGTCCGCCGGCTCTGTTGCAGTGTCGCCACACCGTGTGTGCCACACCTCATTGTACCTGCGCGCTGTACCTGCATGTGTGGCCGACCGCGCCCAGCGGCCGCCCGGCGCCCGGCGTCCGGCCCCAGAGACGGTACAAACCCGCCGCCCGACGGACGCAATCAAAAGGCGGCGCCGCGCCGGGCCGCTCCGGCCGGCCCGCACGTGTCTGTGGCCGCAGCTGGGCGGTGCCGCGCTGCCCGTCGCCGTGTCCGGGGGCGCGCGCGCGCGTGTGTGCCGCGCGCCGCCTGCCGCTCCGACTGCCCGCCGCTCTCGCTGTCTGCGTGGCCGCTCGCTGTGTCTGCGGCGGCCGCCGTCGCCGCCGCCGCCGCTCGCCTGTAGTCGTGTCGGTGTTCTCCGGAGGCGGGGCTGCGCCCGGCGTCGGGTCGGGCCGGGCCGTGCGTGCGCGCGCGCGCGCCTGCCTGCACTGTGTGCCTGCTGACGGGTACCTCGGTGGTCAGCGCCAGGGCTAACTCGCATTACCTCACCGTGCCGGTAGATTCGTTTTTATTGTAGCGGGGTCTCTGACAACAACGCCAACGGCCGCCGTCTGCGCTGCCTCAGTTGCTCAATTCTGTCCGCTCCTCCTACGGTGAGCGCGGTCCGCTCCTGGCCGCCAGCCCAGCCGAGCCGAGCCGCAGTTTTTAGACGTGGCTCAGCGTGCGTGGCAGCGGCCGCCGCCCGGTCCACCTGTCGGCCGCTATTGTACCGTGTCGCGAGCGAGCGTGGTTGCGCGCCTGTTATGGGTTCACTGTTGGTACAATCTTATGTTCCTAGACGGGGTGGGCGCTCGCCGCCAGGCGTCGGGTCCCCCCTAATTCCGCCCTCTAATGCCATCTGCCAACCGTAGTGGACGTCGCCAGCGTTTAGTTTGTCTCATTCCTTCCCTGTCTGTTACCATGTAGTACAAAGCGTCTTGTACATATAGAGGTAGCCTGTGGGCCCGGCTGGTTTTATTATGCGCATGCGAGTAGTAGCGGCGGGGGCGGCCGCGACCGGCCGGGTCCGTGCTCCGAGTGCGAGCCGACCCGCCGCCGGTGCCGCCCCTGGGCTAGTTATCCAGTCTCTGCTAACATGGTGTAACAGTTTTACCAGCTAATATCGTGCAGAATAAAACATCGCTGGAGGGCTCGTGCGTTTGCGCTCGTCTTGGGCGGTGCCCACGGAGAGGGGCGCCCTCTGCACCGGCCGGCAGGAGTCGCCCCGGAACGGTCCTGCTCTCACCGAACAGGACTGGCCATGTTCGCGACGGCCGCCCAGTGAAAGGACCACATCTCAGTTCGGAGCCGTTAAAGACCGCTATCACGAGGATTTACGGTGAGGGGCGCAAACACCTGCTCGATAGCACTGCACAGCGTGTTCATGAGAGCAGGCCTGGTGGTTCTAAGTGCTGAGTTGTCTTCGAAGTTAATTGGCTCTCGTCTTCTATTTTTCTTATTTTTTAATATATTTTCGTCGTATTTTTTATGCACGGTGTATACGGGACGGAACGAGTCAATGCGCCTGCCGTTCCTCGACTATTTGCTTGTGTTCTGAGTTCTGAAGAGAGATTCAGAACTGAAGTTCTGAGTTCTGAAGAGAGTTCTGAAGAAGGCTATATTGTCACAGCCTGGCTGCACGCTTACCGAAGGACATCACACGAAACGTGACGAAGATCTGTGTGCTTCACTCAACAATCGACATTTCACTCATGGACTAACGATCGGGAACCTGGAAAGCTCGCAGTTCAATCCGTAGTGATCGATGCGTCTAACGCAGGACTGGTCGAGACAGCCAGTGGTGGTTGGCGACCGAATGGAGCAGCCTGGGGGGAGATTGACCAAGACGTCGGGGACGACGCGTATGTGGTGCACTCCCTTGGCGGCGTAGCCGTCCAGGTGCCGCGGCAATACCCGGACGGGACGGTTATTGTACGCGCGATCAGCACACATCTTTGTCAGCTCCAGCGTTCGCTTGTATTCAGAAGCAGTTACGGGACAGAAATTGCAGCTGTACAATGTCCTGTCCGGGTAAACAGCGCATGGGTTCTCAAAGCTCTTGTCGTAGTTCCACAGGACCTGCTTGGGCGGTAACGTTCCGCGATCGGTGGCAAATTGTTGTGCGCAGACATTGGCTCTGTGTTCTACGTTCCACGGCGCGCGGTCAGCGCGGAAGGCGGGTTTCGTCCGCTCCATGGAGCCATGTTGCAGGTGACGATCGAAAGCGAGGTCATACGTGGTTACGAAGGGATTCACCTGGAAAGGGTTTATTTCCAGGATGTTACCACACACGCTGACTTGTGACTGCTTCACGTCGTATGACGGCTTGTCTCGCTTCCCAAGGAATGAGTCGTACTCCGGCATTCGGAAGTGCTGTCGATACGTAGTATCATGTTTGAAGCATTCCCGTTTGTACTTACATCTTTCCTCGTACCAGTTTCCGATAAGCGTGCATTTGTTGAAACGTCTATCGCAATTGTTCACACGACCCGTGATTTGCTGCTCAACGATGTCAGCGCTGGAATCTAGAATGGTCCTTGAATTTATGACGGTCATTTCCACTTGAATTTAGGAGGGCTGAAGTCAAACTATCGCTTCACCGTCGGTATAAAAACCTACACACTGAAAACAGCCCACGGTAAAAGCATATGCATGAATTTGCGACTGATCGAAGATCCTTTTTATGAAAAACTTGGACGTGGGAGTAAGATAAATCAAGCAGAAAATGCCGCTTGAAGCACGTGACGTCTCCAGACCTCGATATTACCAGACGACAAAACCTGTGGATTTCATTGCAGGATTCGACCATACAAGGAGGGGGAAAAGAAACCAAAAAATTGGTACGGGAAGCCAACCTGCATCATAAGCCGCGTATACACCCGTCGATCAATGCGCAATTTCAAAATAGGCCGGGTCAGAACAGCTTCTATTTGAAGCACATTTTCTTTATTACAAAATCCCAAATACATTCCTCAAGAACTGTCTGTTTAAATATTTACAGAGCCTACCAGTAGCAAAAGAGGATAAAAAGTTCACGATCACATGCATACAGATGCGAGAAACGAAAAAGCTTTCATTACAAATTCTGGCCTAACTACAACGTGTACACCAATCGAACACCAGCAAACATTTACATTAGCTGCGCCTAAGCGCGAACCCGAGTACAAATGTGAGCGGCCTCCGCTCGGTACCGAGGATGATAGAACAGTCTCTACGGAGCAACATCATATATATGTATAGATGTATATGGAATGACAAAAATAGTAAGCTGCGGTGCAGGTACTGATGAATCATGAGATTACCACGCCGTAGGTCAGTCCAGATTCTCCACAAAGCAGGCTCAACAGAAAATTCCAACCATCAAAGCAATGTTCGAAGCTGATCACACATGACGTCAAAGCATACACCAATACAGGCTCTGAAATAAACAGTGCAGGCCAAGGAATGTTCCAACCCCTCGTCCAAAATTCCAATAAATAGCTGTGCATCTGACATGAAAAAATGCCTTACGAACAAAAACATCGCAAATGCTTATAGTTCAAATCACTTGTAAGTACATTTGTCGCATTTGGCTATCCTCCACACGCGAGCGTCTCGTGTTCGCACTCGGCCGCAGGCGGGTCACCGCGCGCGTCGCCCGGGCCCGTCCACCAATCAGCGGTCGCGCGGCGCCGGCCGGGCGTCCACGGACCGGCCGGCGCTCCAGGCCGTTCGCACTGGTCCCAGCCGGCGGCCGGCGCGGCGCCGCAGTCCGGGCCGTGCGTCGGCGCGGCCGGCGGCGGCATCACAGAGGGGCGGCGGCGGCGGCGGCGCGCGGTGCCGACTAGACCCAGGAGTCGCCGGCCGGCGCCGCCTCGTCCCGATAGCCCCAGACGTCGCCGGGCCCCGGCTGCTCGTAGTCGGCGCCGGCGCCGGCCTGCTGGCGCTTCTTGTCGCGGTTCACCTGGGCGTAGACGGGTTCGCCCGGCTGCCGGCCCTGGTAGACGGGGGCAGGACGCCCGGTCAGCGAGCGACGGCGCACGCGCGGCCACCCGGCCCGCCACGGGACACCCGCGCACGCCGGCCAAACGTCAGCGCCACACAGACAGACGCCCTGGCCGAGGCGCACCAGGCCACGGCCAGACTCACACACACACACACGGACGGACGGCACAGGACCGCAGCACGGGCCGAGAAGCCCTGGATCGGGAGAGCGCAGACAGGACGGACGGACCACTCTGGCCGCAGCCGGGCACAGGGCACCACGGCGCACCGGCGGGACCGCGCCGCACAGACACAACGGAGCAAGGGACAACACATGGCACGCACGCACAGCTCCCCTCCCAGCCCATGACTGGAGCGTCCCGCGGGCGGCGGAAGCCTGCAACTCGAGCAGCGTTCGCAGGAATCGGAAAGGACAGTGTCATGTTCGGCTCACAGCAAGTAGCAATACTTCGGGTAAGGAACACACATACGCACACGAACTACTGACTGAAGATAATATGACAAGACTCTGCTGCTGCACTGACCACTGTAAGCACATCTGAGATGATCGCGAACACAGTTACGCTGATCACTACCAAAACGCCGCAAAGCTTGAACCAGCCACCACACCTAGTGCAAACAAGACAAGAGCGGTATGTGACGTAGCAGTGACGTGCGTCTACCAAAAAAGCGTACCGGCATGCCCGTTTTATGCGTACGACTTTGCACATCCAGCCACCTTTCACGTTTGATCCCCCACTGGGAATAACCAAATGCCACGTGAAAGTGGGGACATCACCCGCTTTACGCGAAGCCGGACGGAGAAGAACACGACAATTTGCCTTCCACATCGCTTACGACACGCCCGCGCCGTGCACCCAAAGCGGCCATTCCGAGCACAACACTGATTTTGTAGCCGAGATTGAGCACGGGCACCGACCGGGCGCGCGGAGCACCAGCCGCCAGCACCTACCGCTGTGGAGTTATTGAGCATCGCGGTGCTGCCGTGGGGAGCAGAAACAGGGGCGAGACGCAGCGTTAGTACGACAGACGGCGCCAGCAGACCCCGAGGTCGAGACCAGCCCCGCCCCAATTTGGAACACCAGGAACGCGCAACCCACCAGCAGAAACTCGCGGGCTCACTCGAATCAAGACCCTTGCTAATGTCATCAAGCCATAAAAAGCATATCCAGCAGACCAAAAAAGGGAAGAAAATCAGAAGAACGTGCCTAAACGGCGATGACGTGGGAAATGCGCTTCTTACTTCTGGTAAATGAGAGCAGTGAAACTATTAGCAGAAAACGGCAGGAAATTAAAAAAGCGAGGCCCCGCGCCATAAGACAGCTAGGAAGCATCCGGGTTACTAAGCACACATCCCAGACAGAGTCATGGTCATGAAAGGGAACATCGACAATGTTATGCCCAGAACTGACTAGCCGTCCCCGCAGACATGGACACACCATCAAACGCAATCCTATCCCGCGCGCAAACCCACAGACCAGCATCCGCCGCCACCGGCTCACATGTCACCGGGCCAAAGTCCATAGACCGCACCACACCGCCCGAGGTGGACGTCCTCCCTCGGTCCACGCCGACCCCGGGAGGGACCCACGCCGACCCCGCCCATCCAACCGCCCGCCGGTTGGCCCGCCCAGCCCACCGCACGGCTGCCGGTCCACTGCCTCAGCGATCTCCAGGGTCAGACAAGGCCAGGGCAATGAGAAACGCCGCCCTTGGATGGACATTCCAACTAATGAATAACCTTACATCACACCGAAGCCCATTTTACAACTGTCGATGCACTTCTGTGGTCAAAGCACCACAGTTCCCTGCAGCATCAAACAGCACCCGACCACACCGAAGTTTCTGCCCCTGCTCGCCCACCCGCCGTGCCGCCCCCACCGCCACCGCCGCCGCCGCGTCAGAGCCGTACCGGGACCGGAGGGTACATGCGGACGCCGCCGGGCGGCGGCGCGCGCCGCTCGTAGCCGGGCAGGTCTCCGAGCGCGATCTGCTCGGCGTCGGCGGCGACGGGCGCGCGGCGGCCGTAGGTGCCGTTGCCGCCGGCGGCCGAGGCGCCGCGCGGCATGGTGCGGTCCTCGTACTTGGTGCCGCCCTGACTGGCCATCGGCCGGTTCAGCGTGCTGTTCGTGTTGCTCGGCGAGTTGGGGTTGGTGTTCCTGCAGGCGCACGCACGGGCGGCGGGTCAGGCGGAGGGCCAGCCGGCTGACACCGCGTGCAGAGGCCTCACGCACACGCGTGGCCGCGGTCCAGCTCGCGAGGCCGATACGGTCGGGCATCCGCTGCTGGCCTCAAGGCGCCATAAGATTATCGGGCGCCCATTGCAAAATATAGCACAATTTTACCGCACTTCTAGCAAACTACATCTCAATACTCTTTACACGAGACCGGAAGAGTCAGGACCCAAGGGCACAGCAGGATGATTAAAAACACATTTCGAGTAACAGTGTCACCCCACAGGTCAGGCTGCGTCAGCAGTCTATTAGCAGACTTCCCAGAACATCTTGTTCATGCCTGAAATCCTTTCAAGTGTGCTAACTTCGCAGCAGCGTCCCTCAATAGCTTATCGAGAGGACCACTTTGAGAACACCGGAGGACCAATGGGCCAGGGCCACACTGCACCCTTAACTCCACTATCCGCACGTTTACTTCACAGACGGCACCCCAGACGACAGACAACAGACGACCGGCTTACCGGCGCACCAAGTACACATTCTACAGATATCCAGTGCCGTGTAACCAACTTTGCTGTAAAGTGCAAGGCACTGTCTACGGCAGCGGCCGAGAGCGTGATCCCTGACCGGGCGACGGCAGATAGCCGAGGGCTCCACAGACGAGCCGTCCGCGCAACGGCCGAGAGCGTGATCCCTGACCGAGCGGCGGCAGATAGTTGAGGGCTCCACAGATGAGCCGTCCGCGCAGCGGCCGAGAGCGTGATCCCTGACCGGGCGACGGCAGATAGCCGAAGGCTCCACAGACGAGCCGTCCGCGCAGCGGCCGAGGCGTGATCCCTGACCGAGCGACGGCAGATAGCCGAAGGCTCCACAGACGAGCCGTCCGCGCAGCGGCCGAGAGCGTGATCCCTGACCGGGTGACGGCAGATAGCCGAGGGCTCCACAGACGAGCCGTCCGCGCAGCGCCGGGGTGCTCGGCACTGGCCGGCGCGGGCCGGACGCGCCGCCAGCTCCCCGCCGGCGCCGACACACCCACCTGGCCGCCACCGACTTGGTGACGAAGTCGGCCTCCCTGAAGTTGGCCTTCTTGTAGACGTCGCGCAGCTCCTGATGCGACCACATGGAGAAGAGCACCTGGCCGGCGAACTTGATGACCCGCAGGCTGTAGCGGTGCCGGTGGCGCGTGATCATCAGCAGTCGCTTCACGCCCTCCAGCTCGAACAGCGACCTGCGGCGACGGCAGTCCGGCGGCGTCAGAGGCGGGCGACAGAGGCCGACGGGCGCGCGCCTCGCCGACCGGTCAGCGTCGGGCGGCCACGCTTACCCCGCCGCACACCGGGAGCGGAGCGCCGCCCAGGCTCCGCGCCTGATGGCCAGCAGCACGGCCCGGCGATCGGCCGATGCAGGGGAGTCGCGGCGCGCCGCACCGGACCACGGCGCCGCGTGACATAGAGGGGACTGCACAGTGATCAACGCGTTCAGGGACTCGCTGAGGAGGGGAGTCAGCGCGCGAGCTCATTCCTCCGCCTGGCGCCGCAGAGGTCAACAGCCGGGTCACCGGGCGGCTGAATGATGATGGGGCTTTGCGGGACGCCAGCCACCGAGATCACTGCGCGCCCAAACGATACGACCTCCCGGACTGACTGATTATTGGGGCTTTAGGAGCTCACGGGGAATGACGACAAACGAGGACCCGAACACCGCCGTCCACAGATCAAAAATGCAAAATCACGCAGCAGGGACTGGGCCAGAGAGCGCGCCCAGCCGCCCCGTGGCGCGGCGCCTGTTGGAGAGCAGACTACACTCTCCCTCGGCGGTCCGGGTCTGACGTCACGCGTGACGCCACTGTCGCCGCGCGCCCGAAACGACCCGCTCTGCGAAGACGACGCCCAGTCGACGTCAATTGCCGCTCATCTCCCGGCACGTTTTACTCCCAGTGGACCGGCATCACATGATGCTGTGCTATTACTCCTGTTCGAGACGGCGCCTGCACGACCAGCCCGCCTCCAGCACCGTCCCACCAGCGAACAGCAGCCGTGATCGTGATCATTACTCCTACCTCCTGACTCTTATGCAGCTCTGGTTCACTCAGTAGGGAGCATTCCGTCCTTAACGCGCGATGAACAGTGGGTTAAATCCAACTCCGGGGTATTTTCTGACAATGAGCTGTACCTTCACTCCCAAATGCAAAAAAGATATTGGGTTGCTGACTGCAAGCGAGAGCAAAAGGACGTCGGTGCAGGCTGGCCGGCGTCGGTGCAGCCACGCCGGCGGCGTCATCATCAGCAGCCTCCCCTGCCTCGAGAAGACACGCTGACGTTGGCACACGCACGAGCGGCCGCTGCCATGACAACCGGCCGGCGTGATCGGTAAAGATAAGACGGCCGACGATTGGTGGAGGTTCAATTTTGCAGCCAGTCAATCAGCGCCGTCACCGAGGCGGCTCTAGATCGCGTCTGGTGTGAACTGATCCATACCGCGCCGCCGTAATTCGACACCAGTCGGCTTCAGCGGGCTGTGATTGGTCCAGGTCGCGCCGCCGACGCTGCGTCACGACATCACCAGCGGACCGAGCAGCGGCGGCGGCGGCGGCGGCGACGGTCCGGAGCCGAGGTAGGGTGTGGCATCAGACACCGGGGAAGGTGTCGCACGACTGGGGCTGCCCACTCTCGGCCCCGTCACCTCCGAAGCATGACACCACGCTCGTGACGTGCGTGAGTCCGCCAGGGATCGGAACGTCAGCTGGCCGAGCGCCATCCAGTTCACCAGGCATAAGTGTCTGTTTCGTGCTACCGTGGCCTGTCGCTGGCAACATGTAGTTCTTATCACGGTGGCTAAGCCTGCTGCTGCCAAGAGCAACTGGCACTTAACCATCGCCTTGGACCGCAGTCACACTGGCACTGGATCGAGGGTCCACTGGACAAGGCGGCAGTTCTGCGGAAGTCCGCTGGCACCGGCCCAGCCACTCCACACGGCGGCCCGGTGTGGCCCAGTCCGACTCCCCAGGTGGCACTGCGGTCATGATTGCGGCACAGCCCGGCGCCAGCCCAGCTCCGGCCGCGGCTGGCGGGAGCTGGCCCCCCGCCGATGACGCCCAAGCTCCTGGCACGGGTCGCCCCACTGAGGCCGGATACTTCCCCCGGCGCCCGGCCGGCGCGGCGGCCGGCTGAACACGGACGGTGTCGAGCCGCGGCGACACCGACACAGCGCCGCCCACCACCACTGACCCACGTCCGAGCTCCTGGCACGCGCCGCCCCACTGAGGTCGGATACTTCCCCCGGCGCCCGGCTGAACACGGACAGTGTCGAGCCGCGGCGACGACACAGCGCCGCCCACCACCACTGACCCACGTCCGAGCTCCTGGCACGCGCCGCCCCACTGAGGCCGGATACTTCCCCCGGCGCCCGGCTGAACACGGACAGTGTCGAGCCGCGGCGACGACACAGCGCCGCCCACCACCACTGACCCACGTCCGAGCTCCTGGCACGCGCCGCCCCACTGAGGCCGGATACTTCCCCCGGCGCCCGGCTGAACACGGACAGTGTCGAGCCGCGGCGACGACACAGCGCCGCCCACCACCACTGACCCACGTCCGAGCTCCTGGCACGCGTCGCCCCACTGAGGCCGGATACTTCCGCCGGCGGCCGGCTGAACACGGACAGTGTCGAGCCGCGGCGACGACACAGCGCCGCCCACCACCACTGACCCACGTCCAGGCCACGGCACCCCCGGGACGTTGCCGCTGCCCGCGCCCCGGGCCGGCCGCCGACCACTCACCGCGAAAACTCGGCGCTGCCCCGGATGACCTCGTTGAGCGTGGCCAGCACGGCGGCGATCGTGTCGTCCGAGGTGGCCTGGTCCTGCGGCTGGCTGCCCGACGGCAGCTTCTGCACCAGGTCGCGCATCGCGTACTTGCCTGCGGGGGGGGGGGGGGGGCGGGACCGTCAGCGGGCGGGCACGAGGCGGCCGGCCGGGCGTCTCCGGCGCGGCTGGCGTGCCGACCAGCCCGGCCAGCGGCGCCACGGGGAGGATGCATCAAGCGGACCGCCACGGGCGCCCATAAACGGCGGTGCGGTGCGGTTCCAGCGGTGCCACCGGGAGGCACTGCCGGGCGGACCGCGACCGAGCGCACACAAACAGCATTCACCAGACATCAGTCCACTAAAGCGTCAGCGACCGAACGGACGCCGGCCCACGCACCCCTTGTTAGTCGTGGACCGCGACAGCGATCAAGGTTCTCGTTGACAAACAGCAGCACACACTGCCAGCTGGTCTGGGCGGCGCGCCGGCGCGGGACGCCTCTCGCGAGCACCGGGAAGTGACGCTGCACTACGTGGCATAGCTGGGGTGTCACGCTGGGCCGCACCAGCCTCGTGAGCCAGCCGACACCACCAACAGCCCCAGGCCGGCACGCCCAGCCTCACACCGCTCAGCTAATACACATGACCCTGGTTTTATCCACTCATGGCCATGGTCACTTTTGTATACACAGCTATAGTGACAAAAACGTCATAGAACACATCGCACGCAAGAACACGCTCACATGCGTACGTGCAACACGTGCAACAAGTGCGAAGTCGCGTGAGCCACCATCCGCCCGAACCCCACTCATCTTCCCGCTCCACCCCGCACGCCTGGCAGCTGCCGACAGCAGCGGCGGCGGCGAGCGGCGCGCTCACCGATGAGCTCCTTGTTGCGCTGATCGATGGCCAGGTTGCGCAGCGCCGTGGCGACGGCGCACACCACCCGGTCGGCCTCCATGCGCAGCAGCTCCACCAGGATGGGCAGGCCCTTCTCCTTGCGGACGGCGGCGCGCACGTCCACGCTCGGCTGCCAGTAGCAGGCCGACAGGTTCTGGATGGCGCCGGCCGCCGCCTCCAGCGTCTCCGGGTTCGAGCAGTCGGACAGCAGGCTCAGGTACGGCTGCACGATCTGCCGGGGCAGGCGCCACACGGTCAAACGGGGGACGGTCAGGCGGGGAACGATCAGACAGGGGACGATCAGACGGGGGACGGGCAGACGGGGGACGGTCAGGCGGGGAACGATCAGACAGGGAACGATCAGACGGGGACGGGCAGACGGGGGACGGTCAGGCGGGGAACGATCAGACAGGGAACGATCAGACGGGGACGGGCAGACGGGGGGACGGTCAGATAGAGGACGGTCAGACAGGGGACGGCCAGATGGGGGACAATCAGACGGGGAACGATCAGACGGGGAACGATCAGACAGGGGACGGCCAGCCGGGGAACGATCAGACAGGGGACGGCCAGCCGGGGAACGATCAGACAGGGGACCATCAGATAGAGGACGGTCAGACAGGGGACGGCCAGATGGGGGACGGTCAGACAGGGGACGGTCAGACAGGGGACGACCAGATGGGGACGGTCAGATGGGGACGGCCAGACGGGGGACGGCCAGACGGGGGGACGATCAGCCAGGAGACGGTCAGACGGGGAACGATCAGACAGGGGACGATCAGACAGGGGACAATCAGACGGGAACGGCCAGACGGGGGATGGTCAGACAGAGGACGGTCAGACGGGGATAGTCAGACGGGACGACCAGACATGCCGAGGCATAGACGGGCGGTCAGAAAGACAGGCTTAGACACCGGGGGTATGCATTGGGAACGGGCAATCCCCGAGATTCAAATGTGACCTCTCCAGCGCAATATCGGAGCAGTCGCACAGCCGGGGGAAATCCTGAGCACACGTTCAGCATGGGGCCTTTACCAACAAAACGGCGCTCACTACCATTACAATGCTACAGGTCAATCCTCATCCGCGAAATTTGTCAAACTGCGCAAACCAACACACCTAAAATCTGGCGAGGTCAATGAGCCATGGGTTCACCATTAATTATTGCGCTACCCACGCGGAATGTTCCCATAACGGGTGTCATGTGCACCGCACTCCAGCAGCATCCGCCGACAAGCTAGCCGCCACTGCCGCCGGCCCGACCCTGACCTGCCTCCCCCCCCGGACTACACACGGCCCTCTCCAGCCCGTTGCCGTCCGGCCCGACCCTGACCTGCCTCCCCCAGACCACACACGGCCCTCTCCAGCCCGCTGCCGTCCGGCCCGACCCTGACCTGCCTCCCCCAGACTACACACGGCCCTCTCCAGCCCGCTGCCGTCCGGCCCGATCCTGACCTGCCTCCCCCAGACTACACACGGCCCTCTCCAGCCCGCTGCCGTCCGGCCCGACCCTGACCTGCCTCCCCCCCCCCAGACCACACACGGCCCTCTCCAGCCCGCTGCCGTCCGGCCCGATCCTGACCTGCCTCCCCCAGACTACACACGGCCCTCTCCAGCCCGCTGCCGTCCGGCCCGACCCTGACCTGCCTCCCCCAGACCACACACGGCCCCCTCCAGCCCGCTGCCGTCCGGCCCGACCCTGACCTGCCTCCCCAGACCACACACGGCCCCCTCCAGCCCGCTGCCGTCGGCCCGACCCTGACCTGCCTCCCCCCCCCCCCCCCCCCAGACCACACACGGCCCCCTCCAGCCCGCTGCCGTCCGGCCCGACCCTGACCTGCCTCCCCCCCCCCCAGACCACACCGGCCCTCTCCAGCCCGCTGCCGTCCGGCCCGACCCTGACCTGCCTCCCCCCCCCCCCAGACCACACACGGCCCTCTCCAGCCCGCTGCCGTCCGGCCCGATCCTGACCTGCCTCCCCCCCCCCCCAGACCACACACGGCCCTCTCCAGCCCGCTGCCGTCCGGCCCGACCCTGACCTGGCTTCCCCCCCCCCCAGACCACACACGGCCCTCTCCAGCCCGCTGCCGTCCGGCCCGACCCTGACCTGCCTCCCCCCCCCCCCCAGACCACACACGGCCCTCTCCAGCCCGCTGCCGTCCGGCCCGATCCTGACCTGCCTCCCCCAGACTACACACGGCCCTCTCCAGCCCGCTGCCGTCCGGCCCGACCCTGACCTGGCTTCCCCCCCCCCCAGACCACACACGGCCCTCTCCAGCCCGCTGCCGTCCGGCCCGACCCTGACCTGCCTCCCCCAGACCACACACGGCCCCCTCCAGCCCGCTGCCGTCCGGCCCGACCCTGACCTGCCTCCTCCAGACCACACACGGCCCCCTCCAGCCCGCTGCCGTCCGGCCCGACCCTGACCTGCCTCCCCCAGACCACACACGGCCCCCTCCAGCCCGCTGTCCGGCCCGATCCTGACCTGCCTCCCCCCCCCCCAGACCACACACGGCCCTCTCCAGCCCGCTGCCGTCCGGCCCGATCCTGACCTGCCTCCCCCCCCCCCACACACGGCCCTCTCCAGCCCGCTGCCGTCCGGCCCGACCCTGACCTGCCTCCTCCAGACCACACACGGCCCCCTCCAGCCCGCTGCCGTCCGGCCCGACCCTGACCTGCCTCCCCCAGACCACACACGGCCCCCTCCAGCCCGCTGCCGTCCGGCCCGACCCTGACCTGCCTCCCCCCCCCCCCCCAGACCACACACGGCCCTCTCCAGCCCGCTGCCGTCCGGCCCGACCCTGACCTGGCTTCCCCCCCCCCCCCCAGACCACACACGGCCCCCTCCAGCCCGCTGCCGTCCGCGGCCCCACTCACGTCCGGCTGCCAGAGGAGCTCCATGCCCTTGACGGGCGCGAGGCGGCGCGCGGCCGCGGCGCCTGGCGCGCCGCCGGCCGGCATCGTGTCCACGCCGCCGGCCGGCCCGTCCCGCCGCTTCTTGCCGCCGAAGCAGCCGGCGTTCTCGCCCGCTGCCGGGGAAGAGCGGGCCGTGAGAGGCGGGCCGACACCACACTGAGGTCAGCCAGGGTCAGCGGCGCCGGCGGGGGTCACACCGGTCACAGACAGCGCCACCGGGTCACCAGGTCACGGCGTGGCCCGGCGACTCTGCGCCTGGTCAGCCGGCGGACAAAGCGCTGCACGGCTGCCGCTCCTGTGGCGTACAATCACAACGCTCGCTGCTCTTGCAAAGCTCACGCATCGACCACCCACCATCCTTAGAGGGTTCTACCCGAAGTGGCTACGGTCGCTGTAACGTCTACATTCGCTCTACTCGTTGTACATGTACATATAACGCGTCTCTAGATGAAAAAGTTCATCGGTATCTTTTCACCGAGGCCTGGTCGAACCAGGGCCGACAACATCGAGTACTAATACAGTTGCGTTCTGCGCTATGTTGCTCCCCATCCACAGCAGCTGAGTGGTCGGTTGCCGAACAATTCCCAACGGCCTGCGGCCAATGCATACGAACGACCGGGCTGGCGCCGCGCCACAGGAGTCCACCGCTCCCGGCCGCGGCAGCACCGGCCATCTCAGTATATCATATCGGGGCACGGCGAAACACTGCCAAACAAACGGCCGCAGACGCACGCGCGGCGCCCACCCGCCCAGTCTGCGGGACGCGCTGTGGCGCGCGCCACAGCCGCGCCGCTGAGAACGGACCCATCCGCCAGCGGTCGCGGCCCGTCCTCATCCTTAACGTCCCGTAACGACGCCATTTGTTGGGCCAACTATCGCCGCTGACAAACTGCGCGTGCTTTACAATTTGCGGAACATCGCGATCCAGAGATCTTAGGGCCGTTTGAGGCCATGATATTCGCAAGGGAGCAATTTCAGCACCAGGTCTTACATGTTATCAGGGATAACTGAATCACACAGCGCACGGCAGGCCAGAGCCAATCGCACCTTACGACCGCATTTCGGCGACTAAATCCACCACTACTCGGCGACCGCCACGCGCCCGAACGGCTCCGTACCGGGGCTTTACCGTACAGCCCTTCAAGAGCCCGTCTGAACGCCAGAGCGGCCTCCACCAGCAGCCAATCAGGAGCGGCCTCCAGCAGCGGGTGTCTCTATACCTTCCCGTGCAGCGCGGCGGTCGGTGCGCGGCACACGAACGCGCAAACGCGCAAACGCACACACACACACACACACTCAGCAGCTGCCGCACTCACGGTCTCTCGTGGCGGCGACGGTGGCGCCGGGCCGATTCTGCGCCGGCATCGCCTGCTTGTCGTAGTTGGGGTCTTCCACCTCCTGGCACCGGTACGACAGGTTGCGCAGGATACACACGCAGTTCTCCACACACTTATTGTCAATGTTGGACTTGCCGATGGCCGAACGGATCACCATGAGCAGCGCGTCCACCAGCCCCTCGCACTCGCGCAGCTTCTTGCGCGCATACTCGCCGGCCGAGCTCACGTTCCTGCGGGCGCGCGCGGCCCGAGCGTCAGCACCGCCGATCGCGGCCAGAGCCGCCGCCGGCCGCCTGATTGCACCGCAGCCCCGCCGGCCGGCACTGAAAGGCTGCCGGCCGGCGCTGGCGGCCGACTCGTTACCAAGTTGGGCACGTGCCGGCGGCCGGTCGGTCGGCCGGTCGGCACGGTGTTCGGCGCACCGACGGCATGCCAAACAGGTCGCGGTCACCGCGCTCGTCACGGGGTCGCCGGGAACCGTCGTTCTGCACGCTGCGCACCTGTGGGACCACCCCCGCCCCCCCCCCCCCCCACCCCACCCCCGTCCTCCGCCACAGGAATCGAACACGCAATCAACAGCGATCCGGGAAACGCCTCGACCGCACGGCCACACGGCCATTGGCCTGCGGTTCTTCGGAATCATAAACACAGCCGCCAGGACCCCAGGGGCCTCTTACCGCGATCCTGTATCGATGAACACCGGTAAAAACACTGTCCGGTGGGATGCCGCCCCATGCAAACAGTCCGGCACCGACGGCCCCCTGGCGGCCTCTGCAGACCCGGGCGCCGGCTCACCTGAGCACGCCGGTGGCGTTGCGGAAGACGGTGGACCAGAAGACGTCCATGACGGGCTCCGAGTGGGCGTTGCCGCGGTTCCAGCCCGAGTGAGGGATGATGACGTAGTTGACGAGCACCGTCAGGCCGTCGTCGATGATGGTCCGCTTCAGATCCTGGCGGGCACGTCCGGGGTCAGATCAGGTCAGGTCCGGTCAAGCATGCCAATGCCAGGCACGGCCTCCCCAGCCTGGTGTGAACGTGACATCGACACGCACAATGATACAGGCGCCTGCTCAACCCACCCGCAAGGACATGTGCGCAAGCACGCCACCGGAGCGGCAGCGACACCTCCGGCAATGACACGAGACACTGACACGGGTCACGCACGAGCACTGACACACAACACCGTCATCAACTCAGGCAGGACACTGCGCCGTTACAAGACCTGAGACCTGATGCCGACACAGGCACGTGAAACTGCCCCCGCCCCTGACATAAAGCAGTCCGTGAAACGGGCGTACCCGTGATGCTGATGCGACGCGCTTCCATCAGTACGGGCTTAGCGAGGCACGACGCGACAGCCGGCACCATACTCGGGAGATTGCCGGAGATAAGCCCCAGATCCCAAAAGGCGCATTACACCTGAATAGCGACGCGAGTGTGCGCTATTTTGAAAGGTCAAGCAAGTTTCTAACGCTCAGAATTTCCCGGGGCTTTTGGACGCGCATGGCTCTGTCTGAGGAACCGACCCCTCTCCCGCCTGTTACCCCCTCAGCAGCTGGGCCCACACACCGCCGGTGCAGGTCTGAGGAGCCGAGCCCTCCCCGTCTGTTACCCCCTCAGCAGCTGGGCCCACACACCGCCGGTGCAGGTCTGAGGGCCGAGCCCTCCCCGCCTGTTACCCCCTCAGCAGCTGGGCCCACACACCGCCGATGCAGGTCTGAGGAGCCGAGCCCTCCCCGCCTGTTACCCCCTCAGCAGCTGGGCTCACACACCGCCGGTGCAGGTCTGAGGGGCCGAGCCCTCCCCGCCTGCCGCCCCGTCACCAGCAGGGCCCACACACCGCCGGTGCAGGTCTGAGGAGCCGACCCCTCCCCGCCTGTTACCCCCTCAGCAGCTGGGCCCACACACCGCCGGTGCAGGTCTTAGGAGCCGAGCCCTCCCCGCCTGTTACCCCCTCAGCAGAGGAGCCCACACACCGCCGGTGCAGGTCTGAGGAGCCGAGCCCTCCCCCGCCTGTTACCCCTCAGCAGCGGGGCCCACACACCGCCGGTGCAGGTCTGAGGCCCGGGCCGGCGCGACATACCGCCGCGCTGGGGAAGGACACCGTCGCGGCGCACGAGACCAACTAATCGGCCGCCAGCAGCCGGGGAGTGGGCGACCACATTATTGACACGCGCGCTGGCCGGAGTCATTAGCGTCACCAAGGTCGGCACGTCGGCCACCGCACCGTGGGACGTGGGATCAAACGCGATGCTGGGGGGTGGCTTTGGCATCGGCCCAGGTCAAAAAATCATCGCCAACTCAGTGGCGGCAGACACCGGTCAGTCACGACTGGTGCTAATCTCTCGCGGTTCTGGAGAGGATGCGACCACACCAAGAGCACAGCCGCCCCTATAAATCTGCCTCTGTTGCAGACGCGAACCCAACAATGCCACACCTCTAGCCCTGTGCACCACGTACGCCCTCCAAGCCGGGACGCGCCCAACCGCGTCTCACCACACTCCACTGCCCGGCGTCCCAGCTGTGCCTGTCTGAGACGCCCACTGCCCGGACGGACAGTGGGTGGTGGGCGGCGTCCCAGCTGCGCCTGCCTGAGACGCCCACTGCCCGGACGGACAGTGGGCGGTGGGCGGCGTCCCAGCTGCGCCTGCCTGAGACGCTCACTGTCCGGACGGACAGTAGGCGGTGGGCGGCGTCCCAGCTGCGCCTGCCTAAGACGCCCACTGCTCGGACGGACAGTGGGCGGTGGCCGGCGTCCGGCCCGACAAGACGCGACGCCCCGACATCGACGCCGGCCGCTCAGGTGCTCCAATCGATGCGGCCGGCGGCGCTCGGCCAGATGAGCCGATCGGCTCGTTTAGTGGCGCCCGGTCGGGCGGACGGCGCCGCCGCCTCCTCCGCGATGGATGGACGCCGGCCGGCGACTATGAGACAGCCGGCGGGCGGCCGCGGGTCGGCCAGAGATCGAACGGCGGCCGGCGGCGGCTCAGCACGCCAGCCGCCGGCCGGAGCGGCCACCGTCGTCGTCGTCGTCGTCATTGGGGCTTTACGACACACCCAGCTGCTGAGGCTATGTGGCGTCGCTGGGCCCGCCTGCCGTCCAGCCTCCCCCTCCCGGCCAGCCTGGAGCCGCCTCTGCACCTGACGACACTCAGCACCGCCGGCGTCCGACAGAGGTCGCCTCCGCGTCACTTCGGCCCACCGGAGCGGCGGGGCGAGAGGGACGCCTCGCCTCGCCGGTGCGCCTCGGCGAGCACGGCCCGCGCCGGCGGGCGACCGGGGCGAGGGGAGGACGGGCGTCACCGCTCCGTCTCTTCCACCCGGTACTCCCACACAGTGGCGGTTTCTGAGCAGCGCGCCGAGCCGCGGACGCCGCCGACCGGCCGTGACCTGAGCAGGCCACAGCGGTGACATTCCTCCCGAGCGGCAGCCAGGAGCCGCCCAGACTCACAACGTCGGCCCCGACCTGTGTGAGGGACCATCCAGCCACCCACGGGAGCGATACGGCCGTCCTCCCCCGGGCCGGGCTGCTCTACCCTGGGAGACGTGGCACTGGTAGCTGGAGGACTGGGAGTGATAACACATGGGAAGGGGGGGGGATGCAGGACTCACGGACGGTTGACGTAGCGCAGCATCCCGCGAAGGACTTAGGGAAGGGAGGGGGGGGGGGGGGCAGCGGCCATGTCCTACTTCATCCGCCAGAGATGTGACGCCCTGGGCAGAGGGCAGAAGTGCTGTCCGGCCTCCATTTTCCTTAACACAACCGAGCTTCGCGGTCGCAAGGGCGGTCTCTTACGAGGCGTTCAGCGCCAAGCGCTTTTCAGCTGCTCCAGTAAAGGCGATATCAAAACGCATCCGAAAGCCAGTAGCCACACTAGCGGCTTTGACGACGCTACCAGCTGTAGCTCGCTGCCGCCGTATTGTCGGGCGCGCTGAAAACGACGGACCGCGACAAAAATAAACGGCATGCCGGGGCCGCCATTACGCGAGATTCGCGCAGTTCCTCGCCTGGCAACAGGGCACATTTCCGAGGACTGCCGGCCAAGTGGTGAAGCTCCGAGGACGACCCAGTGGTGCCGGCCACCCCGGAGACTCCTCACGACGCAGTGAAACAACACCACGCCCGGTCATCTTCCACACGGGTCGCCCGTTCAAACCGGCATGAGAACACAGTGGGATCCTGGTGCGGAATCACCACCGCTGACATTGCAAACGATGGCCACCAATCAAAAACACCAATATTCCCTTGCGGGCACGCGGAGCTTAAAGCTGGTTTCCGAATGGAATTCATTCCATAAGCGGAAGCCGTTAGGAAGTAATTTGGCCATTCATAAAGGAACGATCGCATGATTTAAAGATCGTTAGGCGGGTATCGGGGCTTTCATAAACCACATGGCAAGCGTGCATCCTGAGAACGCCAGCCCGACCGGTGCGAGCTACATGGCAGATCTGAGTAAGCCAGTAACCACATGGTAACTACCGTGTGATTCTCACCGCGACATGAAGCCCCGACAGGGCTGTTCGCGGGCAGCTCCACAGACCCGCCGACCGAACCCAGCCGCCTTGGTGCCGGCAGAGTCCACCTCGGCAGTCCCTCGCCAGCGCCCCTCCCCCCCCCCCTCCGCCGATCAAACCCAGCCGCCGAGTCCACCTCGACAGCTCCTCGCCAGCGGTGACCCCCCCTCCGCCGATCAAGCCCAGCCGCCCTGGTGCCGCCCGAGTTCACCCCGGCAGTCCCTCGCCAGCGGTGACACCCCCTCCGCCGACCGAACCCAGCCGCCCTGGTGCCGGCCGAGCCCACCTCGGCAGGTCCTCTCGCCAGCGGTGGACCCCCCCCCCCTCTCCCTCCGCCGATCAGCCCAGCCGTCCCTGGTGGCCGGCCGAGGTCCCACCTCCGTACAGTCCCTCGCCAAGCCGGTGGACCCACACCCCCCTCCCTCAGCCGGATCAAGCCCAGCCGCCCTGGTGCCGGCCGAGCCCACCTCGGCAGTCCGTCGCCCAGCGGTGACCCCCCACCCCCCCCCTCTCCCTCCGCCGATCAAGCCCAGCCGCCCTGGTGCCGGCCGAGCCCACCTCGACAGTCCCTCGCCAGCGGCGGGCCCGACGGTCGGCTCCTGGCCACTGGGACATCATTTCCGCGTCAGCCCCACAGCACACACACCCGGCCGGCCTGCGGGAGACAGACTGACGAGCCGACGAGACTTGCCGCCGGCCGAGGACGCCACAGCTCCTTAAATCCTCGGGCGCTGTCCACACGCCGTGGTAAGGCTGACTGCCAGCTCGGTGGCCCGTGCCAGTAGACCACACCCAAGACCTAGTCTGCGTGCTTTCATTTCACCTGCAAGTCAAAAGGCGACGCCTGAGACCCCCACTGGCTGTCTCGTGCCGTTATCAGGCGTCTCACCTCGCAGGAGGAGAGGTTCCACAGGATGCCAGTGACCAGCTCCTTGATCTCGTTCTCAGGCGTCTTGCGCAGCAGCCGGATCAGGGCCGGCACGCCGCCCGCGTTCTTGATCGCCCTCTTGTTCTCGTCGTTCTGGCGGCCGTACGACAGGTTCCTGCGACGCACGCGCACCGTCACCAGGCGGCGCAGGACACGGCCGGTTCGCGCTGGCTCGGCGGGCAGCGCCGACCCCCGCGCGGTGACACGACGGGGGCGGCAGCGGCGAAGATCCATCGCGGTGGTGCGGTCAAGCCGGCCAACACACGACTGCGCAGCCCAAACCACGCGCGGCTGGGACACGCGGTCTCGACATCAGCTGCGCCATGAGCACGGCTGGCGCTCATGATTCAGCACGGAGCGAATCACACACGACACTCACCCGCCGCACATATCACGCACGGCTGTCAGCAGCGACACTCAAGCCAGCCAACCGCCGGTCAACACGCGACCACGTGTTGCACCAGCCTACGCCCACCACTCGTCGCCCCGTCTTCCCACCGGCCCTGGCAGCTTGCCGGCCGGCGGGCCCGCGTACCTGAGCGCCCCGCACGCGTTCCGGTGCACCTCCGGGATGTCGTGCGAGAGCAGCACCACCAGCGGCGGGATGCCGCCCAGCGCGCGCGTCTTCTGCTTCATCGGGTCGTCCATGTAGCAGAGGTGCTGCAGGTAGGCCGACGCGTTGGCCTTGACCACGTTGTTCGGGTTGCTCAGGAAGTTGATCACTTCGTGCAGGTCCGGGTCGCGGAAGCGCACTGCGGCAGCCGAGGGACGAGCATCACGGCCCTGTGCCGGCGGCTGCAGGGCGCGCCAGAGCGCGGTCGGGACGGGGTGGACCCGCCCAGCGAGCCCCGGAGGGAACAGGCCGCAGCAGGACCATGCACGTGTCCCCGCAGTCCGGTGTCGAGGCGGCCCCGGGTCGAGCAGTCCCTCCCCCCGTCAAGCTGCTAGCACGGTGCGCCAGCCGAGGCGGTGACGCCGGCTTCAAGCGGTCCAAACATGCGCCATCGCCACCAGCGGGGCATCCAGCGGCGGGAGAGGCCGCGCTGGTCCGTCTCCGCCCGAGCATGCTGCCCGTCTGCTGGCCGCCACTGGCCGGTAGGCAGCCCGAGACTGACCTGACGGCTGGTGGCTGGAGAGGCCGCTCCAGCCGATATCCCCGGCACTGGCCTGGCCGTGGACAGCCTGGGGTGATCCCTCTGACCCGCTGACCCGCCCACCGGTTGCCAATGAGCCGTGATTGGGACGAGAGGTCGGTGACCTCCGGCCGACACTGACCTGTGTTCTCCGGCCGAGCGGCGGAGCGGCTGACCTGCGCCCGGTCGCCTGGCGTACGGCACCCTCTCCGCCCATCACCTGCGCTCTGGTTGAAGTCGAACGGTGGCGCGAAGCAGCGGCAGCCGAAGACGCTGACCTGCGCCCCCTCCTCCCCCGCCCATCCCCCCACACCAACCATCGCTCCGGCCGCCCTGACCCACCCCAGCCCGCCCCCTCCCCGACTGACCTCCGCCCCGCTGCCGGTCAGTCGTCGGCGGCGCGCCACTGACCTGTGTTCTGGCTGAGCGCCGACGGCGGCCGCGCGTGCTGATCGCCCTCCCGCACCACATCACGGATCACCTCGTCGAAGACGGCGCGCGGCGCCGCGCTGCGGCCCGACTGGCGCGACTGGCGCGACAGCGGCCGGCCCGGCTCCGACTCGCCGCTCTGCGACGGCTCTGCGTGCGTGCCCGGCCAGCGGCGTCAGCCGGCGCGGCGTGGCATGCGACGCCGGACCGCCGGCCGCCGCGCGGCCCCCGTGCGCCCGCGGCGGCCGCCGGCCCGGCGGGTGAGTGCGCACTGGCGCGCGCGGCGTGCCCCCATGCCTGGCTAAGTGCGAGCGGCAAAACCGCGGCAGCAACCAAACGGAACAACGGAAACCCGGCACGCTACGGACAGCGGGACACATCAAACGACGCAACTCAACAGCGGGCGGGCTACAACCAAACGGGAGACGGCAGGGTGAGCAGGGTGAGCGCTGAGCAGGCGGTGAGTGGGGTGGGGGTGAGCAGGCGGCCTCTCACCGTGTCCTGGCGGCAGCATGGACGGGCCGTACGGGTCCTGGCCGCGTGACGCCATCAGCGTCGAGTCCAGCTCGTCGTAGCCGGACTGCGGGTAGTGGCCCGCGGGAGGGTAGCCTGCAAGACGCGGGGCGCCGTCAGGGCCTCAGAGGAGCGCGACACGTCAGGGCCTCCGAGGAGCGCAGCACGCCCTCGGGGCCTCCGAGAAGCACGACACGACGTCGGGGCCTCCGAGGAGCGCGGCACGCCCTCGGGGCCTCCGAGGAGCGTGGGAGGTACGGCGCGAAAACAACGCCCCTATCCGGGCAATCAAACCATAAGCGATCTAAAACGTACCGCAGCAGGTGAGCGAAGCGTACCACACAGACATCCCCCGAGAGTCCATGACTTGACATAATACGCCGCAGAATGCGTAACCCCTGTTATTGCTACCACCGCCGCCATCCTCACAGTCACTGCCATCCGCTCTGACTGTCCCGGCTAGGGTCTGTGCCGCAGACGGTTCCAATCGGCCCGTCACCATCAGTCCATCCCCGGCGGCGCAGCCCTCCGGCGCCCTGCCGAGGCCGGGCGGCCCGACAGCGGCGACCCTCCACCAGGCCGGGCGGCTCCAATCGATGCAAGGTCGGCGGCCGTGTCGCGGAGGGGCGCGCACCGCCGGCCGCGGCGGACCGGTGCGCCCCGCCCCACCCGGTCCGGCTACGGCACCTCCGCACGGCACATCTCCGCCGCCGCCGGCACCCGGTCTCGATCGATGCCCAGCTTGTGCGGGCCGCAGATGCGGCCGCTGATGACTGCCCGCGACGCCCGGTTAGGGGCGGCCGCCGCCGGCCGAGTGCGAGCGGCGCTCCTAGGTCGGGCCGCTGCAGCGCCGCTGCCGGGCCCGCTCCGGAGACGGCCGGCCGTCCGGGCACGCTGGCGCCGCGCGGAGTGAGCGCCGCGCCGCTCCGGCGTCCGGCGGCGGCCACACTGCGTCCGCCGCTGGAGGCTGGGGCCACGCGGACTCGCGTCCGGCGGCGGCCACACTGCGTCCGCCGTTGGAGGCTGGGGCCACGCGGACTTGCGTCCGGCGCACCACGGCTGGGACGGCTCGCACTCGACGGCCGCTCTCGGGCAGCCAGGCTTCTTCCAAGCTGCGTCAAACACTAAGCCCGCTGGACAATAGGGTCCATACAAGTTGAGGCCGCTCTAAGCTGGTAGTCAGCCGTGAGTCGCGTTGTCCTCCTCCCAGACTGTCGTCGGGAGACTGCCACCATGAGCCATCCCGCCGCGGCATTAACGCCAACAGCCGCGCAGATAAAATATGGAAATGTCTTAATCGGACGCGCCAACAGGCCGGAATTTTCGCCAGCCGCTGGACTCATCCAATCCGGCGTGAAATTTTAACAAAGGCGCCTGACTTGGCCTGACCGGCCGCACACTCGGCGCGCAATGAATTCTAACTGGCCGGCGCGGCGGGCCTGTTGCCCTGATGGCATCGACCGGCCGTTCGGTCCGACGTCGGGCCAGGTGCGCGATCGTCGGGCGTGGCGATCCGCTCGGCCGCCGGCGCGGTAACGGCTTGCGAGGCGCGCTGCCCACGGCCATTCGGAGTAAGAGCTGCGGTGCTCAGGCTGTGGAATCGGACGGCGCCGATGCGCTGAGCAGGGCCGCACAGCTCTGCCCGTGGACAGGCGCGCTAGGCGACGCGGTCGGACCGCTGAAGGCGGCAGGCAGCTTCACCTACGGCGCCATACCTGCGAATCGTTTGTACGGACGGCGTGGCAGTCAGTCCACAGTCATATTTCGGGGACCGAAGCTGCAGCCGTCTGGCACCAGGCAGGACTATTTCGGTGGCGGCGCGTGCCTGGCCGCCGACCCAGGCCCCGACTCCCGCTCCACGTGCGGAGCGGCCGCCGCCCAGCCCCGTGCCGGGTGGGCCGGCGGCGGCTCGTCTCGGGCCGCCGCCGCCGCTGCCGCTGCCGGCGGCCGCTCAACTGATCAGCCGCCGCGACCTGCTGATCAATACAGACGGCATGGGCGGCGGCCGGCCGGCCGGCCGGCACGCTCCAGTTCGCCCGGCGCCGATTCTGGCCGACACCACGCGCGTGCGGCGTCCGGCGCGACACCTCACCGGGCCGCCCGGCCGCGGCAGAACACAGCACCGTGCGTGGCGGCGGCGGCGGCGGCGGCGGCTGTGGCTCACCAGGAAGAGCTCACCCCGCTGCGGAGGAGACGCCGGCGGCAGCGCGGCAGCAGCAGATCGGGCTCGGTGCGGCCACGCATCAGACGCCGTTCCCATGCGGCCCGCGGCCGGCCGACCAGGTCCGTGACGTCAGAGGGACGTGACGTCAGCGCCGCCGGCGCCGGCCGGCCAGACGGCAGAAGGCGGGCAGCAGACAAGTTCACGAGCGCCCAAACGCCCGACGACGGCGCCAGCGCGCCTCAGGACGCTGTAATTGCAGGTCGGCGGACTGCCGGTCTGAAAACGGCCCCGGGAAGCGCCCGCACGATGGATGAGCAAAAGCGAGGACGGATTTAGATTCTCACAGCCGACGAGCTCTGTAAAATCCTCAGACGCGAGCCTAAACAGCTTAGCCGTAACGGAATTGTGCATCAGAGCTGCAGAGACGGCCGCTAACGAGACACATGTCCCGCGACGTTCGAAGCGCCATTTCTAAATGTGACTTGCCCCTGTGCTGCGTGATGCTATTTCCGGTCACATCAGCGGCCGACCGGCTCGATTCGAAGAGGAGATCGCAGCCCGACAGCGAGCATGACGCCATGTGACGACAACGCAGCCCCACCGCCGAGATTGCTGACGCGGAGGCAGCGGTGACATCCAGCACGGCGCCAGCAGATGATGTCCGAGACAGCTCTCGCATCACGTGAGACAGTCTGGTGATGCTGGGGCGAGAACCAGCTCCGCCGCAGCGCAGCCGGCGGGTCGCCGGGGCCGGGGTCCCACGTGTCCGGGTGCACCGCCACCGCCTCGGCGCGGCGGCGGACGGCGTATCGAACACGCACACGCGCCCACACCAGCACGCGGCCAGCAACAGCGGCCGCCGGCATCGCAGACGGCACCGGCGTTCCAGAACAGCAGGCCGACGGCCGGCCGCCGCCGCCGGAGGCCTCCAGCGGGAGCGGCGGCCTGACGACGGCGCCGCTTCAGTGTCGCAGCGGCCTTGCCAGCGGCCGAGGGCGCCCGGCAGCCACGTCAGCCATCCATCAGCGGCGGCCGGCAGCGCACATCTCCGCCTCGGGCCGACGCCGGGCCGTGCGTGAGACAGCCTCGCTGTCACCGCGCCGGCCGTCATTCATTTTTCAGCAGCGGCGGCGGCGGCGGCGGCGGCGGGCGCACCGGGACGCCCGCCGCGATCAATGCCCAGTCTCCGGCGGACCGCGCGGCGGCAGCGGCGGCGGCAGCGGCGCCCGACCGCGGCTGGGTGCGGGCGGCGGCGACGGGGCGGGATGGACTGCGGAGGATGCCACAGCGGCCGAGGACGACGCAGAAGCCGAGCGTTCCGTCCTTCGGAGGACGCACGTCAGTCTGGGCAGCTACAGGGCTCCGAGGCTCACGTCCACCCTTCGGAGGACGCACGTCAGTCTGGGCAGCTACAGGGCTCCGAGGCTCACGTCCGCCCTTCGGAGGACGCACGTCAGTCTGGGCAGCTACAGGGCTCCGAGGCTCACGTCCGCCCTTCGGAGGACGCACGTCAGTCTAGGCAGCTACAGGGCTCCGAGGCTCACGTCCGCCCTTCGGAGGACGCACGTCAGTCTGGGCAGCTACAGGGCTCCGAGGCTCACGTCCGCCCTTCGGAGGTCGCACGTCAGTCTGGGCAGCTACAGGGCTCCGAGGCTCACGTCCCGGTACCTCCCGAACTTCAGCCGACACTCGTGTCCAAGCGCACAGCAGGCAAATGACTCGAACACCCATATCTCCAAAAGCCGGACAGAGCAACAAACGACGCAATGCCGGCGGTGCTCGGGCGCCGGTCGGTCACCTTGCTGGCTGGTCTTGTCGGGCGGCGGGCTCTCGCTGCGGTCGCTGGGCGACGGCGGCGTGGGCGGCCGGTCCGGGTAGCCGCCGGCGCCGCGCGACGGCTCGCCACCGTAGCCGCCGTAGTCGGAGCCGGGCGGGCCGTACGCGTACTCGGGCGGCGGCGGGTACGGCTCGTAGTCACGGTAGCCGTGGCCAGCGTACGGGTCGTAGTTCCGGCGCGAGTCTGTCGGCGCGGCGGCACGGTTAGCACGCGTACGCACGGTGTGGCCTCCAGAGGCAAGGACGTACGGCACGCCAGGCGACGGGAGCTCACATTTTCGCTGATATTGGATTGGGGTATCAGTGCAGTGAACATCACGTGCCCACATGCGGCCCCCACACATGCAATCATCAGGCAACACAACGTCTCATGAGCGGGATCGTAAACATGGAGTCAGTCCGAAACTTCCAGCCAAACATAATCCATAGGCCCGAAGTGTCGTTACTTCTGCGAAGTCGGCCCATCGCAGCGTGTCAACCGTGAGTATCGGCTTAAACGAGCTCATGAAGTTCTACACGACCGTCCCTCCAGCGTCCTAATGAGGCGTTCTGAAGTTCACAGGAAGCCTTTCCTTGTAATATCGCTTTACACCAGAAAGTGTTGCGCAAACAACGAAATAATCCGTCGTAACCATTGCAGTAAACGCTTTATCCTCACGCTCCGCAGAAAACGACTTCCTTCATTACGCGCCAGCATTGAGCCGACGAAGGCAGCGCTCAGCAGTTAGCACGACGCCATCTATCCCGCGGGAGGAGCGCGCCCGACAGCGACACACGACCGTCGCCAGAGCGGCGGCTCGGCCGGGCCCGGCCGGCAGTGAGCGGGCCGGGCCGGCGCACCCTCCGCCGGAGAGCCATCCATCAGCGCCGCCGACCTCTGTCGACAAACATGCTCGCCGGTGCCGGAGCCGGCGCCGGCGCCCTCCCTTTAATCTGGGAGTGTTGGTCCGCCGGCGCCGCCAGCGCTGCCGATCGCGGTGATCTCCGGAAGTAACGACCCCACCCCCGCCGCAGAGCGCCGAGCGGCGAGCGTCACCCGGTGCCCGCTCGGCACCGAGCGTTCCGCGCCGCCGCCGGCGCGCGGAGAGGCCCCGACGCTGACACGCCACGGGTCGGCTCGATTAGCGCGCCGGGTTTACGGGCGCGCCGAGCGGTCATTTGGCGACACCGTCTGATTTACAAGACCAGCGAGGGCGTTTGCGGCCGGCGCGGCCCGCCGGCAGTCTCCTGCAGTGCGGTGTTGCCATCGACCGGGGCGGCAGATCCCAGCACGTGCCCGTGACTGCCGCCAGCCGGCACGGGGATCAGCGACGGCCGGGGCGCCGCCTCATAACGGCACCGCTGCTGACGGGGATTAGGCGCCGCCGGCAAAGCGGCCGCCGGCCGGCAACAGGCGGCACTGCCAGGGGAGGACACACCGACAGTGAGGAAAGGACACACCGGCGGCGAGGAGAGGACACACCGACGGTGAGGAGAGGACACACCGACGGTGAGGAGAGGACACACCGGCGGTGAGGAGAGGACACACCGACGGTGAGGAAAGGACACACCGGCGGCGAGGAGAGGACACACCGGCGGCGATGAGAGGACACACCGACGGCGAGGAGAGGACACACCGACGGTGAGGAAAGGACACACCGGCGGCGAGGAGAGGACACACCGGCGGCGATGAGAGGACACACCGACGGCGAGGAGAGGACACACCGACGGTGAGGAAAGGACACACCGGCGGCGAGGAGAGGACACACCGGGGGCGAGGAGAGGACACACCGACGGCGAAGAGAGGACACACCGACAGTGAGGAGAGGACACACCGACGGTGAGGAGAGGACACACCGACGGCGGGGAGAGAACATATTGGCGGTGCAGACGCCGGTGGCGAGGAGGGACGCGCAGACGAAGGGCACACACTAAGATGGAGCGGCAGCCGTTGCAGAGCGATTTTCCAGGTTTGTTTCATTAGCCAGCTTCACGAATTACAAACTTACGGCGTCGCTGACGATATTACAGATGCTCCAAGAACGATACCACCAACGGCGGTGTGCACCAGCGACAAAAATACAGACAGCGCGCATGCACAAGCGCAGACCAACGCTACCAGCTGAAGGAGATCAGCGCTAATGAGCGGACGCCGGCCAACCCCAGGCAGCGTTCCGCTCTTCAGACGGCCAGCGACACTGGAGCTGGGCTGGGTGGTCCGAGTGGTCCACTGTCGGGGAAGCTCGGCTCCAGCGCTCAGCCGTCACACGAAGGGCGCAGGGCATGCCCTGACCCGTTATAGCCTGAGGCGAAATACCAGGTCACCACTCACGCGGTCCAAACGGCAGAGTCAGGGCGCTACAAATGGCCCGGGACAATGGAGCCGATGTCACCAGTCGACGGCGTTTCGGAGCGTCGGAGGTCGTCCACCGCGGATTACGACAGCCGACATCGGGCATTGGGAGGCGGTCTGACGGAGAGAAGCGCTCAGTGCCCCACTGGACCGCCGCTCGGACCAGCTCAGCGCCGCCATCAGGGCCGCTCTAGCGCGACACGGCTCGCGTTCGGCCGCCGCCATTCCCTCGACTGGGACCCGAACCACGTCACCTCTCAGCGCCGCTGCCAGTCCCTCGACCGAGACCCGAACCGCGTCACCTCTCAGCGCCGCTGCCAGTCCCTCGACTGAGACCCGAACCACGTCACCTCTCAGCGCCGCTGCCCGTCCCTCGACCGAGACCCGGACCGCGTCACCTCTCAGCGCCGCTGCCCGTCCCTCGACCGAGACCCGAACCGCGTCACCTCTCAGCGCCGCTGCCGGTCCCTCCACCGAGACCCGAACCGCGTCGCCTCCCAGCTACGCCGCCAGTTCCTCGCCTGAGACCCGAACCGCGTCACCTCTCAGCGCCGCCGCCAGTCCCTCGGCTGAGACCCGAATAGCGTCGCCTCTCAGCGCCGCCGCCGGTCCCAGCTGACCGCTCGGAGGCGGACATTGAGCGGGTGGCGGTGGCGGTGGCGGTGGCTGGGGCTGACGCCCGCTGCACGGGCCGGCCGCCGCCGCCAGCTGCGGACAGCGGTGACGGCCGCGCTCGGCGCGCCGGCCGACACATCACGACGGGCCGAGCTGCTGCTGCCGGCGGCCCCTGACGGCGGAGACGGTCCCGTCCACCGCGCCCGACGGCGCACCGGCCGACACATCACGGCGGGCCGAGCTGCTGCTGCCGGCGGCCCCTGACGGCGGAGACGGTCCCGTCCACCGCGCCCGACGGCGCACCGGCCGACACATCACGGCGGGCCGAGCTGCTGCTGCCGGCGGCCCCTGACGGCGGAGACGGTCCCGTCCACCGCGCCCGACGGCGCACCGGCCGACACATCACGGCGGGCCGAGCTGCTGCTGCCGGCGGCCCCTGACGGCGGAGACGGTCCCGTCCACCGCGCCCGCCCGCTGGCGGAGACAGTCCCGACCAGTCACAAGCTGGAGCCAACGCATTTTTAATACGCCTATCTCCTTATGACGACTATCAGGCGCATTGTCGCATTCAGCCAACGTTGAGAGCCCCATGTGGCATGTGGCGGAGCCCATGGACCCGAATGCTTCTTCCACTTGTTTAGCACTGGTGCTACTGCCGGCTGTGCTCAGCGCAGGACGCTCGTACCACGGGACGGTCAGAAGCCCTCGTCGCAGCGAACACACCGACGGCTAGCCAGACACGCGCACGTCATGAGACCTACCGCCCCGGGAATACTGCCACGCACTCGACCCGAAGCCCGCCACCGAAAGCTGAGCTCCAGTGCGGCCCAACATCGAGCCAGCCATTATGCCTCACAATAAGGCATTCCAACTCCGCCTCAAACAACACGTTATACAGCAAAGGAACGCGAGCCTCAACACCTGACTTAAATTCACATTACCACTTGTTTTACTGCGGTTCTGTTTGAAATCTGGCTTTGTTTTTATTCGAGTACTTGCTTTGATAGTCCGGCGAGCTTGACGACCGTTTTATGTATCCATGACGGGAAACGGTCAAACCGTTTCTGGAGATGTAGTAAGGAATATGTACATCTATTCCCAACGGGTTTCACGCAATGGACGAATGTTTTGGGTCGACGCATCAAAGGGAATACCGAAGCCGCGCTATAGGGCGTAGTTCACTTGAAGTACAGGTACATAGGTACAGTACACGTAGTACAGGGCGTAGCACCTGGTCCGGCCCGGCGCCTGCCTCTGCCAGCGCCGGCCAGGCGCCCACCTCTGCCAGTGGCGGCCGGGCGCCTGCCTCTGCCAGTGGCGGCCGGGCGCCTGCCTCTGCCAGCGCCGGCCGGGCGCCCACCTCCACCAGTGGTGGCCGGGTGCGGCCTACCGCTGGCGGTCGGTGTCGACCGCACGGTCGACAGCAAGCCGCCCCACCCAACAAGGCGGCGGACGTCTTCGACCGCGCCGCGGCGCCGACCGCCGGGCGCTCGGCGGACACCCCCAGCGACCCCCGCCGGCCGTCGGCGGGGCTCCGGACGCCCGAGCCGACACTCGACTCAGCGCTCTGCGCGCCGGGCGCCGGCTTCGGCGCCGCACCGGCGGCCGCGGCGCGCCCGGCGCCGGCAGAGGCGGCCGCCGGGTCGATCATCCGCCAACACCGGCTCCGTGCGCCTCTGACAAATGTGGCCGCGGGCGTTTGGGCCCGGCTGGCCGGCCGGCCGGTGAGCGTGGCGGCCCGCAGGACGCCCGCCGCCACTCCGCCAGACAACATCGACCAACGGTCGGAGGGGCGAGCGGTCGCCGAGGTCGACCGCGGCCGCGCCGCCCACCCGTGACCGCCCGACGACTGGGGCAGGGCGCCGGCGACACCGGCGGCAGTCTGCCCTGGGGTAACCTGCGGTGCCTCACGACACCGCGCGGGGCTGTGCGGGGCGGCGGCCGCGTCACGTCTCGGCAGCCATGGCCGGGCAGTGGACAGAGCGCATGTGCCGCCACCGCCCTCACGTGAACGCAGCGGATGCGGCGAGGTACAGGGAGTGGGAGCCCAGTTCACGCGGAGGAACGCTAGCTGGTCTGACCCGGCCCGCCCCGGAGGCCATGGCCGTCGATGCTGACCGCGCCGGGCGACGGCCGAGAGCGCTCAGCCGGTTCCCGGAGTCATGTCCGCCGGCGTCGATCGTCAAACACGACAGCTGACGATCGACAGTGTCGGTCCGTCCGCAGCTGCAGCTCCGCCCGAGCCGCACGTCGAACACGACAGCTGACGATCGACAGTGTCGGTCTGTCCGCAGCTGCAGCTCCGTCCCAGCAGCACGTCGAACACGACAGCTGACGTTTATCAAACTCAACCATCACCAGCTATACACCTGCCGCTACATTTCACCTCCGCTCGCCTCACCTCACCTTATCTCCCCTTACCTCATCTCATCTCACGTCACGTCACGTCACGTCACGTCACGTCATCTCATCTTGTGTCACGTCACGTCACCTCATCTTACGTCACGGCACGTCACCGGCGCCCCGTCGGCGGTCTGCCGCGGGCGCTCGCTCACCCTGCTCGCTGCCGGGGCTGCCCGGCCGGTACGGGTCCATGGCGTAGGGGCTGTAGTCGGGCGCGGCGGCGTAGTACTCGCCGCTCTGGTTGGGGTCGATCACCCGGCCGTCGGGCCCGATGTGATGCACCTCTCGGAACACCTTGGTCACGGTCGTCACCTGCCGACGGGCGGCGCGCCGGTCACACACACCCAACGCCGGCCACGTCACCGCCACAAACACACGCAACAATCGGACAATGAAGGGATCAAGCTGACGACAGGGCGTTTCCAGGGAACTGCACTTCTCGTAGGTTCAATGCGCAGCGGCTTGCGCCGGCGGACGGACAGAGCGTACGCTGGTGCAGCTGGCAGCCGCTGGGAGCTGTGGGAGCCGCAGCAGTGGTGGCCGGCCGTCGCCGCAGAGCGTTCTCTGCCGCCGCACAGCGTTCGTTAGCAGTGTAAACACCTCGCCGCTGGCTGCAGCCGGCGGCAGTCGGAGAGCGGCGTCATGAGAGCGGCGTCAGGAGAGCGGCGTCAGGAGAGCGGCACCAGGAGAGCGGCACCAGGAGAGCGGCGTCAGGAGAGCGGCGTCAGGAAAACGACGCCAAGAGAGCGGCGTCAGGAAAGCGACGCCAGGACAGCGGCGTCAGGAGAGCGACGGCAAAAGAGCGGCGTCAGGAAAACGACGCCAAGAGAGCGACGCCAAGAGAGCGACGCCAGAATAGCGACGTCAGGAAAACGACGCCAAGAGAGCGGCGTCAGGAGAGCGACGCCAGGAGAGCGGCACCAGGAAAGCGACGTCAGGAGAGCGGCGTCAGGAGAGCGACGACGCGAAAACAGCAGCGTCAGGAGAGCGACGCCAGGAGAGCAGCGCCAGGAGAGCTGACTGCAGTCCATATCACCGACTCGGAGAGCGGCACCAGCTGCAGCCGGGCCAGGCCCATTCCGCTGGCCGGCCCCGATACCAACCCGCGGAGAGCTCGGCCCATCCAATTCTGATGTACTGGCCCAGCGGCGAGCAAGACACCTGGGGATCGTGGCCGCCGCCAGCCACGCCCACATGGCCCGTGACCTCCATCAGAATGTCCCGCCCCTCCCACAGCCAGCCTGAAACTATTCCCCATAGCCCAGTGAACTTACCGAAATGGCCGAGCGTTTGCCGACAAAGGCACAGATCGGCCGCGCGTTTGCGTGTAAATCAAGCCGATAATGAGCAACGGGCACGTTGAGCCTCCGTTGCCCAATGGTCGCAAGGTGAAGTAAAGGCTGTGGGGCGGGTCGATAGTCTATTGTGTGTGCTCGTTGGTTCGATCTGCAGGCCTTTAACACGCTGCGCGAGTGCAGGTCGGGTCATTCGCTGTGTGCTGTCGGCCGTTGGCTCGTGTGTGCTCGTCGTCGTCGGTTCGCTGCGTAGCTAGTCCGCCGTTGAACACGGACTCCGCCGGTCCGTGGCGGGGAAAGCGGCGTCAGCACCTGCGTCGTTACCGTCGGCGCGTCGCACTTCCGCCCAGGAGCGGCCGGCCGCCGCCAGACGCCGGGCGGCGTGGCGGGTCACGCGGCCGCCGCCGGCACGCTGCCCGGCCGTTCCCCATCGATAAGCCGAGCGGCCGGCTCTGTCGGCCGTCGGCGGATTTCCGCGCCGGCCGCCAGCCGCAGAATAATGGCGCGCCCAGCCGTGATGAGCATATAAAACGCGCCCAATGGCAGCATGATAAACCCCCGTCGTTAATTCGCTCCGACTGCGCGGAACACGGACGGCCGCTGACCTGGCCCGGCGGTCGAACGGGCGTCACTAGCCCCCACACACGCCATCAGGCACGCACTCCACCGGCCTCACTGCATGCAGCTCTCACACCGCACCGCCGGGCAGCACAGCACAACCGGCACATCAAACTGCCACCACCGGTGCCCGGTAAACACACAGCCCACGCTAGAGTCGTGCAGCCCCTGCCCGCTGTCGCCTGACACTGCGTCCTGTCCTCAGGAGGGCCGACGCATCTGCATGCAGCGTCGGCCCGCGTGCCTGCTGCGGCCCACGTGCCTGGCCGGGCGCGGGCCGCGGCGCAGAGCGGGTGGTCAGAACCGGACGGGCGCGGCCAGCGTCGGTGACGCCAGGTGATGCCATGTCCACCACCCGACACCCGGCGGTCAGCGCCAGCTGAAAAGGGCCGCCGCCCGAGTGGACCGGCCACGTTACAGCGACAAAAGGCATACCTCGCTCGGCGTAGGGGCGGCGCCAGATGACGTCAAATGACGTTAGATGATCGCGCTACGTCACGGCCGGAGGCTTCGATAAACCCAAGGCGCTCCCCAGGCCTGGGTAGACCCGGGGTGCCCCCAGGCTTGGGTAGTCCCACTGCGCTCATCCGAAGTTTAGATAGACTTACGGCGCTCCCCAAGACTTGGGTAGACCCAGGGCGCTCCCCCGCCCCCCCCCCCCCCCGCAGCCCAAACATCGTGCAATCGAAACCCTGCACAAGGATTTCGGTCCCATCGCCGATCGCCGGCGGCGGAGATGGCTGCCGGCGGAGGGCGCGAGGCCCGTGCGTCTCACTCGGGGGCTCAATACAGGCGACGCGTCCGTGTGGCGGCAGCGTGCCCCGGGAGTTTTCTTCCGAGCAGAGACGAATGTCCCAGGAGTTTGCTACCCCAGCAGAGAAAGTGCCCCAGGAGTTTGCTACCCCAGCAGAGAAAATGCCCCAGGAGTTTTCTACCCCAGCAGAGACGAGTCCGCTAGGAGCTTTCTGCCCAGCAGAGAAGAGTGCCCCCGGAGTTGTCTACCCCAGGAGACGAGAGTACCCCCGGAGTTGTCTACCTCAGGATAAAAGAGTATCTCAGGAGACGGAAGACGCTCAGTGAGTCGAGAGAGTGCTCCAGGAGTCGGACGAGCGCCCAAACGTCAGCAGACAAGGCATCAGCACAATGAGTGATTACCCCCGGGAACAGGAAAAGTGCGGGTCAAACAAGTACCCCAGGAGTCGGCAGATTGTTCCCGAAGCCGGCAGAGTGACTCCGGCGCCGGTGTTGACCCGCCGTCCGGACGTGCCGGGCGGCCCGGCGTGCGGCAGGCGCACCCAGCCGTGCATCACGGGCGGCAGAAGCATGCAGCCGGCCGCGTCGGCCCACGTGCCGCGGCCTCCGCCGCCGGCGCCAGCGGGGTGCGAGGGTCAGTGGGGAGAGCAGCGGGCAGCCGGGACGGCCGCCGGTCTGACCGTGCCGGCGGTCCGCGCGTGCGCGCCCGAGCGCTCTACCTGCTGCGTGGTCGACTGCTTCTGCGTGCGGCTGATGAGTTGCGACTGCTGGCCGTTGGCCTGCTGCGGCGGCGCGGCCGTCTGCTGCTGCTGCTGCTGCGGCTGGTACTGCAGGTCCACGCTGTACCTGACCGGGTCGGCGTCGCCGCCCTCCGCGCTGCACGGCCGGCGGCAGAGAGAGGGAGGGCAGGCGGACGGGCGTCAGTGACGGCGCATGCGGTGCGGACGGCGCAGCGACGGCGGAGCGGCAGGCGGGCGTCCCCCAACCCCGTGGTCACGGGCTGCCAACCCGTGGAAGGCCCACCGCGGCTGGAAGACCCGTCAGAGACAGGGTCTGTGGCGCGTGCAGAGCTCACGTCTGACTCTGGCCACGGAACGACGCAAGGGGCAACTACGGGCGAATGTTGGCAAACAGGCCAAAAGAGAGTCAGGGACTAGTCATGAGTTTCGAGCACGGCAAAGTGATACAAGGCATGAGCCACTGGGCTGAAGCACTTACCGGCAAAAGAGGCCGGCAGTGACTCCTCGCTGACTCAACGGAAATGCCTGAGTGCCCCTTGACCGACGAATCAATACGCTTATGAGCACCGCCCAACCCAGCACGGGAACACACCCTGGCCAGCCGCCCACGCCGTCCGCGCCGTCCACCCAAACAAAACCCTCAGCAGTAACGGAAAACCAAACGGTGCGCTGACAAAACGATCAGGAAATCACACCAAACGTCGGGAGCTGACTAGTGGCACATGCGGGCGGTCACACGGCATGCGGCGGCGGCCACACGGCCGCTGGTGGGCCTCACACGCGGCTGGCGGCATGCAGGGTCCTCACACGGGTCACGCACTCACTGCGGCGGCCGGTCGGCGGCGCCCGGCACACCAGCACAGCTCACGGCCGCGCCGCCAGTCAGCGGCGTCACCCGATCGGTGGGCGGCCGGCGGCGGCGCGCGCCCGCGGCCCCGACCGCGCCGGCTCGCCGGCCCGGCCGGCACGGGGGCGGGACGTGACCGGTGACAGGACGCAGGCCCCAGCCGACTGTCAGCTAAACTGAGCGCTGAGCTCAACTGTCAATGAGCTCTTCTGATGATTGTATCACTTTTAAGCTGCACAGCCGATCTTGTTTCAGATTTCCCAGTTATAGATGCAGTGGATCTTGTTTCAGTTTTTTCCAGTTATCAAAGTGCCTTCCTTCGCGACCGAGGTCCCCCACTCACAAAAGTTCCTTTCGCTTCGCATTTCCCCGTAACACATCAAGTGGGATGTGAGCGTCGTTGGAGGCCGCATCTAACACACCTGGAGGACTAACGCCGGCAATGAACAGCGCTCGTCCGACTGCGGGTCCGGCGCCGGCAGACGGCCCGCGGCGCGCAGGGTCCCCAGGTCACGACCCTGACCGGCGGCGGGCGCGGGGCCCCAGCCCACAACACAGGCCGTCGTCTAAATCAGGCGCCCCGCCACCGCCGCCTAAACAGCGCTCGATTACGGCGACGGCCGTCCAGCAGCCGGACGCGCCCCCATACCGACCGCGACCAGTCTCTGCGACGCCTCCAGCAGCCAGACGCGCTCCCATACCGGCCGCGACCAGTCTCTGCGACGCCGGCATCACCCAGAGTCCAGGCTGCACATGACCGGCGAGGATGGCCCCACCATGCTCCAGTCCAAACATTACGAGTATCTGCGCCCATGACTGAATAATGTACTGGTCAGCACAGCGTGCTAAATAGCGTGCTGTGCTGGTGCGCTAAGCCACATGACAAACGACTCCCCGACAGGCTCCAGCCTCGGACTTTGCTTTGAAGTTATAAATTCGGCTGTTTTTTAATCTGATTCTATTCTCACAATTGCACGCCTCGCGGGAATCACAGAATTCCATCACATTTGGCTAACGGAACTACAAAGACGCGATGTTCATCCTCTTCGCCACAAAAAACGGGTCCTTCCTCGAGAGGCCCGTTATCAATTCAGTAATAAGCTGTGCTGCGCACATTAGCGTCTGCATGAGGTGATTCAGAGAATGAACTCCCGGCGGAAGCTCGGTAAGAGTGGGAGCAGCGGCGCCGAGCGAGAGCGGGCGCTGGCAAGGCCGGCGCAGCGGAGAGGGCGGCTGCCTGCCGGGCTTCCCTAGGCGACCCACTCGGAGGCCATCATCAGCCACTCCTGCAGAGGTCGAGCGCGCTCATCAGCCGCTGGCGAGCAGGCCTGGCCAGGCTGTCCCCCCGGGAGCATAAACAGGGGGCAGGGAGCCCACATGTCGTCCTCAGACTCAATCACGGCCGTCTCGACCACGCCTGGCGACGCCGGCAAGAACGGCCCGCCGCCGGCCGGTCAATGGCAGCTAGTTAATAACCTAGAGCTGGCAGACGTCCCAGCCCGACACGCCGGTGCCGCTGCTTAGCTGGGTCGTGTCATCCAAACCGTCGGCTCCACAGCGCCCTCTTATTGCCGCCGCTGCAGCAGTCAAAACTCATCCGGCGTAAGTAGGAGCATTACCCGCTACTTACGCGTTTCAAGTGTTTGGGTCATGATAACATGCCCTAATTATGACTTAAATGCCAGCTTATCGCCCACACTGCGCCCAAACGCGTCCCGCAGAGAAGATAGGGCAAACCAATTACGACCGCGTCACCCAGCGATACATAATAGCTCATTGGGGGCCGACGAAGACGAACGGTCTCCATCTAAACTCGGCTCCAATTTGTGCAAACAGCCTGGGGTGGAGGCGTCTGCGTTCCCGGGTCTGCCAGGCGGAGGCGAGGGCCCGACGACGGCACGAGCCGCCGATCGCGGAGGCACCTCACACAACCAATTCCAGCCGGACATCATCGCTCACAACCCAGCCGCGTTAACGCCAGCACGGGCAAAGGTGAAAAAAAAAACAAGGAGTTGGGTGACCTTCGAGCCCCCGCGAGGGCGGCTCCGATCGGGACGGCGCGGGTTCCGGGCGGATACGCTGAGCCTCAGCGCAGCTTGCCGCTCGAAGCCGATGGGACGCGGCCGGGAGGCGGCGGCACCGCGCGGCAGAGGGTGTGCGCTGCCGTGCCGGCGCGCGCCCGCCTGATCGACCTCATAGGACGCCGCGGCCGCCGCCAACACGTCTAGCAGACAGCCAGTGGGAGGAAGAGGAGAGCGAGCGAGCGAGAGACAGAGAGACAGAGGGAGAGAGACAGGGCGAGGCGGAGAGATAGTGAGAGAGGACTGACTAATCGAGCGCGCCTAACGAGCTACTGGCGCCGCCGGCGGCCGGCCGCCTCTTCCAAGGCAGGCTCCGCTCGGTCGTGCAGCACGCGCCTAGAACGCCACCGGGCGGCGCCGTCACGCCGGACGGCGGACGCCACAGACTCGAGCGCGGGCCGCCGCCGCCGCCCGGACCAGCGTCCATAGTCGCGGCGCCGTCACCAGTCCGACCGGCCGCCACCGGCCACGCACGCAGCCGCCGGGGGGCGAGCACGGCCCGGTCCGGCCCAGATAGAGGCGGGCCACTGACTGATGGTGCTGGACCGCCAGCTACGGCGGCGGCGGCGGCGGCAGCGGCCCACAGGCGGCGCGCCCCAGTCCCGTGCGACCTGACGCTACTCGAGCCACTTACCTATGCGAGAATTCGACCCGCTTAACGGTGCGCTCTTTGCGCTACTGAACGCGCTCCACCACCCTGAACGCACGAGCCGGCGAAAACGCCGCATCAGGCCGGGGCCGACGGGTGGTTAGTGGGCGCGCGCACGCCGAAGGCGACGACGCTAACACGAGCTCGGTGCTCCCACATTCACCCGGTTAGGTGGCAAGCACGCTGATCAGTGCATGCTACTGGAAGGAACGTGACCTGTTAGGTTAACATGATCTGTAGAACTTTCATGTCACATTGCTCCCCTGCCTCGGAATCAGTCGGCAGTGAGCAGAGCACGCTACCAGGCGGGAGTCAGGCCGCCCCAGGCGATATAAACCGAACGGGCAAGTCACTGTCGGAAGCCGCGAACGGTCCACGGTCCAACCGAGTGGATAGCCAATAACCTTAAGTGGTCATTCAGACCTGTCGTGGGAATACAACGGGAAGGATTTCTATTGACATGGTTGCCAACTGACTGACTTTGGAGACTTGGGAAGGCTGCCGGGGAGCTGGTTCTTGCCAGGGCAATACTGGGCCGGTGCCGGTTGGATGGGTCCGGCCAGAGTTGCCGTGATCTCTGGCCCAGCGGAGTACTCACGGCCGGCACCACCACCATACCATCAGGCGAAACCGAGTCCACCCGATGGACAACTCTCAAGTGTCCAACGCGGTCATCCTCCTCCCCCCCCCCCCCCCCCGACCTAACGGGCTCAGCACCACCGAGTAGTGTACCGCAGTTTCGCACCGGTAACCCCCCCCCCCCCCCGTCTCAGTTTCTCTGCCCGGGGGCGGAGGCCGACGACCAGGCGCTGACCGTGGCCGCCGCCAAGACGACAGGCCGCGTCCACCCACCAGGCGGGCGTGCTCCACGGCAGGGCGCAATTAGTGTGGCGCCGGGCGAGCTGCGGCCGCTCGTCTCGGCCGGCAGGCCGCCGCCGCCGCTCGGAGCAGGCGCCGCGGCACAACCTCTCAACGTCAGACCGCGGCGGCCGGATATTGCCCGCGTCATCAGGCGCCCGCCGCTAAAAGCTCCTCTATCTCGTGCCGACGCCTCAGACAGCACCGACACGCACCGCGTCCCAGTGCAGCTGAAACGCCTCGTCGCTCGTGACCGCCCCCCTAAAAAGGCCGGCTTTATTTGGCGTCTGGTGAGCAAAAGAGTAAAACTGCACGCGGCTCAGCCCTTGGCAGAGTGCGCGTCCATTGGCACGGTAACACACGGGGGGCGGAGGTCAGGGCGGCGGAGGCCAGGGTCGGCGGAGGTTAGGCCTGGCGGAGGTCAGAGCGGCGGAGGTCAGGGCTGGCGGAGGTTAGGGCTGGCGGAGGTCAGGGTGGCGGAGGTCAGGGATGGCGGAGGTTAGGGCTGGCGGAGGTTAGGGCTGGCGGAGGTCAGGGCCGGCGGAGGTCAGGGTGGCGGAGGTCAGGGCTGGCGGAGTTAGGGCTGGCGGAGGTCAGGGTGGCGGAGGTCAGGGCTGGCGGAGGTTAGGGCTGGAGGAGGTTAGGGCTGGCGGAGGTCAGGGCTGGCGGAGGTCAGGGCCGGCGGAGGTCAGGGTGGCGGAGGTCAGGGCTGGCGGAGGTTAGGGCTGGCGGAGGTCAAGGTGGCGGAGGTCAGGGCTGGCGGAGGTTAGGGCTGGCGGAGGTCAGGGTGGCGGAGGTCGGGGCCGGCCGAGGTCAGGGCCGGCCGAGGTCAGGGTGGCGGAGATCAGGGCTGGCGGAGGTTAGGGCTGGCGGAGGTCAGGGTGGCGGAGGTCAGGGCCGGCCGAGGTCAGGGCCGGCCGAGGTCAGGGTGGCGGATGTCAGAGCGGCAGAGGTCAGGCCGGCGGAGGCCAGGGCTGGCGGAGGTCAGGGCCGGCGGAGGGCAGGGTGGCGGAGGTTAGGGCTGGCGGAGGTCAGGGTGGCGGAGGTCAGGGCCGGCCGAGGTCAGGGCCGGCCGAGATCAGGGCTGGCGGAGGTTAGGGCCGGCTGAGGCCAGGACCGGCGAGCGGCCCGCCACTGCGCCCCGCCGGGACCCGCTCTTCAGTGCCAAACACCGGCCCGAGCTGCCCATCGGGGCGGGACAGGCGCCTTCGTCGCACGCGCCCGTACGCGGAGGGCCCCTATGACCTGCTGTGACGTGGTTACCGTCACGAGAATGTAGCGGCTTGGGGACGCCCGTGCGCCACGAGGACGGCACCTGGTGAACATGTTGCTCGCGAGGCGGGGAGAGATGCCGCACATCTACCAGGAATACAGAGACCATGCAGCATCTTCAAAACCGCGTTATCGACCACCGAATTTGGAAGGTATACATAGTCTCTTGGCCTTTTGACACGAGAACAGGCCAAACCACGAAATTCACCGAGCTTATCGTGGGGCATCACCAGTGACCTACACAACGAGAATGGTCATCATCGAACATGGTCATCAAACATGACGATGACGATGATTATACATGGCGATGCCAATGACGCCTGCGTTAGTCCTTAATGTGTCAGCTCCGCGGTGAACAATCATCACTTCACGCCGTTCACACCTTCACATTTCACACCGTATTTTGTTTACACTGCTCCAGCGCTACCCACGCCCGGTGCATACTCCTCGTCGTGCACATTCCCAATAATCATTCACCTCGAAATGTTGAGTTCAAGAGCCTTCACACCCATGCTATACGACGGCCACTGGCCATCCTGCGGCCACACACCTTTGCTTGCCGCCCAGCGCCGCCGTCACACATCAGCCGGTTCGCCTACACAATAGCAAAGATCGGCCGGAGCGGAGCGTCAGGCCGCCCGCCGCTGCCGGCCCTCAAGTCCGCCTAGACTGGACTGCGCCTCGTCTGAGCTTCTGGGCTCACAACAGACCGGCGCGGAGGAGGCCTTCCTGAGGCCGGGGCCGACACAGCCCGAGCCTCGGCCGCCCCGGGGAGCGCCTGGGGGGGGGGGGGGGGGGGCCGGCGGAGCGCCACTTACAGGCAGTCGGGGTTGGACATGTCGGGGGCGCCGGAGCCGTTCAGCGGGCCGTAGTCGCTGCCGTCCCTGCTGCCGCCCGGCCGGGAGCCGCCGTCGGACGTCAGCGCCGCCAACTTCAGCTGCAACGGAGGGACGGGTCAGACGCGCCGGCAGGGCAGCTCCGGCCGCCACACCGGCGCCAGGACCCCCGCGGCCTGATCCCAGTGGTCCCAGTGGCCGATGCATTCCCACATACAAATCACCGACGACGGCGGAGCGGTGTTACCGACGGACAGATGCACAGGGACGGTTGTAGAACAACTTAGCTGTGACGAGGAGTGTCGAACGCTGTACTACTTCGGCAGAGCAAGCTGCGTCCAGCAGTACAATGAACACTTAGAAGGAGCTAGACCGGTCGGGATGGATGTAGATGGGCAGGGGGCACAAAACAATACGTTTGATATCTCGCTGCAGACGGCTGCGGGTGAGAAGGATCGGAAACAATCGCTATGCTGTGTGACAAAAAGGTGAGAGGGACAGGAAACAAGCGCTACACTGCGTGACGAAAAGGTGAGAATGGTCGGAAACAAACCCTACACTGCGTGACAAAAATGTGAGAATGGTCGGAAACAAACCCTACACTGTGTGACAAAAAGGTGAAAATGGTCGGAAACAAACGCTACACTGTGTGACAAAAAGGTGAGAATGGTCGGAAACAAACGCTACACTGCGTGACAAAAAGGTGAGAATGGTCGGAAACAAACGTTACATTGCGTGACAAAAAGGTGAGAATGGTCGGAAACGAACGCTACACTGTGTGACAAAAAGTTTACCAGGCCGGATGCATCAGGAGCACGAAAAGTGAACTAGAGGCGAGCACAACCAGGAACAAGTATTGCAGGCAGACCGTATATCAGGAGACAGGACATCGTCACAATGACCGTAAGGTAATCTGAGCTCAGGCACCAAACCATGTATGGTGTTGGTGGCAACCATAGCTAGAAACATCCAACAAGTGCTTTTCTCACAGGCATCTGATAGACCTTGAATGGGAACACCTAGTAATAAAAGTAATGAATGAACCAGGAAAATAGCATAGCACAAATTCATAAGTGAAAAAGTTCCGGGGTTGGTGATAACCACTTACACTGATCATAAAAAAGATAAGCTTGCCACCACAGCACATTGCAAAACAACGGCGGAAATGTTGGGTGAATATGTGCACACCTCAATCCCCTCACACGATCAGGAGCGATGACATCAACAAAGATCATTGCACAAGACTTCAATACTTCATGCCGTCTGAAGCCACGAGCTGAAATCCTATACCGCGGACTCTGAGGCCGGACAACAGCACGCCACCGGTCCAGCGCGCACGGCACACGCCCACAGCACGCACGCCAACCTTCGCAACATGAGACGCAAATGTACGAGCCTTCTCTTAAGGATGACTGCAACCACTCGAGGGCCACATTAGTCGGTCCGTCCGGAGGCCCGCGAAAAAGACGCGCCACTCACATCGCCACATACGCCGGTCACCCGTCCGGCATGACGGTCCGGGAGCCGCGAGGAAGACGCGCCACTCACATCGCCACATACACCAGTCACCCGTCAGGCATGACGGTCAAACTGTTCGTCGCTCCCCCGACGGCCCCCAGCTCAAGCTTATCACCGGGTCTCCGCTCCCATCTCGGGCTGATCACCGGGTCTCCGCCCCCTCCCGGGCTCATCAACGGGTCTCCGCCCCCATTCCCGACTCGCCTCCAGGTCTCCGCCCCCTCCCGGGCTCATCAACGGGTCTCCGCCCCCTTCCCGGGCTCATCAAAGGGTCTCCGCCCCCATCCCGGGCTCGCCTCCTGGTCTCCGCCCCCATCCCGGGCTGGCCCCTGGGTCTCCGCCCTCCATCTTTGCCTCATTCACCACCGGGTCTCCGCCCCATCCCGGGCTCGCCCCGGGCCTCCACCCCATCTCGGCCTCATCACCGGGTCTCCGAGCGGGCTGGCAGAGCCCAAGTTGGCAGGCTGTTTTTCGCACGCCTGCCATATCTCGACACAAAAAATAGCCACGCCGGAGCTGAAGCCGGCTCGTCCCGGGAATCAGCCAAAGTTGGCACCAGCGCGCGCCAGCCGCCCCGTTCACAGGCACGCGCCGCTTCCGTCCCAAGTTGCACGACGGCCCGGCACGCTCCGCATCAAACGCCGCCCGACCCTAGCCCCACGGCGGCTCTAACAGGCACGTGTTTATTGCTGCCCTGTCATGTGTTTACGTCCACGACATTGCTCGCTCCTGTTTGGAATGAGCGGCTAGCAGCGAGCCCTCACGAGACCCGTGACAGGACCCCGTCGCAGTGCCGGTGCCCCGCCCCCCCCCCCCCCCCCCGCTCCATCCCCGCGGCCCGTCCACAAACACCGCGTGGCGACGGCCGACCGCACGTCCTCCACCCGCGCTCCTTCCGTCTCCGCGCGCACCAACGAGCCCGTCAAGTGTTCATCATTACGGCGGCCACGTCTGGCGCGGCGCTCGACAGGATGGGGCGGCCGTGCCGTCGGCCGGGGCCAGCCGGCCAGCCGCACCGGCGGGCCGCGCGCGGGGCAGGCGGGGGAGCGTTCCCGGAAACGGCGCTGGTCACTCGCCACACTTCAGCGGCGTCGGACGGAGCCGCCGACAAAAACCGACGGAGCCAATGAGGAACTTTGCTCAGCGTGGCACGAGCGCGGTGACTGATAACCAACGTGCGAATTATCAATTATCTTTGCGAAGAAAACAAACCTAACTAAGCCCATGGATCCAGACATATTCACCTTTCATAAACTCGTTGCGGTTTATGGTATTGCGACTAACTTAGGAAAAAATGTACACAATTTAAAAGGATACTCAACGAACTAGACGCTAGTTACGACCCAGAGCACTGCGGCCAACGTAAATAGAAAAAAAATCCCACGATTAGGCGGATATCCAATGGACTAAAATAAACAACTTGCATGACCCAAGGTCCAATGTCTTTATCATTCTTCTTTATCAATCTCTATCAATCTTCGTTTAGCTAATAGCACACTGCACCCGACACCGATTTGGAAAAAACGACATTGACCGCTTTCCAGCCGATAACTGGCGCACTTAGTACCCAACAGATGGCACGGGGTTCCGACCGGGCGCGGCGCTCGACCAGCTGGGGCGGCAGCGCCGTCACCCGGGGCAGCCGATCGGCCGCGCTGGCGGGCCATGCGCGGGGAGCGGGGGGGGGGGAGGGGGCGCCGCCGGCCGCCTCACCCCCGCATGTTACCCTGCGCCAGGCGTCCCACACCGGCCGTATCAGACCGGGCCCATCAACACCAAACTCACTGTTCACGAACACCCGCTGGGCCAGCGCCCGGACTCGTAATAAAATACTGGCTGCTAGGCCGACGGAACGTAAGAGCCAAACCTGTCTCAATGAGAGCAAGATTGCAATCAGTGACAGCAATATTTCAGCCGCTAGTTCCGGGTGAACGCCCTGATGGAAAACGACGTCGACGACGTTGACGAAGTCGTCTTGGCGCGCTAGCGAGGTATGGTTACGGATGCCGCGCAGGGCATGTGGCCACCGCAGCTTAGGCAGGGTGTTGTAACCTTATCTTAAGACTGAGTTACTCCTTGAGAACTAAAAATAGCCCTACATCAAAACGAGGCGCTCCGCCAGCTAGCCATGACACACCCAGGCCAGTCACGTCAAAGTGCCACCGGGCCCCGCGCCAGGTCACCGGCGATCCGAATGACTGTACGGTTTAACACCATAAAACCATAGGACCGTTTCGGCGAAATCACGTCCCACAACGGGCACGGCGCCGCCATTTTCGAACTGACGGAGCGCCGGCCGAGCGTGTCGAGCCCGCCGCTGCCGTCGGCGCGGGGGTGGCTTCGGCGGGTGTCGTTCGCCGGCACCGCCTCAGTTCCGGCGGGAAGCGGACCGCCACCTGAGCGGGGAGGGGGCGCCCGGGCGGGGCGTCCACACCGGCCGGCGGTGGGGGCGCGGTGACCCCACGCCGCCTGCGCCGTCCAGGGCCGGCGTGGCGTGCTGTCCCCGCCTGCCGCCCCGCCCCGCCTTTCCCCTCGACCTTGCTCCGGGACGGAGAGCTGGTCGAGCGGCCGGCGGTCGTAACGGGCTCCGGCGGCCGGCCGGCGAAGTCGGAAGTGCCTCGGGCGCCCGGCCGCCATGTTTGGAGGCTCCCACCGGATGTGTTTGGGCGAAAGCCTCGCAGCGACGCGTCTAACCAGCTTTCTTTCCAATACCAAAACGACATCCAGCACGCTATGTCTGACGCTTTGTAGTGCGCCGCAACGTCAACACCATCGCCTGAATTGGACAGCGCCTACGCAACAAATAGCATACTTGGCGCATCGATGCATGGAAAGGCCAGCAAGCAGCATGCCGAGAGTGCGCGACGGACTCGGACCACATTGCATGCATGTGGATCAGGAATGTAAAACATGCATAGGGAAGGGCATCACACATGACGCGAATGTATCGCTGACTCACTCCTGGAGTGCCATAAAGAGCATTTCAAAGTGCAGGGGCCAATTTGAGATGACAATCTCACTCAGGGATCCACTGTAAACCAGTCTCCGGTTGTTATTCAGTGCAGAGCCAGACGCCTTCGGGCACGCTTGAACAAATCCAGCACTTACGAAGACTTTCTCCAAAAGCTAACGTCGGCCACGCCCGAGGGAAATGAAAGCTTCTCTTCCCAGCGCGCCCTGAGCCCAGGGCGCTTCACCTGAACAGAAACGTAATCAGCGTCCGGGACGGACGGCCGGGCATGGTGCAGGCCGCGCCCTGAGCAGCCGGGTCAGGCTGGAACGCCAGGGACGAACGGCGCCAGCCTGCGCCGGGCATGGTGCGGGCCGCGCCCTGAGCAGCCGGGTCAGGCTGGAGCACCAGGGACGAACGGCGCCAGCCTGCGCCGGGCATGGTGCAGGCCGCGCCCTGAGCAGCCGGGTCAGGCTGGAGCACCAGGGACGAACGGCGCCAGCCTGCGCCGGGCATGGTGCGGGCCGCGCCCTGAGCAGCCGGGTCAGGCTGGAGCACCAGGGACGAACGGCGCCAGTCTGCGCCGGGCATGGTGCGGGCCGCGCCCTGAGCAGCCGGGTCAGGCTGGAGCACCAGGGACGAACGGCGCCAGCCTGCGCCGGGCATGGTGCGGGCCGCGCCCTGAGCAGCCGGGTCAGGCTGGAGCACCAGGGACGAACGGCGCCAGTCTGCGCCGGGCATGGTGCGGGCCGCGCCCTGAGCAGCCGGGTCAGGCTGGAGCACCAGGGACGAACGGCGCCAGCCTGCGCCGGGCATGGTGCGGGCCGCGCCCTGAGCAGCCGGGTCAGGCTGGAGCACCAGGGACGAACGGCGCCAGCCTGCGCCGGGCATGGTGCGGGCCGCGCCCTGAGTAGCCGGGTCAGGCTGGAGCACCAGGGACGAACGGCGCCAGCCCGCGCCGGGCATGGTGCAGGCCGCGCCCTGAGCAGCCGGGTCAGGCTGGAGCACCAGGGACGAACGGCGCCAGCCTGCGCCGGGCATGGTGCGGGCCGCGCCCTGAGCAGCCGGGTCAGGCTGGAGCACCAGGGACGAACGGCGCCAGTCTGCGCCGGGCATGGTGCAGGCCGCGCCCTGAGCAGCCGGGTCAGGCTGGAGCACCAGGGACGAACGGCGCCAGTCTGCGCCGGGCATGGTGCGGGCCGCGCCCTGAGCAGCCGGGTCAGGCTGGAGCACCAGGGACGAACGGCGCCAGCCCGCGCCGGGCATGGTGCGGGCCGCGCCCTGAGCAGTCAGGCCAGGCTGGAACGTCCGGCATCCGCGACCGGACCGAATGGGAGAGGACAAGACAGGACAGGACAAGACAGGACCGCTCCGGCGCGCACCATCCCCAGCTCACGAGACTGGCCGGCTGCGGTCAGCGGCCCCGGTTGGCGGTCCCGGCCGGTCCTGCCCGACTCGCCGTCCGGAGCCGGAGCCGGAGCCGGGGCTGGAGCCGGAGCCGGAGCCGGAGCCGGAGCCGGAGCCGGGGCCGGAGCCGGAGCCGGGGCCGGAGCCGGAGCCGGAGCCGGAGCCGGAGCCGGAGCCGGAGCCGGAGCCGGGGCCGGCGCCGGGGCGGTCCGAGCAGCCCGTGCCGGTGCGCCACGCCGTCAGGAACCCCCGCCCACAGCCGGCGGCGCCGAAGACCGCCGACTAATCGGCGTCAGGTGTTACCGGCTCCAGTCCAATTACGGCAGTGTTGATTCAGACCTTAACCAGCGAAACCGCTGCGGAGCGAGCTGAGGGTTCTGCCCGGCGCCAGGTGCCCATCATTACCGGCGAGAGTGCCCCAGACCAGTGAGGACGGGGAGAGAGAGGGCGTACGGACATGCCGTTGTAGATGAATGCACAAACGGCACGCGGCGCACAAGTAAACCGACAATTTGAATAAGGGATGTAGCAAACCAGTTTTTGAGTCAACCATGTAGAGAGCTGCGGCATACGCCCGTGGTTCATTGCTATCTTTCCTTCCACCGGGTTTCCCTTTACGCCTTACTAATTCTGCACAGTTCTGATCCACCAAGGCGCAAGGGGAAGCAAATACCATCTGACGTTACTTTCATTATGGCTGTGTTTTATTACGTGGCATTGCAGCACAATACAATGCCAACGGTGGTAATATCTTAGACGTTCGAGATTTCCTTGAGTTGAAACTTGAAAACCTTTTTCATCACGACTGAAACGAAAACTGGAGTCGAACAAAAATCTTGGCACGCGCAATTTCCTGGATACCAAAGCCGCCGTGCGCGCCTGCCACTCCACAAGCCAAAGACTAAGACCTGGCCTCAGCTATTTCAGATTACAAACCAGATGTCACGGACAAACCTAGCCAACTGTCAGCCCAGGTGCCCACGGCGCTCCGGGGCTGCGTCGGCGCGCGCCTGCGGGGCTCCGAGCGCGCATCTGGCGTCTCGTCGGGCGCCAAGACTGGCGCCGGCGCCGCGCTGCAGGGCGCGTGACGCCTCGCCGGCCGGCGGACGGGGGCCAGCTGCTGCCAGCGGGTCGTGTTGCGCCGTCAGCCGGCGGGCTGCGGCCGCGCCAGCGTGCGATGACCCGAGCGGCGCCGCTCACTGACCCCCGGCCGCACCGGCACACGGCTACCCTCACAAACCGATGGCAATAGCCCACACTCTCCGTGGCAGGTCTGCCCCGCGCCTCCGAAGCGGCATCACGCAGTATCGTGCCCAGCCCTCCGGTCACCGCACCGCAAGCAGTTTTCGCGTGGGGAGGCTCCAGCGACGGCCGCGTGACGTGACGTCACGTCCGCCATCATCAGCGATCAGCGGCGGCCAACCCACCGTGCTCCGTCAGCCACGCCGGGAGTCCTCGCGCGGCGCGCTCGATGACCTCGGACCTCGCCGGCCCGGCGCGGCGCCGCGGGCACCCCGCCGCCAGGAGACCCGGCCGGACCGGACGCCGCCGCCGCGCGGTCCGGCCCGGCCCGGCGACAAACATCCGGAGCAGCGGCGGCGGCGCCCCGGGACACCGTTCACGTTGGCACGGGCGGCCGGCGCGCGCCATAAATAACGCGCAACAAGCTCCACAGGGCCGCAGGTTGCCATTGTAAATTAATCACCACTGATCTAAGAAGGGGCTTCCAGATTTGTGAGCTCTGAGCTTAAGGTTCACGAGGGCTATTCGAAAGAGGTGAGCTGCAGATTTACACAGCTGCAGATTTATGCGTTGATCTGCAGCCATCATCACAGGTTAAGTCGGCCAGCGCCGCCGGGGTCACGGGACAGGATGCAAAAGGCTGACCGCATCCATCGAGAGTGGCTGCCGTCAGTCAGCGTGCCGAGACGGGAGCTTCCTGCTCCCTGCGAGGGACGGCGGCTCCCACATCCGCACCGATACCCAGCCCACCGGCCGCGAGCGGTCAGAGCGACGAACGGCCGTCGGCTGTCGACCTCTCGTGGCGACGGATGGGCGCGGCAGACACCGCCGCCGGGACGGGAACGGGAACGGGGACGGGGATGGGGATGGGGATGGGGACGGGGATGGAGACGGGGACGGGGACGGGGACGGGGACGGGGATGGGGATGGGGATGGGGATGGGGATGGGGATGGGGACGAGGACAGGGATGGGGATAGGAATGGGAATGGGGGCGGAGATGGAGATGGAGATGGAGATGGAGATGGAGATGGAGATGGAGATGGAGATGGAGATGGAGATGGAGATGGAGACGGGGCGAGACAGGACAGGACAGGACAGGACGCGGCGGGGGCCCAACCGTCGGCCGGCCACGGCGCCCATCGACCCTGACCCGCGTCGGATCGGCGGCACGTCATGAGCGTCCGACGCCAATCGACCGACGCACGGGCGGCGTTTCTTCGACGGCGTCACGGCGCCGGCGCCACCCTCCCCGGGGGCCGGCAGCCGGAGCAGCGTCACACGTGGCGCTAACATAATCCCAGCCGACTGGGCGGCGCCGCTCGATAGCAGGAGTCTGCCCGCCGCCGCCGGCGCCGCCGCCAGGCCCGCGTCGCCACCGGCAGCCGTCGGCCGGCGCGCCCTTGCCCCCACCGTCGCCATGCGTCGCGCGTCGGTCGCACACAATAGGCCAGAGAGGGGCGGCCGGGGAACGGGGTGCCGCTGCCGCTGCCGTCGCCACGCCGCCGCCGCCGCCGCCGCCGCCGGGAGGGCGAGATCGATACCGGCATTCTGGGACGGCGGCGGCGACGGCGGCGTCGCGGCCGATGACGCCGGATGCGGCGCCGCTCCGGCGCGCCGGTCACGTGAGCCGCCGCGCTATGCGTAACGAACGTCACGTGACAGACGGTGTAACGACGCCCCGGGTCAGCGGAGGGCACGGCCGCCCACGTGACGTCTCAGGCAATCGACAATCGCGTCTGTCGCGGTGAGAAGCTGTTTGGAATATTGGGAGGGCTCCTAGACTGAATATCGGAGGGCCGCATGGCTGCTTGCCATGATTCGTCCACCCAAAAAGACGTGTATTTCAAATAGGAAACATGACCTCAAACCCGAGAAGTTAGTCATGTTAAAATTGTTCATGGTCAGGCGCTGCGTCCCGCAAACTCCCTTGATTGTCCAGCAAGCGTATTGCAGCAGTGCTGAGCTGCCGACGTGTTCAGGGCCGGTGGGCCTCGTGCCGCCGACTCTCAACGGAGGCGCCACCGCGCGGGATCACCCAGGAAATGTGCCGACACCACACAGCGACAGCCAGGCTGCGTCGCATCGCCGCCGTCCTTCCACACGTCGCCGGCGGTGTCGTTATCACCCTGGCGTCATGCCGAGCGGCGCCAGTCCATTAGCCATCGGCTTATCAGAAGGCTGTAGGGCGGGGAGGACGGCGAGTAGCAGTCAGTCGTTTGTCCGGCGACAACAGTCGTGCATCAACTGGGCGCACGGACATCCGGCAGCTGCTAGCCATGGCGACGGGACCCCGCCGATCCCACGGACGCTGGAGTGCTAGCCATGGCGACGGGACCCCGCCGATCCCACGGACGCTGGAGCGAAATCTGGCGGGACGCCGAGGTGAGCTAAACTCGGTTAGTGCACCAGCCGGGGGCAGCATACTCGGCCACCGCTGGCCGCTCCACCAGAGGACATCGAGCGATCACCGAGCACACGGGATCATGTCACATCCCCACCCCCTCCCTCCGTTGCTGCCGTTGGCGTGTGCAGCGAGCAGCGACGGAGCCGTCCGCCGGCTGGGCGGGCGACGCTGCGGCCGGCCGTCGAGCCGGACCGGCCCCAAGGCCACTCACCAGGTGCGAGGCAGTCTGGCTATGCACGCGCCGCCCGGCCGCTCCCAGCGGCCCACTGGCGCATCGCATTCAACGGCGGCGCGCGCCCACCACCGGCACCACACAGCACGCTCCCCGCCGGCACCGCGCACACGGCAGCCACTCCCGTTCGCGACCGCCTCTCCGGGACCGCCAACACCGCTGGCCGCACGTCCGGCCGCGGCCGCGCTCCGCCCGACCGGCCGCCACTCGCGCGGCCCGACCGGCGCCGGCCGGCCCGTTCCGCCGCGCCACTCGTCTGTCGGCCGCCCGCCCGTCCGTCGGGGTCGTCGCTCGGTCGTCGGCGCCGGCGGCTGCGCGCGCGCGCACAGCGGCAGGTGCGGCGGGCGGCGCGGCGTGCGCGGCACTGCCGCCGCCCGGCCGCTGCCGCGGCCAGCCGCCGCCGCTCTCACGCACAGGCTGGCATCGACCCGTGGCCGGCCGGGTGGGCCGGCGCACCGGCGCACCCATGGCACGACATACCGGTCGATTTCACGCGACCGCGCGCCCGCGCGCCGGCGGCTTGGGCCCGGCCACGCGACCCGCCGCAATCGCCGACCACGAGCCGGCCGCGGAAGACCGAGCACCGACGGGCGTCGCGCGGGACAGCCAGCTCCACACCAGCGTCGGACGTCCATCCGCCGCCCGGTGAAGCTCAACCGGAGCCGGCGCTCCGGCGCGGCCGCAGGGGAAATCCGGCCCGTTTCGGGAGCGGCCGCGGTCGTCGTCCAGCCGTCGAGCGTCAGGCGCGGGCGGCGGCGGCGGCGGCGGCGGCGGCGGCGGCGGCGGCGGCGGCGGCGGCGGCGGCGGCGGCGGACGTGCCGGGCGTGCCCGGCGAGCACGGCCGGACGACGAGCGACAACAGGCCGGCCGCGGCGACAGCGGGCGGCCGCGGCGCCGCCGGTCACGAGCGCCATTGTCGGCCGCCTGGCGACGCCGCTCAATGGGGCGCCGGTGCTGACGTGACCGGTGGCGCGGCGCGCCTCGGTGACGGGCGCGGCGCACGGCGCCCCGAGCGCGTGATCGCCCGTCACCGACCTGCTGACGCGTGAGCGTCACGCCGCCCGCACGCTGTCCGCTGGCGGCACTGGACCGCTAAACGGCACGGCGCTTTATCAGATTGATGCCCGTGTTGTGTCGTTCGTTTGTCACTGGTACCTGGACAGGGGTGTCGCGCGTGTCCGCGCAGGCGCGACAGTACCGGAGCGGGACGGTGTTTACCTGGCCGCTCGTCGAAGGCTCGCACCACAGCCCCAGACGCAATATCAATTAGTGGGGAGCGTACCGTCATTTATTCATGCGTAATCACGATAAGGTAGCATATTTATGATAAAGTCTCTGATCATCTATGCGCATTACCAGTATTAGAACACCGTCGAAGAATGCTGTCAACAGCCAACGGGACAATAGGGTGCGATTAAAGGTCCATAACGCTACCTTCCGTACATGACGAACAGCAAGTTTTCGTTTTCACGAGCATCCCCGAAAACTGAATGTACGGCATCGCGACACGCACCGTCTATCAGGCACCTTGACCGATACTACGTGCCAATGAACCGGAGCCTTTCCAAAGCGATTGACATCGCACGTCAGCAGAGGCTGTGGCGTACCCGTCCACACAACTCCCCAGCCTGTGAACGCAACGCCACAGTCGGACGCCGCGCAGGGAGTCGCGTGCAGTGCCCAGGGGAGCGGACAGCGCTGCGTGACAGTCAGCCGGCCGACGCACGACCGCGCCGCGCCGTGCCGTGCCGTGCCGGGGCGGCGCGTGTAGCGCGCGGTCACCGCTCTCACCTGATCGATCCGCTGCTGAATGCTGCGAGCGTCGGCTGACGAACAGTCGTCAGGGTCGAACGCCGGCATGCCGCACACTGTCTGCAACACACGGACGGCGAGGCGTCACGACCAGGGCCGCACACGCCGACCAGCGCCAACGCACCGGCGCGCGCTGGCCGAGCCGGTCCTCCGCCGAGCACACACAGCCGCGAGCCGCCGCACCGGCCACGCGAGGCAAAGGTAGCCGCGCATTCACTATCCATGAGTCCGCTGTCCATGACGTGACAGAGGTGCTCAAAGGCAGGAGCATATAGCACAGGTTCAATGGCACAACCAACAAGCACGCGTGAATAGAGATCTCTGAATCCTCCACACCGCGCTATAATTGTACATACGGATGTCTGTGTGTATGACCACACAACAGCTGAGCCCTTCGCCTGTTTTTTCGCAGGATATTCAAGCACATGGTGAGCGATCACTTTCCTCTTGAGAAAAGCACCACGACCCTGGTTTTCGTACAGCGTCGAGCCTAGCGAATACATATGACCCGATGGCATTTGTACACATCGGAAAAGTACCTTAAAGCGCCAGTCGGACCTGGGAGTCCCACGGTGGACGCGGTGTTATGTGACAGGATACAGCGCAATCACCTGCGGCAACCGCAGCCAATCTAACCCTTCCATGTCGACACATCGTGGTCTCGAAACAGGTCCACATAAGAAAACTCAGGGAGGGGCAAAACCACGTACATCAACACGGCCCTCATATGTGCGCTGAGAAGACGAACATCCCAGAAGAGCAAAAAGCAGCGGGGCTGAGACCCCGAGAGCCCGACGGCGGTCGCTCCGGCCGCTCCCGCCGCCTGCCAGCTACAGTGACCCGGTCACGCCCGAAGTTACCCCCGGGGAGATTTCCGCTCGGGGTCCGGTCACTGCCGGCTTCGGTGATACCGGAGACCCGATCACGTCTGGAGTGACCCCAGAGGGACCCGATCACGTCCGGAGTCGCCGCAGAGGGACTCCCCGCTCGGGGCCCGGCCACGTCTGGAGTCACCTCGGAGGGACTCCCCGCTCGGGGCCCGGTCACGTCCGGAGTGACCCCGGAGGGGCCCGGTCACGTCTGGAGTCACCACGGAGGGACTCCCCGCTCGGGGCCCGGTCACATCTGAAGTCACCCTGGAGGGACCCGATCACGTCTGGAGTGACCCCAGAGGGACTCCCCGCTCGGGGCCCGGCCACTGCCGGCTCCGCCCGGCGGTCGGGCCGGCCGTCTCCGTCCCGAGGCGGCCGCCACCGCGGCGGGTCACGCTCCGGCGAGCGCCAACAAAACGGCCAGCCACGCGTGCGGCCGCCGCGCCGGCGCTGCGTGTGCGGCCGTGGGTGTGGGTCGGTCGGTCGGCCGGGCCAGCGCGCGCCCCGCTGGGTGTGCGACGCGCTTGCATGCCACTGATTGTGGTGTACGCCTGAGTGGCAACCCGTGGTATTTGGTGCGCACGGGCGCAATCATAAATACATGCTCCGATGAATGCGTCAATGCGAATCTGGCGTGCGCTCTGCATAGCATGATGATGTGCGCGACGACGCAAACGTTTTCCGACTCCATCATCTTCCGCAGCAGATTATCTGCGCACGGGGCCCCACAAAGGCTGAGCCCAGCCAGTGTCCATTACCATACGAGGTAAAGCACAGAAGGCTATTTCCAGAAGCAACCAGCGCGTAGAGATGAACAATACAAACCAGCATCAACATCACAGATTTCACACAGCGATTTTCGGCAGAGCCAGCAGAATGTTGCTTATTGACCCCCATTCGCACTTTGCGCGCACAACACTGCGATTTGCACGGTGAAGCTATGAATGGCGTGTCCAGCGCAGCCTACACAGCAACGCGACCTGCACGGCCCGGCAGGCCACACCCGAGAGCGGGCCGATCGGCGCCGGCAGGCCGTCCGAGCCGAGCGTGACAAGCGGCTGCAGATGGTCGCCCTCTCTGGATCAAACGACCTCCGACCGCGCCAATACGTCCAAATCTCACAGAGCCGTCCTGGGGTCGCGAAAGGATTGCTGAAGTGCAGTATTGTCTGCATTCCAGGCCCCCAGCGGGTTGGAAATACAGCCACATAACTGTAGAGCAGCGCCGCTGCACCGTGAAAAGCTGCTGACCAACAGCGTCAATCCCATCCACAATGTGAAATGATCGTCCCTGAACTGAGCGCAGTACGGAAGACGACGCTGGCCACATCCCACTTAGTTGGCCATACCTCAAGCGGCCTACGAAAGTCGCCTGTTCCGTCGCAGCACTCGCGTGGCATTACTGCCCATCCATTCCGGACAGCAGGCCACAGGGTCATTAACGGAAACATCGGCCGCACGCCAGCAGCCGGGCCCGAGTGTCGGCCGTCGCCCGGCGGAGACCGGGTGGCGGGGCCGCGTCCGACCGGCGGCCGACCGGGAGGCGCGCGCCGCCCACTGGACGGGGTCCGTGCCCTCCGCGGCGCCCCGACCGACACCCCACGTCCGGCAGGGGGCCCCGGGGCCGGACGTCCTCACCGGAAGTGGAGTACCGGGCCGACGGTGGCGCTACGGCCGCAACGGCTGCAGACAGCGTGACACAACGCGTGCGGGACAGGTCCGAGCGGTTTGCATTGCCCTGATCTCATCCCAGTAAGCACTCAGGAACAAATCGTGGGATGTCGGTTTTCTTGGAACCCGCTGGAAGCCTAGCCCGCCCTGCACTGGAAGCCAACGGACCAGCATTCCATTAAGCTCGTTTAAGCTAAAACTCGGGAAATAGGGCAGCAACTGGCTGTTCATCGTTGTGATTTCAATGGCAATCTGCCGCACGCCGCTGGTCGCATTAAGCAAATCGCATTCTGGTGCATACAGCTAATAACTTCACAGAAATACTGGGAGCTTTTAAACAGTGTTCAACGAAATCGCTGCGCAGCATAAACAGAGCGCGAACGAGTCACTTCTAACTGCTGCAGCCCTTACCATCAGCCAAAGAGCCGATAAGAATGTCCACCGGAGTCGACGCTGCGGTCACCTTGCACCGTCCGCCGGGGCCACCACCCAGACCGGCTGCCCAGCAGCCAGCAGCCGGCACCACCATCCGCAACGGAGCCTCCGCCGGCTCCGCGGACGCAGCGAGACGCCACCGGCCGGCGTCGACGCCTCCCCGACCAGCCGCCGCCGCCGCGCCAGACAGCCGGCCGGCCGACAGGTCACTGGCTCGGCCGCGCCTCACCGCCACGCCACATGCCCAGCCGCCGCTCCGCCGCCGCCGCCGCCGGCGGGCCTCACACGCGCACCTTCACCGCCGGCGTCGGCCCCGACGCGACACACTGCCCTGGCCACACGCGATTTACATACGGCCGCGGCCGCGCGCTCGTCTTCGGCCGACACCCGAGAGCAAGGGTACGCAGTGTTTTGGTGCCGCGTCGTACATTCATACAAGTGTCGAGACGCCGCGGTGCAGTACAGAGCCCGGCGGGCCCCGGCGGACGCCGCCGCAGCTTCGGCGGCAGCCGAAGCTCCTGCTGCTATATTCCAGCAACAACGCGCGCACCTTGCCCGGTGACACCTGAGGAATCTCCAGCATGACCTTTGCCCCTAATGGAACGATCACACGGACGCGTCCAATCTGCCAGTTTCAGAGCAGTCTCATACTGACCCATCGCTCTCGACATCCATTCGCAGCAAATGCATCTCACAGCGGTCAACCTAGAAACGGCGCAGCTCGTCCATAATCAAGCGGCGCCAGTTGACACCCGTCCCCCCCCCCCTGCCCGCGGAGCATCGCAGTCCCCGCGCGCTGCATCGCGCCGAGTCGTGCCGGCGCCCGGGCCCGGCCGCCCACCTGTCGGCGGCGGCAGGTGCGCCGAGTTGGCTGAATCCAGCGCCGCGGCGCTATTCACTGGACGTGGACGCTAGCGGGCGGCGCGGCCCGCTGCTGGAGCCGGGCGCCGGCCCCGCCCGGCCGCGGCGCCGCCACGCTGCGCCGCCGAGCACCGGGCCGCCGCCGCCGGGCCGGCCGACACCGGCGCGGCGCACCTGGACCGGCCGCCGAGCCAGCCGCGCCCCACTCCACCCGACGGCGCCGGGCACAGCCGAATGGGGCCGATGTAGGGCAACTGGGCGGCGGCGCCGCACGCTGCCGTCCACCGGTCAGCGGGGGGTTTAAAAGGTGCCGGGCTCGCGAGCGGCCGTCCCCACCCCGGAAGTGGTCCGTTTCCTGATGTCGGAGGGGAATGACAAGCCCTCCTTTGGCCAGGGGTGGCCACCAGCCAGGGGTGGCCACCAGCCAGTGGAGGCCACCAACCAACGGTGGCCACCAGCCACGAGCACAGCTAAGCGAAAGCTGGATGTCACCCGCCACCGCACCAGTCCATCCGGTGACACGAAGCCCCACGAGAACGGCTCCCGTTTGCCCACAAATCGCACGCCATGGAGCTACGCCGTCTGCGTTGTTCACCAACATCCGGTCGTGTTCAGGGGGCGTGACCGGGCCACGGAAGAGCGCGTCGACGGCTGGGGCAAGCCAGCACCAGCTGCTGAAGCGAGCTGAACGCTCCGAACCTTGCGTCAAGCATCGCTGCCCGCACGACCTCGAGGGCCGGAGCGGGGGAAACGAGATACTCGGCTGATTACAGGCACAGACAGGCAACAATCAGACAGCTTTGGAACGCGCGCTTTTTCGCACCCCAGCCGCCGACTGAAGCAATGAATGGAATCTTACCAGGTGAACGATCTCTGACCATGGTCCGCACGCCTTTTCCACGCGCATCCTGTGCGAACTTTGCCCAATCACAGACTCTGCCATGGAAGCTCGCGGTACGGCGTTCAACTTCGCATAATATACTGACCTCGCGGATCACACGTAATACAAAACACATATACGGCCACATCGAACAATATTCTTGACATATTAAGTTCACCTACGACACGTGTACCCAAATATGTCTTTTGGCTACACATGCAAGCGGTGCAGTTGTGACTGTCGCGTGACGGACCTCGCAATGTTGTAGCACTTCTAACCATACCTGGATATGCAGCCGTGACCTGCATTCAACCATCGCTAGCAAACGAACACAAATAACGTCAAGAGTGTCACGCAAGGATATTACAGGAACGCACGAGGTAACTGTGTCCTCTCCTCGTCCGACAAAGAGACACCACCAACGAGACAACCTCACGACGCACTTTTAAAACAATCACTGGTTGTCACGGCAAGCCAAAGTTCAGTTTTTTTTTTCAAATTTCATTTCCGCTCGCCCCCACCAGGCCGATTTCCGACAGCACCAATGCCCCGAACATAAAATCTGAGCGCAACTGTGAAACGACGTCTAGGTGCATGTCGCCGCTCCATTCAGCGTAGCACGCAATCCCCCACTATTCAGCCACTAGCAGTGACAGTAGCGAGAACAGTTAGCTGAAATAAAGGCGAAATGTCCTCGGCTGAAGGCGCCAGTTGCAAACGAAGGCGTTCCGTGAGGTGGCTTAATGCTCGGTCAGTGAGTCGAGCACCGGCCGTACACGTCAGCCCGCGCCACGACGCCGTGTCACGAACCGTGTGCGTTCGCACCCTCCCAGATGGCATACCACGCTGCAAAGGCGCCGAACGTATCGCCAAGCAGTGCTTCGCAATGTTGTGCAGGTTTAGTTATCAGGCACTTATTAACACAGCACGCCGCTGTTTGCATGCCAGTCGCATATGGCAGTCAGCTGGCGCGGCCCGGCCACGGGTGTAGCGCCGGGCCTGGCTGCGCTCTGATCCCGGCACGGACAGGCGCCGTCCTCGGCCACGGGTGTAGCGCCGGCCCTGGCTGCGCTCTGATCCCGGCACGGACAGGCGCCGTCCTCGGCCGCGGGCGGGCCCCACTCACAGCGTGCAGGCAGGGTTAGCAGCGCCACCAAACGCCGTCACTGTACGGATGACTCAGCCATTCAGGGATGCCTCTGCGCGCCGCCCGGCACCAGCGCCCATCGCCTGTCACTGCCGGCACCTCGACGGCCTGGCTGCGGCTGCCGTCCCCGGGCGGCCGTTCCACGTCAGCGGGGCCGGATGCCTCGCTCCAGCTGGCCGGCGAGGTCAGGCCGGCCACCGCCACCGACGCGGCCCGGTCACACGCCACCACCACCACCGCCACCGACGCGGCCCGGCCACACGCCACCACCACCACCACCACCGACGCGGCCCGGCCACACGCCACCACCACCACCGCCACCGACGCGGCCCGGCCCCACGCCACCCACCCACCACCCGCCACCGACGCGGCCCGGCCACACGCCACCACCACCACCACCTCTGACGGCGCCGCCACACGATATCACCACCACCGCCACCCGCCCGGCCCGGCCAACACGCCACCACCGACATCACCACCTCCGCACCGACGCGGCCCGGCCACACGCCACCACCACCACCGCCACCGACGCGGCCCGGCCACACGACATCACCACCACCGCCACTGATGGTGCCGCCACACGACATCACCACCACCGCCACCGACCCGGCCCGGCCACACGCCACCACCACCGACATCACCACCTCCGCCACCGACGCGGCCCGGCCACACGCCACCACCACCACCACCACCGTCACCGACGGCGCCGTCACGAGCGCCCCCTTTACCGGGTACATCAACACTGCATACAACCAGACGGTGGCGACGGGCACGCAGTCCTATGGCCAGTGACATTGGCACTGCCATCAAAGTTTGCATTACCTTACAAACAACAGTGGAACAAACCTGCTTGTCAAGTTTGTGTTAATCATATGTTTAGCCTTCACTAGTGTTGCTGGGCTTGGCCTGGCCAGCCCAGCCCTATCTACCTATGTTAACTTAGGTTATATAGATAACATCTAACCTACCCTCTGTGGACTGTAGAGAACACTTTAAGCAGCCTGTTTCCTTACAGAGATTACGAGTCATACATCTTATTATGTCAACCGTTTTAGATTAAATGGATTGTATGTTTTTCACAAGAATGACAGTTCCAAAAACAAGTAGATCAAGATAGAACGAGTTTAATAACATTGATATTTGTTAAAAAATAGCTTCATTCCATTATCCTATCTCGAAATTGCTGACACAACCTCCTCATTCATAACAACTACCATTTAAACATGCTCTGCATTACTGTCATATAAATACAATCTATTGTTATAGCATTCAATTGGGTGAATCAAACCAAGTCATTTCCAATTAAACTGATACAAAGTTAGGCCCCTTCAAGTGTAGCACTGGGCAAAAACCTTAATTAATAAGCAGTGAAAAACCTATAACAGTACCCTGAATTTCTTTCACCTGACATAAATACATGGGATTGCATTCCATTCCTGGAGGGAAACCTGCACAATCCCTTTCACCAGTAATGAATAATCACAAGGCAAGCATATTGCAGAGATTCATCTCAAGCACGTACACTCAAGAGGTGGTACTGGTGGGGGAGGTGCTACCTGTGACAGGTCATGCCGGTACTCCTCTGCTGTGACCTCAAGAGCTCACCCCAACCTGTCAAATCAAAACTGCTCTCACTGATAGTTAGAGTGGAAATATGGCTAAATTCATTCCAGGAGCTTGTAACAGCCTTACCTTGTTTTAGTCGTGAGGTGCTGTCAATTCTCTTAGCACAAGCTTTCACTAGCTTTTTACAGATCAGTCAACAGCAGTGTACTTACTTCTGACCAGAAGCTTGACCATGCCATTCTACCAGCTACCTCCCTACAAGCCCTACAGATGTGCCATCAATGGTGCTCAGGTCCATGGCAGTGATTGGCTCTGGGAGCATATGACAGAGACATATCAGCTCAGGGAGGCTCAACACATAGTTTTGTCAAGGTGTTCCTGCCCCACAAGCTGTTGGAGGCCATGGCAGAGTGGAGTGCAGATATCAAGGACTGGAGCCTGACCCCAAAAAATGTCACCAGATTATATTTAGCAAGGCACCCACTTCAGTGCTATGTGGACACCTTCTCCACAAGCTGCATAGCATGATGCTTGTGATAAACTTGATAAGCATTTGCTTGCCTGGCCACCCACAAAGTGGTTGTGCAGGGTTCTTGTCAGACTGAGTGATCACCTGGCATTTTCCACATCCATATGAGAAGAGCCCCTTCTCACTAGTTTTGTTGCTAGCATTTACTTATTTGAACACAGCTCCACTGAGCTCTCTACAAATGACATCAAGTTGTGCAGTCATATTTGCATGCCCTGTGGCAGATACATGTTGTTGAAAGATATTGATACCTTGTCATGACAATTTGAGTGCTGGATTCTCCTGATCAAAATACCAAATAGAAAAACTGTGCACCTTAGTCTGCAAAAACCTGCCAAAAAATCTACTTCCTAAGTTAGAACCCCATGTTGTTCAGACTGAAAATAACCTAGCACTAGTGATGGACAGCAGATTGAAGTTCTATAACCACACAACAGGTACAGTTGCCAAGGTGCTCCAGATGTTGGTGTTCTCCTAGCCATTTGAAAATACTGACTGCTTCACTCTGCCACTGGATCAAAACACCTTAGTCTCAAGCTGTTGTCAGCACATCAAAACCTGATCTGTGACCATTCAGCAAGATGGAAAAGAAATACCTGGAGGGAATGCAGATGCAGGCTACATGAATGCTAGCATACTGAGGCATTTGCAATATCTGGAGAGAATCCTGGTGCTAAAGCTTTCCTTCCTCCACTTTAGGTGCTGCAAGGATAGCTAAGTGATTGTGTTTTGCATCCTCAGTGGTGGTGCATTATTTCATGCTGCCAAATTATTGTTTCCTGCTGTATCTTATGTCACCACTGGCCACCAGTTACCAGCAGTTTGTGTAAACTGCCAGTGCAGACCCTCAGATGCCAAAAAAAGTAAAATCCCTCACCATCTGGCCTGGTGGTGGCCTATTTAGTCATATCACAGATCTGCAACAGTCTAGAGTCTGAAATGGTGGAAGCAGTGTTGTTTTGTAAAGGAGAGGACACAACCCTGTAGCTTTGTGATCATCATTGCTCACATGTATTATAACACAGCACCACCATGCCTACACATTTAAGTCCTAATAATAGACAAGAGATTCAACTCTTGGCTGCCTCTGTAGTTGAGAAAGTATGTAATTTTTGTGTTCCCCTTCCACACCAAGTGACATGGCAGACACATGAACTGCCAATGATGAAAATGTGCATCTATGCTCCCCACATACCTAAAAATCATACAATCCCTTGATATCAGTCACATTTACAAAAACTTGTGCATCATTTGGAAACAATAATGCTGCCACAGACCTCACACTCATTAGGAGCTACCAGGTAATTCATTTTAATGTATAGGTTGAGCTCTCTTTAACCTCCATCAAAATCAGGAGTATTGCATCGTTGTGTAACGATTATCATGCTTACACACGTCCATAACAGGTGTCTGCCTCGCCAGTGTTATGACTGGACATTGGATACCCCTCTCCAAGTCAAACAACATAGATACTATGCCCTCTTGCATTTGTGCCGCTGACTGCCAATATTTTATGACATAGCCATACACACGCTTAACAATCGAGCTTGCCGCATCCACCTACTTCGATGAATGGTCATGGGATTGGTCAGCAATTAAGGGCGAGCTAATTAGGTACCGTACCACGTCAACGGCAAGATCAAGAGACCAGATCACTTACCTCCCAAATTCAAGACGATTCATAGAACGGGGTTGAAATCAATTCATATACGCATTAACTCTTCAGCCCACAACTCCCAACCACAGCAGCCTACACATAACACGACCACTCGCCAACACCCATCACCCCCTCCACAACCACAATTGAACAGGAATAGTTCTAATCTACTGAACCGAATTAAGTGTGCGGCGAATGCGGCGCATCTCGGATCATGGCTGCCACATTTTGTTCAATATGTATTGAAAAGGAACATAGCCAGAAAAAATGACAGATATTGCAGTAAATAATTTTTTTAAAAGTTCGGCTTTAGATTCACTACGAACATCTTTTAAATGACTTGAAGCTCATACATTTATGAACGTAACAGCATGGTATGATTAGTTACTAAGGCTTTATATACCTGCCACTAGGTGACACTACACTGCAAAACCGTGAACAGGAATGGCAAAACTTGAACGATAGCGACAAGCAGGGGCGTAGCTTCACCAAATGGGTTGGTGGGGAGGGGGAAGTGGGCTGAACGGTGGAAAAGGAGCAAAACTTTCCCAAATATTCCAACAAACGGGTTTCTCCCCAAATTTCTCCCACTTCTTTCCCAAAGTTGGGGGGTGGGCGGGGATGAAACCCAACAATTGAATAGGAAACTACACCCCTAACCTCAAGACGAAATAAATCTCATTGAAATGAGCATCGGCTGCCCCACATGTTGGCAGGGATTAGTTTCTCTGAGTCATTACATCATTGATCCTAGTATTTTTGATATTACACGAAAATTGACACGCCCAAAAGTACTCCACACCACCTCAGCTAAGAACCCATCGAATGAGGCTTTCAAAAGCGAGCATGGCATTTTGTGAAGTCTGGTCTGTCCAATATTACCTGTTCTTTTTCCCAACCTTTCATATGCATTCTTCAAAGCATTTAAAATGTGGTGCTGGGAATAGCTGTTAGCTGAATAGCTGGGAAATTAGCTGTTTCACGGTGGTATGTCGCTGTCGGAAGAGGAGTTCCTGACAAGGCACAACTCGGAGGTGACGAGAGGACACCAATGGAAGCTCAGAAAACCTCGAGCGAAGACTCTCGTCCGTCGTAACTCATTCAACACGCGGGTTGTCAACAACTGGAACGCTCTTCCACACCCGGTCGTGTCGTCGACCTCAGTTGAACAGCTCAAGTCTAGGTTTGATATGCACTGGGCTGACATCATATGCGGCGTCCCACACCGGATCTTCCCATAATATGAGACTGTTTGGTTACCGGACCGGGAGCCTGACGAGACTGGGCCCTACAGGCCTAGTGGCCTTCTATCATTCCCGACCACCATAAGATAAGGTGTGGTAAGGTAAGGGAATGTTTCTGGCACTGGTATACAATGATTCATGATGAGCTTCGCCATTTTAAGAAATGTTTGTAAACTGTCCCGTGCTTAAGAAATAGGATTATGATGGCACAGGCAAAGACTAAGCTTTATTGCAGCGATATATAGCATTGATGTGTCGAATGCTGATGGTAGGTAACGGTGTTGACAATGTTGGTGTCTCCTATGGATGCAGTTGCCAATTTGAAAAGATACGAATTGAGGTAAAAATACAATGACTTGAATACGTCTTATATCCGTTTATGATGATTAGCAATCCATGCTAAACAAAGTTATCAAAGCGTGGTTGAGTGCATTCTTGCTGTCTTTTAGTTCGTGTCAGTGACCGGTGTTTTGTCCTTGGAGAATAACTGAAGGTTGACGGGAGGTCGGACAACTGCCTGCCAAATTTTCTGTGGGGTCGCGTCAGAGAGGATAATTGAGGTCTGGGTGGCGGGGGACGGGCTTCTCATTATTAAATTTAGACGGCTCTAGATACCGGTCGTTATAGGTTGTACTTGGTGCTGGCAAATTTATCAGCGCGTATCTCATAAATATACTCAACAATGGGGAAGACGCACAAGATTGTCATGATTCGCCATGGAGAGAGCGAATGGAATCAGCAAAACAAGTTTTGCGGATGGTACGACGCTCATTTAAGCGCTAAAGGTAGGAAATCAATCAGCCGGATTGCGAACCATCGACACCTAGAGGATGTTTGGCAGTGATGCTTAGCTGGTGTTAATTTGTGGTTTATCGTGCTTTTTCCTGACCTGGTACTGTTCATGGCCTTGCCTGGTGCCAGCTTTTTGCTGGTTGTTGAGCAGTAGGCCAGACAATAAATGCTTTTCACACTGAACATGTGTATAGTAACAGCACCACTGTGGTAGTAATATTATAGTATGCACTCTGTTATTGATTTGAGCTCATTGTGGAGAGAGACAATATTTCAAGGAACTCAGATTTGTCAAAGGTCATTTCAGGACAGAATGCTTACAGAACATCTTTCAAGCAAAATTTATTTGAAAATTGGTGCATTTTGCTTGGCCAGAGCCCAGTTCATGGTGTTTCATGCTCACACACCATAATCTTTAAGGTGTGCAGTGGCAGCATTCCAAAATTCATCCAGGAGGGTGCACAGGACAAGGGTGTAGATACAAAGGCATGCGACCAGCATCCTGGCCCTTAGCCAGCTTGTGCTGGCAATGTGTTCGGGCTAACCAGTTGCCCAGTGACCCCAGACCAGGACATTTGATGTGCACAACCCATTGTTCTAGCCTGAAGCTCTTAGGTGTAGGGTTGATGCTGCCCAATTTGATGCTGATTGGTCAATTTGGTGTAGTTGTGCTTTCCTACCTAACGTTAGAAAAAATCATTGCACACCATTCGTCGTGTTCAAGGCGGCACATATCGTAAATCATCTCAAAACAGGTAGAATCATGCTCCTACCTTCGAATTTCAATAACTTTGATGGCGGGCCCCCGAGCGCCGCGCACACCGCACCGCCTGGACTCCCCAGCGCCGTTTCTGCGTTGCCATTGCGTAAATACAATATTTCTGCTTACCAAGAACTCTACGAAATGTACGGGACCGAGGTAAACCATTCGTCGTGTTTAAGGCAGAACATATCGTAAATAATTTCAAAACAGATAGAATCATGCTCCTACCCTCAAATTTCAATAAATACGATAGCGAGCTCCCGAGCGCCGCACGCCCCGCACCGCACTGCCTCGACTTCCAAGCGCCGTTTCTACGTCGTTGCGAAAGCACAATATTTCTGCTTATCAAGAACCATAAAACATGTATGGAACCAAAGTAACAATAATAAAGCAACCAAAATCGTTTCTTATCGAGTTTAGGTACATTTATGAAACACGCAGGCCAGAATAGTCCAGAACATATCCTAACCTAACCTAACCTAACCTAACCTAATCTAATCTAACCTAACCTAACCTAACCTAACCTAACCTAACCTAACCTAACCTAACCTAACCTAACCTACCTAACTGAGAATAGACCAGAACCTAAGCTAAGCTAAGCTAAGCTAGCCTGACCTGACCTGACCTGACCTAACCTAACCTAACCTAACCTAACCTAACCTAACCTAACCTAACCTAACCTAACCTAACCTTACCTAACCTAACCTAACCTAACCTAACCTAACCTAACCTAGCCTAACCTCCCCACCCTATATCCCCTTCAACCCAGCATCTCATTGGCATCCATGTTCCATGCCATATATAGGTGCCATATAGTGAGCTTTATTTAGCTGCCATGTTCTCATTTCGCTTTACATTCCCCACCCAAATCCCCCTGCAACCCATGGTCCCGTTGGCGTCGAGGATCAAATTTCATGGATTCTTGCTACCTTGTCCCGGTACATTTTTATGGTTCGCAGTAAATATGGTTTATAGTTATAGTATGGTTATATAGTATAGTTTATAGTTATAGTTATGGTTTATAGTATGGTTCGCAGTTAATATGGTTTATATGGTAAATATGGTTATGGTAAATATGGTTTATGTTTAGTAAATATTTTTTATGGTTCGCAGTTAGGTTATGGTTGTCCTGCCTTAAACATGACGAATGGTTTACTTTGGTCCCGTACATTTTGTACAGTTCTTGGTACGCAGAAATATTGTATTTACGCCACGGCAACGCAGAAACGGCGCTGGGGAGTCCAGGCGGTGCGGTGCGCGCGGCGCCCGGGAGCTCGCCATCGAAGTTATTGAAATTCGAAGGTAGGAGCATGATTCTACCTGTTTTGAGATTATTTACGATACGTCATGCCTTAAACACGACGAATGGTGTACAATGATTTTTTCTAACGTTAGGTAGGAAAGTACACCCTGACCGTCAATTTTAAGCAAGGGAATGGGCAACAGCCAGCAAACTTTAAGCCAGATGTTCAAAGACAGAAAACATTGAGATCCCTGTCACATAACTAGCCAAATGCCAAATCACTGCAGTTGGTGGATTTTTATAATTATGTTAGCCACGCTGTTATCTAGAGTTTTGGGAGTCCAAGGTTTACTACCAGTTTGTGGTTCTCCAAAAGCTTTGTGGCATGGTTTTTGCCATTTTTCAAATTTGCCCTATTGGCTTTTCTCATTTCAAGTTGGGCAGTCTCTTCCCCCTCTCCCTCTCTTTCCTACAGTCATGCTGCACTCAGTACAGCCTAATGCCCATTTGGTCCTTATTGAGCAAAACTGGTGTAACCAAAATGGACATTTGTTATGGGGGAGCTGGTGGTTCCTGGTTTTGAAATTAGAATTGATTTAGATATGCATGTTGTATTATATATATATATATATATATATATGATTTATAGGTATATATGAATCTGCTACAGATATACTAGATTTGATGTTCAAAAACAGTTTGGCATGATATGAAATAGTGCACAAGTGCAGTGTTGTACAATTTTTTTCATCTTCAATATGCTTCAGTTAGACTAGATGAATGCACTTTTCCTCCCTCCTTCTATGCCTTAAGTATGTCATAGACAACTTCTATTGCATTATTGGTATGACAACCCTTTCTACAATATAAGGTTGAAATGCTAGTGATGCTCCTAGCAGAACAATCTGTTATGCTTTGTACTTTGAAGCCAAAACCCTGCCCATGGGATATGAATTCATGTGGCATATTTTGATTTTTGATGCATTTCCTTCTGAATGTTAGAGAATGACATAATGCTAACAATGCATGATGCCTACAGAGTTTGAGCTTAGTGTCTGAAGGGTGTTAATCAGTGTGATGATGTTAATGCTGTTGCTACTTCTTACTATTTGCCACTGTTTCTGGCCTGTGGGTTAAAGCTCTGTATATGGCCGGCAACAGCCTTCATAAAAATGACCAGAAAATTGGCCAACTGGCATAATTATTAAGTAAATGGTAGAGGGACCTAAGAACCTAAAAGGTTTATTTATTGTCAACTATTTTTCAAAGATGGATCAAAATGGTTGCTAATAAATAACTAGGACTCAAATCATGATTTCAACCAAACTCATTCTGCCAATATCCATTTCATTCTAGTTGCTAGTTCAAACAAATCAACATGACCCTGCTCAAGCCAGCATAACCCGATGTGACCAAAACTAACCTAGCCTAACCTAACCCAACCTAACCAAACCTTACCTAGCCTAACCTAGCCTGATATCCTTATTCTTACCCATAGCCATTCACTTACTCCTACCTAAAACCCTACCATGAGACCCCCTGGTTCTTACCCACAACCAACATGGTACCATGTGGTGTGTGCATTTTTTTCTGTGCTACCTCTGCCCTTTTTGCTAATTCATACTTGTGTGTTTTTATCACCCTCAACCCATTCCCACTCAGTGTTTTGTTAGTACATAAAATGGTGTGCAGTAAAACAGTGTCATCAGCTCAATTGTTTGCCAGTCACATGTCAGTTCCTAGTTTGCCTGCTGCCTGATTTTGATGCATTGGTGTTGTTTTGTTAGCATATAATACACAATTAGCAGAATGATATCCATATTTTTCAGTTTTTAGTGTAGGTTGAGGCAATCCAGCTTTCTGTTATTACACACTGTTCTTATTTGTTGGTAGTCCTATCTTACATGCAGTTGCATTCTTAGAGGCTGTGGGAGATTGGCAAATACATTGAAAGCATGCACTTGCATTCTTTAGGGCCGTGGGAGATCAGCAAATACATTGAAAACTTGGCCCCATTTCTTGAATGCTTTACACAGCCCTTGAAAATATAAAATAGATGGTTGTCACCAGAGTACCACTGGCCTTTCATTGCAGTACCAGCCACAGCTGGGCCTGTCTTGCAACAAACCAAGCCCAGTATGTGCCCTGGAAGTGCTCTGGTACAATACTTTGAGTTGTTGCTTCATTTTGTTCCCACCAAATGTCTGCCTGTAGGTGTGGAGGAGGCAAAAGCTGCTGGCCAGGCCCTGAAGAAGGCGCAGTATCAGTTTGACATGGCGCACACTTCTGTACTGACCCGGGCCAACAAGACGCTGGATACGGTGCTGGAGATCCTCGGTGAGAAGAACATTCCCATCAAGAAGACGTGGCGGCTGAATGAGAGGCACTACGGCGGTCTGACTGGCCTGAACAAGGCTGAGACAGCCAAGAAACACGGCGAGGAGCAGGTGGGAGACACCGCAGACCTGGAGTGACGCCAACACGGAGACACTACGGACCTGGAGTGACGCCAACACCGAGACACCACAGACCTGTGGTGACTAGCACCGACGCACCACAGGCCCATGTAACGCCAACACTGAGATGCCACAGACCAGTGGAAACGCTGACAATGAGACACTGCAGACCCGTGTGACGCCAATACCGAGACGCCACAGACCCGTGGTGACGCCAACATCGAGACGCCACGGACCCTTAGTGACGCGAACAGCGAGGCAACACAGACCCGTGAGGACGCCAACCCTGAGGCATCACAGACCCATGGTGACGCGAACAACGAGGCACCACAGACCCATGGTGACGCCAACCCTGAGGCACTACAGACCTGTGTGACGCGAACAACGAGGCACCTCAGACCCGTGATGATGTCAACCCTGATGCACCACAGACCCATGGTGACCGGGCCTCGTTGACACGACAGTCCAAATGCCTTTCTGGTTGCAAACTGGTTTTTGCTACTTGTGTGGCAGTGCACGAATTTTAAGTTTGGATGTGGAAAAACTTTTTTGGTGTTAGTGAGGGTGGAGCACTAGAAATGGGTTCGTCTTTATTAGTTTTTAAATAAAGATGCTAGTAGTACATGAGATACAGGTAGTGCTGTGCCTATTTCAAGCATCCTTCGTAATTTGATGAACACTTGTTTTCAGTCCCTGTATTTCTGGGATCTGTTCTGCGCAGCTTGTAGGCACTGCCCTTGTGTTGTTTGCATCATTTCCCATGCTATGCTGTCCTGTCCCATCTTGGGCGTATCTCCACGTTACACGCCGTTGGCCCGCTATGGACGCGCCACTGGGTCCGATATCTCTCTTTTTGGGTTTAGTAAATGCTCCCATTTTCAGAACAGTTTGGTTGGGAACGACGTGCCGTGTTTTGCTGAATGTGCACCCCATCTTTCCACTGTTCGTCGACTGTGATGGTCTCCCACGACCTGTAAGCCAGATGGTGTTTCAGATTGTGGTGCTGTAATTCGTAACACTTGTGAGCCTTTCAACCGCGCAGGTCAAGATCTGGCGGCGCAGTTTTGACATCCCGCCGCCGCCCATCACGCCCGACAACCCGTACTACAAGGTCATTCTGGAGGACCCCCGCTACAAGGACGGACCGAGCAAGAAGGACTTCCCCATGTTTGAGTCGCTCAAGCTGTGAGGAACGTCGTCAGACGGCGCGACATCTCCGCCGATGTGCCTATCGTTGGGCTAGATGTTTACTATTATTTTGGGCGACACTTCGCTTTTCTCTGCTGTGGTGCATGTTTTTACATGGTGGATGCGTGATGTCATTTATTAACTGAAACGAATGTCCAACAACGCAGCTAGGTACAGTAGTCCGACGCGTTCTGCAGCGTGATTGGATCAAAACTGTATGACGGCATGCATCGTGCTCGCCTGCCCATGGCCGATGAGCTCGGTGGATGGTACCATGCCAAATGTGTTTGTTTGCTGATAATTCTACTTTATTTGATCAGATGGGATCGGCCAGCGCGCTGCGTTTTTTTTTTTTACGTCAGCGCTGGCGTAGTCCGGCTGCCTTGCTGACACCGTCAACCCGTGTCATCAGATGACGTCTCCTGTCTGGCCCGGCCTTGTAGGCTGGCGTGGTGGGGTGGATGCTCGACGCCAGCGGTTTGGCAGTCCCGTGCCACTTGCGCTGCGGGGCCGGCGCGTTAAGTGCCGGCACGCGTCCGCTGTGTGTCGCCATCGCTGACATAGTCTCATTACGGTGTGCCGGCGCTGTTTCAGAACCATCGAGCGTACCCTGCCGTACTGGAACGACACCATCGTACCGCAGGTAGGGCCGGCTGAAGGCTCCCCTGCGGGGCCAACCCGGGCACAATGCTCTTTGCACAACTTTTGTTATGGAGATTGTCTGTCGCGATACATTTTTGGATAGCGAACTCCTGTTGATCGTCGGTTGTATTGCATGGAAATGTGTGTTTTAGCGACAGGAACGTGAAGTTTTCCTGTCGCTCCGGGGTCTGTCGATGGCCCAGGTCGCGGATGGTCCGCGCTCATGCCAGTCCCGATGTCCTGGGGCTGGCTCCGTCGTCCCTGTCTAGAGTCCGTCTCTGTCCGGAGTCCGTCCCTACCCAGTCCGTCCCTGTCTGGAGAGTCCGTCCGCGTTCCAGAATCCGTCCCAGTGCCAGCGTATATCCCGGCATTGGCACAGGTCTGGCCGTCCGGTCAAGCCGTGAGCACGGGGTGGAACTCTCCCCGTTCTCCCCACCTGGTGGTGACCGCGTGGTTGCGTTGTGTGCCCGCCAGATCCGCCAGGGCAAGCGTATCCTGATCGCGGCGCACGGCAACAGCCTGCGCGGCATCGTCAAGCATCTGGAGCAGATGTCCGACGACGAGATCATGGGCCTCAACCTGCCCACAGGTGCGGCCCGGCTGGCCGTGGGGCGGAGCCCGCTGCGTCCGGCGGCGGCAACCGCGGCCCTCTCCCTGTCGGGGGCGGCCCCCAGGCTGAGTTACAGTTGTGCCGTACAAATGGGGTGTTGGGGATTGCTGTGCGGTGGTTTTAAGGCCGGGACCTATGTGCGCGGCTGGGACCAGGGTTATCAGATGTCATGTAGCTCCTGTATAACTCGGAGGCTGGTGCCCTGCTTCCATGCGGATGTGTTTCCCCTGCATATAGTGCGATTGAGCCCCTGCTCTTGCTCTGCGGTCCCTCCACGGAAGCCGGAGAACCCCGGGCCTGTGTGTGGCGACACCACGCCCCTGCTTGCGGACGAAGCGGCCTCCCGGAGCTCTGGCCGGTGTGTTCCGTCCAGGCTGACTGGTATCCCGGCGTTCGCCAGGCATCCCGTTCGTGTACGAGCTGGACGAGCACATGCGTCCCATCAGGAAGATGCAGTTCCTCGGTGACCCGGAGACTGTGAAGAAGGCTATGGAGTCGGTGGCCAACCAGGGCAAGGCCAAGTGAAGACATCAGCTCTAGTCCCCGCCCACACACTGTTGTATTGTTGTCGATGGTTGGGATAGATGGGAGCAGTGTGTGCGGTGCGAGCTTTGATTGTTCCTAGTTCAGGTGATTTTAAATTTGTTGTTGGAGTGTGCGCTCGGATTGCGCGGCCGCCATCGTGTTTTGCTGAGGTGTTCGGACGAGAGTAGCTTGCGTTCTCCGGAGTTTTTTTAGAAATAATTTTCTGACTTCCAAATCGAGATAACGGTGTTGCTTATGTATTACCTGCATATGTGGCCGCAACTATGCAACCCCCTCTGCGGAGTCCACATTCGTTACAGTTAGGGAAGCTGCCAAACTATGCCTCCCCTTCCTGCAATTTTCCGCTCTGGTCACCTCTTTGTGTACGTGCGAAGCTAATAAACGCTACGTAGTAGCAAACTTTTGGGACTTGACATCGGCGTGCTACGCGAACGTGTGTGATTTGGGCTGCTTTACTGCGCCTATCGGCGAATTTTTTCTGACCAGAATTAGAGCTGAAATTCGGAGCAGTGGACTAAAACGTTTGGACTAGACATAACAACAAACCACGACATTCTGATGTCATTCGTTTTACCTTATAAGAACTTACGGACTGGTTCAGATAGTCGCGAGCTGCAAGCATTCGTTTGAGGTTTGTCAAGCCAGCAATGCAGAACCAAGGCCAAGTGGTCGAATGTGGGGCGCCAGCTCCCTGGCTAAAATGATGATGCGCATGAATTACATAATTCCATAACAGCGTTGCATTTCTTGAGCCTGCAATACCCGGTGGTGACAACACGCCCGCCCGCGACGCCGCGTGCGCGGCCTCGATGGCAGGATTCAGCCCGCATGATTCAAGGAAATCACAGGACACCCTCGATTATTTGCTGCTCCGAAACTCGCTGAGCCGTAGAGGACGACGCAGTACAACTGAGCTTCGCATAATGCACTGGGATAGGAAGAAAGTGGCCGCGTCAGAAAATGAGGAAGTGGGGTGACTGGCGCTATTTAGACGTGACCCGAGCGCGTGTTAGTGATGCACAGACTGGCCGCCAAACGCTGGTAACGCGGGCGGACACCGCTGACGGCAGTGGAGTTTTCGCCTTGTTTCCGTGCCTGGCACGACACCTCCAGTGTTGCCGACAGCTGACTTCTGCAGGTAGCTGGGACGCAGCCGTACGCAGGACTCACGCGTCCGTGCCGCTGTCAGGCGTGTCCGCGTCCGTGCCGCTGTCAGGCGTGTCCGCGTCCGTGCCGCTGTCAGGCGTGTCAGATACGTGAATCGCGGCCCCATTTTCCCAAATTTTAATCAGAAAGCGACGTGCCCGCGTCTCGCGCGTCAAACGTAATAATTCCACACGGCTGTCCTGCTGTCCCCAGATCGGCTGCACGGCCGTTTTGACCAATCACAGGGCAGGATCACGACTGCGGTCGCGCTGATCGGCCACCGAAGCCACGCCCCGCCGCCACGCAACGACGCCTGTGCGGTACGGATTTTATTCTAGCAACCGAGGCACACAGTGCGGCCGGCCTCCGTCAGAGCACCAGAACGCCGCGCAACGAAACACGGCCGACACAGCGGCACAATTTACACCGGAACCGCGCCAGAGGCCGGCCAAGAAGCGCACGTGAAGGCCGCGCACGAAAGAAAGGCTCGCAAGCAACAGAAATCGGGCGCCAACCGTGCAAATCGGAACGTCCACACACAAGTCGCACGAGGGAGTGCCGAGGGTGCCGACAGGCGTAACAAGGCGAGAGCGGCGCAGATGCCAGCAGCAAGAGGACGAAGGCCGGTTGACATGGCTCCGGGTAACACGGATCTGGGTGACATAGATCCGGAATCGCAGTCAGTGCTGGTCACCCGGGCCAGGGGAGTCCCCAGGGTCAATCAGTCGTATACTTAAAACAGCAACTGTGCGATAGATGGCGTTGGTGACCCGCGGGGAGACGGGTCAACCACGTCAACCCTGACAGACCGGCAATAAGTCGATTCCATCAGATCATAGGCCTATCTACTATGTCCAAGGCGGCCGAGTACACGGCCTGCCATGTGAACACGTGTGGTCTACCATAGATTTCTGGTCCCTGGAATCTACGACGCCAATGCGCGTCTCCGAGTACCGCCGTCGCTGGCGGCGCCCGTGCAGGCTAACCGGCGGGCTGGCGCGCGCACTTTGGTAACAGCTGATATCACACGCATCACACGCACGCACACGGGCACGCACACACACGCACACGAGCACGCACACACAGCCACCCGCGCCTCCGCCCGCCGCCCTGTCGTTGTCCACGTATTGCACGGCTTAAACGCGTGTGGATCCCGCCCTTGGTACGCTAGCGCGCTACAGCGATCACAAGACCATGCGCTTCGACACGCCCCGGGCCCGGCTGTCGCCCGCCCACGACTTGGACTTGGCGCGGAAGTGTTTGAGATCGCTCTCGTGGCCCTCCTTGTTCATCGGCTTGTAGGCGCGCGGCTCGCAGAGGGCCGAGTGGCCCTCGAAGAACTTCTTGTAGCCGCCGTCAAGGAGGTACACCTCCGGGTACAGCAGCGCCGGGTACGTGGCTTTGTTGAGCTTGCGGTCCTGCTCGCGCAGAAAGCGGTACATGCTGGGGCCGCGCTCTGACGAGAACTCGCAGTGGAACACGATCAGGTGGCGGCGCGCGCGCGTGTCGGCCGCCAGCGGCGGCGGCTGCGCCGCGTGCCGGTTGGCCAGCAGGTGGCTGTGGATGGCGTCCTTCGTGAAGAGGTTGACGGCGCCGCGAATGTGCCCGCCCTCGTACTCGTACGGGTACCTGCCGGCGAGGAGGGAGTGAGCGACGCCGAACGGTCACGTCACCAGAGGCGCTGAGCAGCGCCGCGACCTCAGCTCCGCTCCGTGAACTGCGCTGCTCGCCACCTCCGTGGCAGGCAAATGTCGCATCCACATGCGCGCGGGACGGGCGCCGTAGTGCACGGATCAGGACATGGAATACGAATGATAGATTTCGAAACCCGAAACGCCACCTCGAAGTCGGACGATGATGGACAGGGCCTGAAGACAGCGCACTGGCTTAACACAATCGGCTTTACACAAAAATCCCCGAGAGCAGCACTCCAGCGAGCCACCGCGTACCATGACAGCCCTGAGTCAAGGCCTTCCGAATTTGGTGAACACATGGTTGCCCATATGGAATGGTTATCACTCATCAGACTGGGAGGCGGCTCGTGTAAAGGACAACCCACTCGTGACGTCCCAGCGGGGGCCCGTACCCCCAGAGCCCTCAGCACCCACCTGCAGTCGACGATCTGGAAGGAGGCGACCGTCTGGCTGAAGGCGCCGTCCATCAGGTCATTGAGCGTCGCCGCGCTGATGGCCTTCAGGTCACTGTTGCGGCTGGTGCGCGCCAGCGGCAGGGCGTACGGCCGGCTGCAGTCGCCGATCAGGTCCGGGTCCTGACACGCTGGCGGAGGAACGGAGCGGTCAGCCACACCGCCGCAACAGTGGTCAGTCGCACCGCCGCAACAGTGGTCAGTCGCACCGTCACAACAGTGGTCAGTCACACCGCCGCAACAGTGGTCAGTCGCACTGCCGCAACAGTGGTCAGTCGCACCACCGCGACAGGCAGGTCGGCTGCATACTACAGGCCGTCCGGTCTTCGAACCGATTGAAACGAGGGAACGCGAGGGAATGACTGGGTGTGTTTGCGAGGAGAGATTGCTTGAGAGCCCAAGCCACTGTTGGATACTTAAGAAGAAACTAGCCGCAGTGTAAACTATGGGACACTAGTTTCTGATGATTGTAACTGATAAAGAATGATGAAAATGAACACAGCCAGTAAGTTCACAAGTGGGCGGCGGTTCCACTTCAGCCCCGCCCCTGCCCACCGCCGGCTGGCAGCGGGCGGCAGTGGAGGCCCCAGCGGTGCCCCTAGCGGCTAGCGCCGCAGTACGCCACTCACAGCGCTGGACGGCGCGCTTGATGGTGGCCTCCGACTCGGAGTGGCAGCGCTGCAGCGGGCGCACGCGCTCGGCGCACGGCGTCAGCCGGTGACTCTCGGAGCGCTGCAGCTCGGCGCCGGCGGCGCGCGGCGACGGCGACTCGGCCAGCGAGCACAGCCGCTTGCGAGTCGGCGAGCACGGCTCCAGCGACGGCGGCTCGGGCCGCTTGAACTGGCCCAGCCGGCCCGGCACCGGCACCGGCATCCGGTCCGCCAGCGTCTGGCGGGAGCGAAGCTCGGCGTCACCCCACTGGAGCAGGCACGGCGCCGACGACCGTGGGGGGATGATCGGGCCAGCGGCACAGGACATCGGCAGCGTCGCCGGCGGCGCTGACGGCGCGGCCAGCGGCACAGGACATCGGCAGCGTCGCCAGCGGCGCTGACGGCGCGGCCAGCGGCACAGGACATCGGCAGCGTCGCCGGCGGCGCTGACGGCGCAAACCGGCGACAGGCCCGCACAAACGAAAACAAAACTGAACCCGTCGATGCCAGCGCCCAGCGTCAGCATCATCCCCGCCGGCTGTCCCATCCCGTCGCCAGCATCCCGTTCCGCGCGGCGCCCACACTCACGGCGCGCGCGTCGGTGGCGTCCGCGGAGGGTCGCTCCACCATGGAGAGGAAGCGTCGGATGGCGGGCCGGCGCGGCGGCGGCGGCTCCTCGCCCGCCGGACTCAGGATCGGCGCCGAGAGAAGCGCCTGCAGGCCCGCCGGCATGGCGCTCTCGTCCATCGTGTCCAGGTCGATGGCGTCCATGAAGCCGTCCGAGTCGGAGCGGCGCAGCGGCGCCGGAGAGCCGGACGAGCCGGACGACACGCTCGACCGCACGCGACGCGGCGGGGGCGCCGTGGGCGCGGCGAACCTGCGGCGGCGGCCGACGGTCAGCGCGCGCCAGACGGCGGTGCCCGGCGCCAGTCGCCCCACCGGGCAGGCGCGCCTAACGCAGGCCCCACACCATGTAACATACTACCCGATAGACTACGTGATATATATATTTTTTAAATATGCAGACTAGGACAACCTACCACGAATGAAAAACTTAATTCTGAAGGTGAGGAATCTTAAATTGTATTGGCCTTGCCTTCCCTTTCTGCCAGCAAGTGTTTGACTGATACACGGACGTAATCACGTGACACCAAACGAAGAGAGCCTGGCTTAGCCCGAGGGTGCGTGCTCACGCGCAGCTGGCGACTGACCTGAACTCATCCCTCTCTGTGGCGTCGTACCCGCTGTCCTGCGAGCTGGGATCCTGCACCTCAGGCGGCTCCGTCGCCGGCGTCGGCCTCTGGACCTGGCCCAGAGGCAGCCGCCGCTGACACAAGCTGCTGGGAGCACGCGACGCCGACCTGGTGGCACGGCGCGCCGTCAGACAGAGCCGGGGCAGACACGGCCGGGGCAGGCACGACTGGCGAGCCGACCACAGCGCCCTCTGACGGATACCCGCAAACGGCACTCCTGGTGACGCTGCCAGAACGTGGGAGACGGAACCGTCGCCGGCCAACCGCACACATTAAACGGCGTCGTGTAGCACGTAACTTACGCAGTTTGACGACAGCAACTGAGCTCACGTTAAATCTTAAATCACGCTTACTGTAATCAAACACAATCTCGTAACGGGATTAGTATTAGAACCGAAACATATCAACAATTGAAGGCATCAGACATGACGTAATTTGCCTGCATATCATACGAAACACGGCTGGCAATGCAGCGATGAGTGTGCGTACCAGGAGTCGGTCGGCTCGGCTCGGCTCGGCTCGGCTCGGCTCGGCTCGGCTCGGCTCGGCTCGATACTCACCTGTCGCTAAGGCCGGACCGCTTGGGACTGCTGAAGTCGAACGACGCGTCCTGCTTGGCCGGCGACAGGAAGGGCGCGTTCTCCTTGTCGAGGGCGGGCGAGCCGAGGGCGGGCGAGCAGGCAGCCGCCTGCAGCCGCTGGCGCACCGGCAGCGACTTGAAGCGGCGGAGCGGGGCCGCCGCCCTGCCCTCGGGCGTGCCCTCGTCCAGGCTGACATCCCGCAGCAGCCTGCCGGCGGACACGACACCCGTCAGGCACGCCACACGCTGGGCACCGACACCGTCTGTCAAAGGCTCCGCCGATGGGTCAGGGGGAACGGGGCATGGGGCGGCACGCGCACCGGGCGGCCCGCGCGCCCGATCGCTGAGGACAGCCTCCGATGGCTCAGCTGTCTGGTATGGGCGCGGACGGTCCAGAGCCAGCTGAACACAGGCGGCGGCAACACGGGTCAGCCCGCATGGACTACGGAGCAGCCCCAAAGAAGCCAGCGCTCTCACTCACTAGCGACACTTTTCTGACATATTACGCGCCATCCCCTGGGCGCCCTACACCAGCAGCCGCAGTTCCCGTGGCAGAGGCGACACCTGCCACACCGACCGTCCTGCTTATTCCGCAGCAGCAGCGACCTGCGACGCCACCGGAAGCATGCACTCTCCCACGGAGATGTACGCGCCGCATCAGGCGTCCGCTCACACAGGCCACGTAATTAGATAGCCGGTAATTGGCCGCAGCCGGTTCGGTATGCATAGTCTGCATAGACGCGAGAGCGCCGTGCGCGGGGATGCGGCGCTAATTGAAGCCTCCCGAGCCGGCCGCTTCCGCACCTGACGGCGGCCGCTCGCGGCGCCGGGCGACGCGTTCAAACCGACCAGCGCGCTCAAACGGTCACGGCGTGGGACCTCCGCGGTCCCACGGCGCGCAGCCACGGCTGCCGCCGCCGCCGCCGCCGCCGCCCGGAGAGCGCCGCGTCAGCCCGAGCCGCCGCCGCCGCGAGCTCCGAGGCCAACAACCCCGGCTGTCGGCGGCAGCGCGCGCGCTCGAGCCGCCCAGCGCCGAGCGCCGTCGCCCGGTTCTCACGGCAGACTTTTTACCTGGCGGCGCCGGCGCGTTTCCGTTGGGCCGCCGCCGCCGCGCGGCACCGGGTTTTTATCGCCCGAATGTATCCACACGGGCGGTAAATAATTAAAAGACAAGGACAGCAGTGGATGCCGCGCCTGACTTCGGGGACGGTCGCCGGGCCGTCCGGCGCGCGAGGGCAAGGCTCGCGGCCAAGGGCAGGAGGCCGCCGTCGGCGCACCCCAGCTGCGAGCTGCTCCTCGAACGGGCGAGGTCGCGGCCAAGGGCAGGAGGCCGCCGGCGGCGCACCCCGGCTGCGGGCTGCTCCTCGAGCAGGCGAGGTCGCGGCCGGCAGCCCCGCTCACGGCCAGCCGCCAGCTGCTCAGTGCGTCCCGGAATGCGGCCAGCTCACTTACCTGGCGGCTCGGCCGCCGCGCCGCCGCCCGCCCGAGCAACTTAATCAATGGGTTTTGCGGGTACAATAGGCATTCCGGCTCCGCGGCGCTGCCGAGACGGGGCGCCGCGCAAAAATGGGCCGAACAAAATCATGCGCGGCTTTTTGTGCGACCTTTCTCGGGCGAGAGCAGACGGCGCGAGTTGAGCCGCGCGCAGCCGCAGCTGGCGAGCCGGCACTGCAAAAACGCGCACATGACCGGCCGGCCGACCGACGAAATCGAAGCCAATGGAGCGCGCGCGCGGCCAGGGGCGCCTTTCGGTTTCGGTCGCGGTCGGCTGACGGGCGCGCTTCCGCCGCGGCGCGCACCGCGCCAATTAGGCATCATTTATCGCGCGGCGGCCGCTGCGGGCGGCGCCAATCGTCGCCTGTTGTCCGCTGACCGGCCGGCCGGCTCCGTCGAGCAGCGGCCTCGGGAGACCGTGACGGGGCACCCGGCAGTCGCTGACCTCAGCGGCGCCGGCGGCGGCACCACGTTCCGTGTCGCCACTTCCTCCGGCCACAGGTGGCAGGGCGTCCGGCGACGGCAGCGGCGCTTCCGGCGCGCGCCCGCCTGGAACGACGCGGCACTTGCGGCGCGCGGGCCGGCGCGCCGGCGCGGCGGTGGGAGCGGCCAGGTGACTGGCCTCTATTCCGGGCCAGCCGGCCGCCGGCCGCCCGCGGTTCCCGCCGAAATTCTTCACATTCAGCGCGACAATGCGCCAGAGATCGGGCCGCCAGCTGGCTTCAACGGCGGCCCGCATCGGACGAGCGACACAGGACAGGAACAGAGACACGGCGCTCCGATCCACCGCACTGAGGACGCCGGAAAGACCGAGAACTCGCGGAATCCGTGGTGGCGCGCTCGGACCTCTCCCGCTCTGTGTGGACTCCATTGCCGCTGGGTGGAGGTAGCTCCAGGACCGCGGACCGGGCCCTGGAGGCTGATCAGCATCGGGACACCCGTCCAGGCCGAGTCAAGGGAGCCCGCCGGCAGCCTTCGACCTTGGCGCGCCTCGAGCCAGTGGGTGGCCGGTGGGCCATCTCCAACTCAGGCACATCCGGCGCGCCGCTGGCCCGGCCGACCGGCGCTACTAAACGTGTCACTCGGCCGGACAGCCGGGACGGGCCGAGCCGAGCCGGGTCGGGCCGGTGGCGGCGGCGGCGGTGTGGGACGAAGGCCGGCCACCCCATAACTCTCCGGCGGTCGGAGTGCCTCTGCCGCACCCCGGCACACGGGCCCAGCGACCTCGGGCGCGAAGTGACACGGCCCGGCCCGGCCCTGAGTCCCGCAGACCGGTGGCCGGCCGCGCGGCACGGCCTCGAGCGAGCATCGCGCTGGCAACAACTAGAGACGTGACATGAATGTGAGAATCTTTGGAGTATTCATCGACGCGTGTGGCTGCTAGGCATTATCATAAATCAGCGAAAAGGATTGGGTGGAGCTACGTGCGGCCTGAATGCTGCCTCCACGTGCCGCCGACTCCGGTCATCCGCCAAAACTTCTCACACATTTGTGATCGCACGAGACCACATCGCGCTGTGCTCGCAGCAGGAAGCAATGCGAAGATGAAAAACCGCGCAGCCTGTCGTCACCCCTAGCGGCCAGGCCGGCCATCAGCCTGACCACACCTCTCGCCCCAGAAGTCGCCCACACGACATTTCACACGTGACACGCACGCGGGTCTACCGGGATGTTACCGAGGGCCTCGCGGGCACCGGGGTCGGGTCGGTCGGGGTCGGCCAGGGTCAAACCGTCGGGCGGTCGGGCCGCGCGCCAGGAGGGCGCAGGCTCCCCGGCCGGCAGCAGGGGAGTGGGGAGTGCGAAACACGAGCCACCCCAGCTTCCCGCAGCGCGCCGCGCGGCGACACGCAACTAAATATAGCGGCGGCGAGCGTTTTTGTCGCGGCGCGGGCGCCAGCCGCGGGGAGCGTGTTTACAGAGCGCGGCGGCGCAGACGGGCCCGGCCCGCCGCCCGCGATGGATGGGAGAAAGTCCGGGCGGCTGGTCCCGTGCCGCAAAGCCCGGCCTCCGACCCGGGCCTGCTCCCCTCCTCATGCCGGGGAAAGTCGGGCAGCGGCGGCGGGCCCATTGATGGCCGGTTGTCTGCGCAGCGCCGGAGCCTCAAGGGCCCTGCGGTAACGGGAGCGGCGTTTGCCGCCGAAGGTAAGCAGTGATTTGTAGGTGAAACAGGAAGTGCTTTCCCATGTCCTTGTCCCCAAAAACATGGTCGCCACAAAACCAAATTTCCATAAAATCACCGAAGCACCAGACAATTACTACTGTCACGTTTAATTACGACCCACTCCACTACTGGCGCATGTAGCCGCCGTACTTCACAAAATGTGACACCGAGGTATCTACACAACAACCTGGCGGACGTTAACACGGCCCAACTGCACGGACCAGCCTGCTTAGACACCGAAGGCTTGCGCACCTCAAAACTTCCTACCATTTTCAACCTTCGGACTATCGCGCCGAAACAGCTGTTGCGCCCCCCCCCCCCCCCCCGTCCGGCCCCGTTCTGCGTAAATCAGATGCTGTTCGCCTGACCCCCAGTGTCGGCCGACAGATGCCCGGTGCGTGGGGCAGCGGGCAGCTGCCGGGGTCCCTGCCCTTGCCGCCGGCACCCGGCCGGCCGCCTGGCGGGAACGAGGGCGAAAGTGCGCGCGCGATTAGCGGTGCGCGCGTACTCTGGCGCGCGCCTCCCGCGCCATGCGTGCGAGCGACTGTAGCCGTCTCGAACCGCGCCACCGGCGGCGGGACAGGCGCGCGTACTCCGGCGCGCGCCTCCCGCGCCATGCGTGCGAGCGACTGTAGCCGTCTCGAACCGCGCCACCGGCGGCGGGACAGGCGCGCGTACTCCGGCGCGCGCCTCCCGCGCCATGCGTGCGAGCGACTGCAGCCGTCTCGAAGCGCGCTAGCGGCGGCGGAACGGGCGCGCGCGGATGGCGCCGCCACATGAGGGCGGGGTGCGGCGGCCCGGCCGGGCACGCCCAGCCCCGGGCAACGTCAGGGTGGAGTCCACCCAACCGCCGCCAGGGCCTCCTCTGATCTCCGAGGCTGGACAAATTACTTGGCAGAACGGCCGCGAGGGGCCCGCATCTTGGAGATTGGACAGATTGTCGGGTGAGATGTTACCCGGAGATTTAGGTACAATGGACAGCTGTCGATAGAGACACGTCTAGCAACAGCTTTACCCCGCACCGAAGGGCCCAAAACTAGATCAGAGATTTGTATGCAAGAACACTTGAAAGCGTGTTAGTTCCGGAAAAGGTTAAGAGATGAACAACGCACAGTCATTTAGTTCAAGACAACAAATGGTGCCAAATACATGGGCCTTACCCTGCAATGACCTGCTATTTCCGGTAACAGCAAGGAGCTTACCACATTCACATAAAATAAAAATATGATCATAATCCAGCAAGAAGCCTATCATACGGGCCGTAAGATGGAACATGTCATTACCGTCATCTTCAACGGTACTTCCGACGACTGTCAGAAAATAAATTGATTGGGAAAAACATACATACATACAGCGCTATATTTTCGGGGTGAGGTGCATATATCAAGTGTTCAAATACAACTCCATAGATGTAGTTCGATTTCGCCGGTACGCATACTCCACGCACTAAAAAAGCGTCGCAAGTGGCAACTGCACACATCCCTGCCACTCCCACATGCAGGCCGAAATTTCAGAGTATCAACCACAATGCTTACGGGAAATATCCTAGATAAAATCTGATAAAACAAGGCGCGTAGGCATAGAAACTCAACCACTTGTAGGCACCGTCCTCGGACCTATCCTGCCGCGTCGCCACACGTCGCGGTACTTCACCTAGTACGTGGCGCGCACGGCCGACTCCCGCTTGCCAGCCGGCGGCTGACGCGCAGCAGGCCGGCCCGCTCACTCACCCGATGCACCGCTCGCAGCCGGTGTTGGGACTCATGGCGATGTCGATCCACTCCATAGTAACGCGTCCGGCCGGCGCCCACGCACTCCGTGCGCCTCCTGGTCGGCGCGCGCCAGCCCGTCTCGCCGCGCACTATTGACGCGCCGATCAGCTGTTCCGGGCTGGCGGCGCGCCAGCCGCCCCGCCGCCCCATTGGTCGGCGGCCGTCGGGGGCGGAGCCGGCCGGCGCGGGAACTTTGAACCGCGCCGTCGAGGTCGATAATCGATAGGGGTGGCTCGTGACCCCACGCCGCCGGCGGCCACCCTCCGACGCCCCGTACGTAAATCGAGCGGTGGGATCGATTCATCAGCGGCGCGCCATTAATTGCCGGCGGGAAAAAAGGCGCGGGCAGGGGTTAGTGACATGGACCGGGCCGACGGAAAGTGCCGCCGGCGGGCCGCGCCGCGGCGGGGACGCGGCCGGACCGGCGCCCCGGCGGCAGGCGGAGACGGAGACGACCTCTGATGGCAGGCCGGTGGAGAAAATACCGACGGCTCGCTGACTCAGCAAACATACGACAGCCAAACGAACCAACAGCTAGGCAAGCTGCAGCTCGAGGATAGAGAGCTGATCCCACACCAGACAGACGACTCAATGCTAAGCAGACCGCAGTCAGAGGAATGAACAGCTCAGAGGCTACAGCCAGGCAGATCAATAACTACGTACGAGTGCAGCAGAATCGTTAATCAGCCACACACCAGGCAAAACGACAACTGTCCCCTCCAAATGAGCTATGATGTTGACTGTCGTGTTGGGGAGGGCCAGCAGCTGTGGCAATTTCCATCCACCGTTCCGAGCACCGCGGTATACTAATTGTCCCTATGTACTAGCAGCACGCAGCATACACCGTCATCACGCATAACACGCACGCCATCCGTGCAAACAATGGCGACTAATACGGTGGGGAGGGGGGTGGGGCAAGAGCACTGCCTGCCTCCCAGTCTCGACGGACGTCACGAGCCAAAAGCTACGTCTTCACCTTCGCTCTCCCCACAGGTGCCAGCGCAGCTGACCGCAGCTGGTCGCAGCTGTCCGCACGGTCACCGCCAACGCCGCTGGCGTTTCACTTGCCACCGTCGCAGAACAGCGGACAAGGATTTTAACTGCATCCAGCGCTCGCTGTCGTAGGCCCTTCCATGGGGCGCCAGCGATTGCGGCGGCCACCTAATCACCCACGGTCGTGGTGTCACCGGGGTTCGAACCCGAGCTGGGGTGTGGAGGTCGCACAGACAGCAGAGCAGCGGCTCTGCTCGCGCACGTCGGTCGGCGAGCCCGGGCGGCCCCGTAAACAGCAGATACTCGACAGTCCGCACCTACAAGCCCACGGACAGTGCCGAGCGCAGCGACGTGGGCCCGCCCATTACATCGTTTGAGAGTGTGTGTGGGGGGGGGGGGGGAGAACCGGTCATTTTTCTGCAGCTGGCATCACGCGTGCGGCAAAAATCGACCAATGAGTACGCACTTCCCGGATAATGATGGCATGTCAGAGCTAGAAAGGAGCGCTGGAATGGACGGCGGACAGGAACGGAATGTTGAGGACGAATTCGTAATGAGCTAAAACGCGTAAAAGCTGAAACACACGGTTATTCGACAAAATTTAGCTTGCCTTACGCCAAGAGAAATGTTGCACCACCGGCACAGGCATACCTTCGATGGTACAAGTTCTCTGTTGATAGTCACCTCCTGACGAGGTGCATGATTTACGGCTAATGAGGCTGCCCAGAGGCCGTGAATGGCATCGCCCTTATGCAGAGTTCTGCCGGCTTGCCGTCCTTGGCATCGGTATAGCCGTCTCGAGAGCCGGCCGGCACGCTGACGCCGCCGGCTCTGGCATGCTCTTAACACGCAGACGTGCCGCAAACGGCAACCACATGGGCCTGTCGGCGATATTCCAAACTGACGAATGGCCGAAAGATGGATGCCAATTGGCAGCGGCCAAGAAAGGCCCCTTAGTTTGGCCATTTGCTATCTGCTGTTGATTTGGACTTTCGGACAGTTCAACTGCTTGGATGCATCACGCCCAAACCTTCACTAACGTCGCCTCCTCGCCCGGCGACCTTTGGCCGTCGTCCAGCCTCGTCCGGTCGGCAGACCGCGCGCTAATGCGGACAAGCCGGTCACACCTCAGGCAGTGCTGATATAGACGGCGGCCGGCAGCGCCATCACACCCCAGGCAGTGCTGATACAGACGGCGGCCGGCAGAGCGGTCACACCCCAGGCAGTGCTGATACAGACGGCGGCCGGCAGCGCCATCACACCCCAGGCAGTGCTGATATAGACGGCGGCCGGCAGCGCTGATATAGACGGCGATCAGCAGCGCGGTCACACGTAACTACGCCTCTGAGAAGCCACTCGTGCAGCGATAGCCGATGGCAGGCTGTGATTCACGTTTGATAGGATCAGGAAGCGGCGGGGAGGGGGAGAGCCTGCAACATGAATTTTCCTTAGTTTAGGGCCATGTGACATTGCGATAAGTAGCCGTTGCTGCTGTTGCCCGGAAAATATTATTGCGCCCTTTAACGCTTTAATACGGTCTATATTGATACGTTTTATTTGCTTCAATACGTTTTGGCTCGGATATCAGCTGACGGACGGGGTAATTGATCGACGACTGAAAGAAAGCGACCATTAGGAAACAAGCAGGCGTGGAACGCTTAGGGGCTACGACTAGCATGTGCGAAAGAGCGGTCGAGAAAGGCGAGAACAGCGGGGAATGCGGCTCATTGGGCTGTTATTTGATGCTTGGGAATGGACCGTGGGGGTCAGACTGTGACGACCAGCTGGCGCAGCGTTGACGTAAGCAAGCCTCTTGAATGCGATTGTGGAGTGGCCAAGTCAGGGAAATATCCCTAACATTCAAGAGTCCAGCCTACCGAACAATCATGGTTTCAACAAGTTGAGAAAGTTGCAATATTGCAACCAAATTCTTGTGTTTTCTTTCCTCTTGCCAACCAGACGCGATGACATTTGAGAGTCGTCCCAAGGAAGCGCGGGACGGAATGGGATTAGTACCACTAACGGGTACGGATAGAGGATTAGTACCACCAACGGGTACGGATAGAGGATTAGTACCACTGACGAGTACGGATAGAGGATTAGTACCACTAACGGGTACCACGTATTTATCTCATGTTAAAGCCAAAACTTAGCGGACGACTTACAACGAAAGCCGATGAGGTTGACAAAAAGAAACACATGGTAGAAATCAGATGTCGCAAACTCTTCTGCGGACATTCTTGGCTCAAAACATTCCTTTGCACACCAAAACGCTCTCAGGCCTTTCCTTGCATCCAGCCTGAAAAACACTTAAAAATCTATGCTTGTCTCGTAAATCCTTTTCATACAGGTCTGCGACTGTGTACGATCCACTAAAATGTGTCCAGCGATGCAGAAATAAAGCTATACCCCAAAGTTCCGCGACACTCCGCCTGCCTACAGCCCCAGTCTGCCGCGTCCCTCGCCGAGTGGCTAACGGCTTCGTCCGCCACTATCGGTGCCGCGACGAGGGCCGACCGCAGGGCCGCCAGTGCAGCGGACCTTGAGCGCCGCATGGCACGGCCGATCCACGACGGTAAACACTTGACCGGCTGGGCTGGCCGGCCGTCACAACAGCGGCCCGCTCAGCTGACGCCCGCCGCCCGGTCCGGTCTGGTCCTGAACTCGCCTCTGACCTGACCCAGCGGGGAGTCGAGTCTGCCGCCGGATCCGGTCCCGGCCTCGCCTTTGACTGACCCGGCGTGGCGCCAAGTCCATCGCACGCTGATACGCACCACTCGCGCCGTAATCGCCGCACCGCGCCACCAGCGCCAGTTGCGGAGGCGTGATTCAATCACGCGCCCGTTCGGGCATCCCTTCGCTGCCCGCGCCCATGTGCGGATCGATGCCCGAGTTCAGGGCAGCGCCATCGGGACTCTTGGTGGTGCGTCACACCCCGCACGGTGCTGGTGCCCACCGTTCCCGATGGCGTCATACCCCGCACGGTGCTGGTACCCACCGGTCCCGATGGCGTCACACCCCGCACGGTGCTGGTACCCACCGGTCCCGATGGCGTCACACCCCGCACGGTGCTGGTACCCACTGGTCCCGATGGCGTCACACCCCGCACGGTGCTGGTACCCACCGGTCCCGATGGCGTCACACCCCGCACGGTGCTGGTACCCACCGGTCCCGGTGGCGTCACACCCCGCACGGTGCTGGTACCCACCGGGACTCGGGGTGGTGCGTCACACCCCGCACGGTGCTGGTACCCACCGGTCCCGATGGCGTCACACCCCGCACAGTGCTGGTACCCACCGGTCCCGATGGCGTCATACCCCGCACGGTGCTGGTACCCACCGGTCCCGATGGCGTCACACCCCGCACGGTGCTGGTACCCACCGGTCCCGATGGCAGTGCCACAAACAGCCGCTTCTTAACCAACGCCGTTGCAAATACAACCTCCAACAGCCGGCTGTTTCGGCACGACCCGGGGTGTGCGCGGCTCGGGGCGGAGGACCTCCCGGCGGGCCCGCATCGGTGCCGTCCGCGACCCGCCGCCAGCGCATGGCGACGCCACCGCCAGGGGGAGGGGCAGGGGGAGTGCGAACCACAGGAGGGGGCGCCACTGCCGGCGGCGCCGGCGCCGCATCCGGCCGCACCGCGGCGATAGCGCCGCCGCGGACCACGTGACCGAGCCGGTCGCCGGCGTCGGCGGAGACAGCGCGCCCGCTCAGCCGACCGGTCGGTGGCAGCGCGCCGCCGCCCGAGCCGCTACTCAAACAATAGCCTCATAAAGCCGAAACACACGCGCGGGGCGCCTACAAAATGGATCGGTCGTCATATCTGGTGGGTGAGGTACTGGCGCGCGCGGTAGGGGGTCGGCCGGGCGGCGCGGCGCCGACCGTCCCTCGGGCGGGCCGCATGCCAGCGCAGCTCCACATCACGGCTTTATGGTCGGCACGGCGGCGGCCAGGATCGGCACCGGTCACGGCCCCCGTATAAACGGGACACACATGATGGCACCATTGGACCGGCTTATCAAAGGTCTCACTGCTGGCGCGCGAGAGGGCCCCGACCCCGGGCCGAAAGGCCACCATTCGAGGGGTTTATGGCGCCATGGCGCGAACGCGTTGAAGCAGGAAGCCTAAATGAGAGCCGCCTCGGTGTGAGGACATCCGCAGGCGCAGCAGAAGCCTATGCAAAGGACTCCAAATAAATCTTCTTCCAGAGACAACTCCAAACTTAAACAAGAAAGACTCGGCCACCATGCTGACGTTGGAAAACGGAAGTTGGTTTCGATGAAACGACACATTGTTCCCAGATGTCATGGGATACGACTCGGTCCACCAATTTCCGACTCAACCTGAGAGTCACATGTAATTGTTCGGCTCAACCTGAGTCACGTGTAATTGTTCGACTCAACCTGAGTCACATGTAATTGTTCGACTCAACTTCAGTCACATGTAATTGTTCGACTTACCCTGAGAGTCACATGTAATTGTTCAGCTCACCCTGAGAGTCACATGTAATTGTTCGACTCAACCTGAGTCACATGTAATTGTTCGACCCAACCTGAGGGCCGCATGAGCCGCTCAACCTGAGAGCCAAGCAACCCAATCGCTGAGAGTGGTATAACACGTCTTTACGACGTCCCGGGCAGCTACCGCCCTTACACGCCAGGCCTCTGACGGTGTGAAGGCCGGCGCCAGGCTGCAGGTAATGGTCGGCATGAGATTGACGAGTTTCTAAAAACCTGCCGCCGGCACCACCACAGACGCAGTGGTGCAAGCGACCAGCCGCACAGGTGCAATTACCCGGAGCGAAACTGACTAACGCCCAGTGCACTCGATACAGGGTACAAACACGTGCCCTGGTGTAGGCACAAGGCGCGCACGCAGCGCCCGGAGCACCCCGGGAAAATACACAAGAATGGAGGTGGGGGGGGGGGGGGGGAGGGGCGAGGGTCGGTGGTAGTTATCCTCTGACTTTGGCAAAATTTGACATTACGCCTACATGGCATGACAACGATGACGTAGCAATGATGGCATGACAAGAAACTGTGGAAAGCACGTGTGCTCCTCGCCTCCCCCCCCCCCCCGTGTTTCATCAGCCCCGAGTCTCCGGCGGCGTTGTGCGCACTCGTGGATGACCGGGAACGAGTCAACATCGGCTGCCGGTATCGCGGAACCCAAATGCTGCATGGCTAGTCCCCGCACGCCAACAACGTCACACTTGCGTCATACGGGAGCGCAGGTGGACTTGCGAGAACGATGGATACGAAAAGCAAGGTCTCTCGAATCCAATCTTTAACGAGTTGTACCGTCCGCTGTGCGCATTACATTCATCCGAATAATTTGCCAATTAACACGACTCCGTCGCGTCCCTGAGCTCGCAGACTGTTGATAACCCTGCGGTCGGACGCTCGCTGGCAGGGGCGTAGGCACGTCCAAACAGAGTGAGGGACAACCTCCCTCTAAAAGAAACACCATCGATGCATTACCTACGCATGCCGTCAAACTTCTATGACAAACGGCGCGTCACGGCCCCCTTGAACCCTTCCCCTTACGCATAAGCTAGCACGTGCACCAGCCGCCGGGCGCAACCATCTGAAAGACGGCGGGCCCGCTCGCCCTCCGCTGCCATGCATGCCATTCAGCCATCGTCTGTCGGCGCGCGGCAAAAAGCGGCGCAGAAACCGTCCGGCGCCCGGCCGGCAGCCCGGACGTCTCGGCCGATAGCGGCGGTCAGGTGGCCTTGTGTACGTACGTTGGCCGCGGCCGGGCCGGCTTGCTCGGCGCGCTGCCGACTGCACACATTTGAAGGGAGCGCCGGGCGCGCTGATTGGTCGACGCCCGCCCGCTGTTTACCGCCGCGTTTGAACCGTGCAGGCGCCGGGAATTTTTAGCGCAAGACGCTCGAACGCTCACAGGAGCAGTCAAACCAGTCCGGTCGTCGACGACCGCAGCGATAGCATCGCGCTTTTTGCAGCCGGCGCGGCGCGGCGCGCCGGGCCGGCTGCGTGTCATGAGCTGCGCCCGGCGGCGGTCTCGACATACCCCGCACCTCGGACAGGGCCCAGAAACATAGCATCCCGGCATCTCGGAGAAGCCCCGAGCGCTGGCGGCAGCCTCGGTCTCCTTCATGCCTCGGACAGCGGCCTGGAGGAGAACAGTGACCCGTCCGTACCTCAAACGTGGCTCACAGATAGGCGGCGATTCTTGCTCTCATCACCGCGGACACCAAACAGACTCGGCTCCTGCGTTCTTCCCTGCCTCTGACAGAGCTCAGGGCACAGGCGATGATGGTCTGAGGTTCTCCTTTCCCGTACGCTAGCCAGGTCCTGGAGTTAGACGTGCTCCCCCGGTCTTCCGTCGTACATGATGGGGCAGACGTAAAGAGGCTGTGGTCGCCAGTCCGCCCTTGTGGCTCGGTTAGGCTCGCAATCTGATGGTGGGCCCCACCGGAGTCCGGCGGTGGGCCCCAGTCCGCCGCAGTGCCCCAGAGCGCAGGGTGAGGCGGCGGACCTGCCCCCGCCGAACCTTACAGCCCCACCGCAGACAGCCGTCAGTCTGGTTTTCGCCCGGTCGCTGGCGGCGGCCTCGGCGCTGACTGCCGGCCCGTCCCCTCGGCACCGGCCCCCGCCGTCGACCCGCCGGAGCCGTGCCCCTCGAGCCCGACGGCGGCGGCGCCCCCACCCCAGCCGTACTGCGCAGCACAGGCACCCACCGCGTCCAAACAGGGCGCCGGCGCGAGTGGCAGATCTGGGTCGGCGGCGGCCGCCTGTCGGCACGTCGGCCCGCCGCTGAACGGGCCGCCGGCTCCGCCGCTCCCCTCTGCTCCCCGGCGGGGCGCCGCCGCCGGGGCACGGCCGGCCGGCCGCGCTCACCGGCTGGACCGACGCCCCTGGCGCGGCGTGGCGCTCGAGGGCGGCGCGGTCTGGAGTGGGGTTTGCGGTCATTGGGTTGCTACCAACACGTATAACTACTGGGCTCTCTGACCCCCCCCCCCCCCCCACCCCTCCCATCCCCTTCCTCTGCTGCGCTCTGACTCCTACCCCTCCCCTCCCTTTCCCCTGCTGGACTTTCACTTTTATCCCTCCCCTCCCCTTCCCCTGCTGGACTCTCTGACTCCTACCCCTCCCCTCCCCCTGCCAGGCTCTCTGACTCAATAATGCCGCCACACACCGGTGTAGGCTGGAGCCCTTGAAAGCACACGGCGGCGGGTGTCGAACCCAAAACTCTCGTCCTGGAGTCCGGAGACCGGCTGAGACAAGGCGGCCTCCCGGACATATGCCACAAATGGCAGGATCACCTGAGCAAGACCGCGGACCTGATGAGCCTGGCCGTCAGCCATGAGGAATGCCAGGTCTGGCTGCCTCGACCGGTCCGCCCGTTAAGCGGTAAAGCGGCTTTATTTTGAATACTTTCGTGGTGCGCTGACTCGGTTTGGCTTCATGGACTTGCCTTCTCGTCCACGTGCATTGACGTTACGCTTGGGCCGCAACGATCGCCAGTGTGAGCGTGACAAGCCACACGCCGGCTCGTCCGGCAGTCCGGTCCCCTGTCTCTCATGTAAAAATCCTTTCCAGTCTCGTATGCAGAAGTTCTCAGAAAACTAGCCGTGCGATGACGATTGTTGTGTTCGCCAAACGGATGCTAATGCCAACGTTACGTGAGAGGTGGGCCACCAGCAGTGTTTGGTGAACGCTCCGGCCAGTTAGAGATAGTGCCCCGCAGGTGGCGGAGGACGGAAGGACGGGAGAGGACAGGACCAGGCGACGGGAGGACAAAAGGACCGGACGACGGCGGAGGACAGACACCGCCACAGCAGAGGACGAGCGCATGACTAGAGGGAACACCAGAAGGACCGCCTGACAGGGGAGGTCCGGACAGAGCGACAGGGAACACGGAGAGGCCGCTGGACACGCCCTGGCTGCAGATGGCCAGTCGAGCCGGCAAAAACTGGCCACGTGGCTCCGACGGGCGTAAATAATCAGCGACGCGCGCGCACCAGCCGACTCCGAGACAGTCGGCTGTCGGCCGCAGCTGCTCCTCCCCTGGCAGCGATCGTCCATGGGACGCGCTCCGAGGGAACAATCGGCGAGTGCTCCGCCAACGGCACCCGTATCAATGCCCGATCAAGGTTATCAAGTGTGGCACTAATGCACCCGGCGCAGGCCGGCCAATTCATCTGTTTACAGACTGACTGGGCGCTGAGACGCTATCTCCCACATACGTCACCATTTTCAAAATTTCCGACAGGCGAGGTCATTCAGTCGCAGAATCGGCGGGCAACGAACTGCTGGCTACATTGGAGAGGTGCTCAATGGGGCGCGCATCAGACTTCTGCCCACCGACTGAGTACCAACAGTAGGCCTTGCGGCATGACCAGAGCTGTACGTTCTCCGCAGCCCTGCCACCGGCCCCAGCCTGGGCAGCGGTCCCAGCCTGGGCCGCAGCCCTTCCTGACTCCTGACCGCGCGCGTGCCCGGGGCCAGCCTCACCCACACCGGCCCGTGAGCAAACACACAGGGTAGCAAACAGCGCGCCGCGTGTTTTGGGCGGCGGGCGCCGGCGCCGCGGGCCCGGCGCACGCTCCCATCACGGCCGGTTCTCTGGGAGCGGGACATTCAAACGCGCCGGACGGGCCACGGCCGGTCAGGAGTCGCCGGCCGGGGTGGTCGACCGCGGCCGGCACAAAAACGGGCCCCGCACGGAGCCGGGCGCGCGCTTGGGACCGGCGCAGCGCGGCGCCGGCGGGCCTCGCGCCCGCCCGTCAGCCATTCTCTGGCGGAGCGGATCAGGTGTCACCGCAAGGCTTGTTGAAAGGCTTGAAGGCTTGTGGGCACGGCTGAAATGACAGCTGACAGTTCCTGGAGTGAGGTTTAGTCATGTGACGTTCAATGCACATGGACACGATTGGAACGGCAGACTCAGCGCCATCCCTCCGGCTGCGATGATTCACACCCGCCAGACGGCATTTCCGTGATAAAAAATAACGCAACACACACCACTTGGTAGAGTAAAACTATGAGTGAAGCACCGGCCTCAGCAAAACCTAAACTACGCGGTATGAGACCCCGCTTCATGTACAACCACGCGTCTTTCACGCTTTTGCGGAGAGCCCCAGCCCCAACTCAACGACCAGACATGCACGTCCACAAAACGGGCCTGTCTAGTGGAGCAGCCTGCGGCGCCGCGCTCGCGCTGCACCGCGCCGTCAGGCTGCCGCCGGCCCACCGCTGCACCCGGTGACTCGGCCAGCCCGGCCGCGTGACATCACTGCTGTGGCAGCCCGGACGCCACCGCCGTGCCGTCAGGACGGGCTGCAGACGTGGCACACCGGCGCCGGGCCTGAGCGCGCCGCCGTCCCGCCGGTCCAGGGGGCGGCTGACTCAGCCCGCATGGACCTCACGGCAGCGGCAGGAGGCAGCGCCGCCTGTCAACGGCGCTGAGCGTCGGCGGCTGGCCGTCTGCACTTCCGTCCCGGCGCTGCGTCGGGTCGCGACTGTTCCCCCAGGCGAACGGCCCGGCCGAACAGAGCCGTTACGCCCGAGCCCCAGGGCGGCTGACCTCAGCCCACCTCAGCCCCGGCGCATGACGAGCGGACGGTGCCGGCGCCGGCGGGCACGCCGTGCTGCCCCCGGCGGCCGTCCCGGGAAATGCCAGCACGACGCCCGTTGGAGCCGGGGCACCTCTGCCTCATCTCTGCCGGACGTGCCAGGCGCACGCACGCGAACAGGGCCGGCCGCGAGGTGTCGCCGGCGCCGCGCCAGCCGACCTTTCCCACTGGCTGCAGTCGCCGGCGCGGCAGACGGTCGCGCCGGCCGGCGGCGGGCTGGGGTACAGGTGTATGGGGCCAGCCGGTCCGTCCGCCGGCCGACCGGCCCGCCCGCATTCCACAAAACCGTGCATAATCCCAGCATCCAAAGGGGGTCGCACGTCCGACAATGACGGCGCCGCCCTAAAATTGGACCCAGCGGAGAGGGGCGCCGATATTTCCTGGCCACGCCGCGACGGCATTCTTGTTCAAACAAAAACGCGGCGCCCCGAGCGGCCGGCGATTTATGAAAGGGCTGGCTGGCGGCCGGCCACGGGCGGCCGTGCCCTCTGTCCAGTGTGCGTGTCCGTCCCCCTCCACCCCCGCCAGTACAGCGGCGGGGGCGCGGCCTGCAATGGGCGCCTCCGCCGGCGGCCGGGCGGGGGGCGACTGAGACAACACGGCGCCTCCCGGACGGCCGCGCCGCCGGCTCCCCCGCCGGGCGCGCCCCGCCGAATTTGAACGGCGACCTTCACTCCCGCTGGCTGACCCTTTAGGAAAAAACACCAGCGCCGGCGCCGCACGAGGAGAGGAGACTGCTCGCGCGGACCGTTGGTCAGAAGCGGTGGACGGACGGACGGACGGCGTTCAAACGGCAGTTTCTCCCCGCGAACGTGGCGAGGGTCAAGGTACGGCGCAGAAAGCACGGCCGAGCGAGGCTCCGGGGAAGACGAGCGGTCCAGCCCAGTCCGGCACCTCCCTCGACTTTTTTTATCGCCGCGATGGTCCGGCTCGGTTTATTGACCCGGTCCTGATTCGGGACAGCGCCGCTCATTGGCGCGGCCGGGGGAAATTATAGGCGCGGCGCGCGGCGGCGTAACGGTGCCTGGGCCGCGTACGAGCCACCCGCCGTCCCCTCACGTCTGTCGCGTCCGATCGCCAGAAATCTGGGCCAGCGGCGGCGCGTCCCTCTGTCGCATGCCGCCATCCCCGATCCATTAGGCGGCGGCGCGGCGTATAAGCGGCGCGCGGCGGCGTCAACAGAGCCCGGGCGCGGACAAATGGTCTGATGGGCCGAGTGGGCCAGCGGGGCGGCCGTCTGTCGATGCCCCCCCCCCCCCCCCGCCTCCGCCGGACCGGCGCGGGTGAGGAGATCGAGACGGGACAGGACATCGGCGGTGGCTGAGCTGGCTCCGGCGGCGGCTGAGCTGGCTCCGGCCCGGCACGGCGTCAGTCTCCAGCGCTGAGCGCCGTAGACAGACTTGCAACGCTGCTGAGATTCGCCGCCGGAGGCTGATGGCGACCGTCGGCCGTCCCGGATGACGCCCGCTTCCGTTGGTGACAGCGAACTGGCCCCCGTAGCCGGCGGCGGCTGAGTGATACATCAGCGGCGTCAGCGGCCGCCGCCGGCTGATGTCCGCCCGACTGACGACCGGATCTCAGTACGGCCTGTCCGCCCCGCTGACGGCTCTAGCCAGCCGTCGGCAGAAAACCCTGCCCAGCGCTCTGTACAGGCCTCCGCGGACAGTCTTCGTCCGTTCCTGCGCCCGGTCACGCGGCCCCGGACTTCTCCGCCGGCCGGGCCGCGGGGGACGCCCCCTCTCCCTCCTCCCTAGCCGACATCGCCGAGCGCTTCTCTGACCACGGGCTTGGGGTGACAGACCCGCTCCCCTCACCCTCCCTCGAAGCGGCATCATCACAGCTTTAGTTCTCACTGACCGAGCCTGGGCGGGCGGGGAGCGGCCCCCTCCTCTCCCCTGAGCCGGGCCCGTCCGCTCTGTTGCCGCCTCTCCACCTCACGCTGGGTGACGGGTCAGCCGGGGCCAGCCCAAACACGGCGGTTGCTGTCAGTGCGCAAACAGAGCCCAGTGCCCCTCCGCCCCCTTCGCGGCGGCCGCCGAGGGGGCAACCTGTTGACGACAGAGGCCCCCTCCGCGGTGTCCAGATTACACATTCACATGACCCGCGGAGCACACAAGTGCTGTCCGCTGGAAGCGCGCGCAACGTTTCTCTGAAGTGCCTGCGCCTGTCAGCGCACCAGGAACGGCAGCCACTGCTGACGCAACAGCGAATGCATGACAAACACTGGAGGCTCCAGGCACTTCCTGTGAGGCGATTGCCACAGGGATGAGCGGCAATCACTACAGCAAGGAAGACGTCAGGACATTCATTCTGCAGTTGTGAGCACCGTAGTTCAGCCCGACAGTTCAACAGCGGCTCATCTTCCAGCTTTACGCTGTACCGTGTGTGCGCGGGACGATTACTCGCAGAGGACTCGTCGTCGGGGCTCTACGGCACACTCAGCTGGCGAGGCTGTCGCCTGTGGCCTGCCTCTTACCCTGACAGGGCGGGCCGGCGCCGCGAGAATTTCAGACCCTGTTTCTTCGGTTTCCCAGATGCGCAACTAAACAGACACCTGCACTGCAGGAACCCCTATCCACGGCTGCCTTGCGTGACCGATCGAAATCGCGCATTCCCCTTCAAATCGCACGCCTTCCTTCCCACGCATACCTCCCCGAGCCGTCATTCCAGCGAAAGTGGAGGCTGCGCAAGGCCTGCGCGCCCGCGGCTGGTGTGCGTGCCGGCGCCGCTGCGCTCGGCACGCCCCGGCACCAGCGCGTGCAGAGCCAGCCCCGGCGGAATGCGCCGCGCCCTCGCGCGGTCTACCGGCCGGCGCGCTGTTTTCTCGGCGAGACCGGACGGTCGGCGCGGGGCGCGCGCTGTTTACCACGCAAATAGCGGCCGGTGGGGGTGCTGAGACGCAGCCAGCCGTCGCTCGAGCCGGACGCGCCGCCAGCGCCACCTGGGAGCGCTCCAGCAGAACGGCCGTCCGCCTCGAGCCGAGCCGAGCGGCCCCCGCCGCCGGAAACAGGGCCGGAGCTGGCAATCAAACGGCCGCTCGAGACGGAACGGCCGGCCGGCCGCCATACCGGCCCACAGCACGTGCTCCAGGTGTGGTGAAGCTCCACTTTTTCTGAGAGATGCTCTAAAAACGGACACTCAAACACAGAGCGGAACGCAATGATAGGGACAGATAGCTGGGGTACTGTTCAGATAAACCGACTCCCAGGGAAGACGCCTTCCAAAGCATAAAACAAAGCGCTGAAATACAACGTGACTTTTCGAGTGCGATGTTCAAAACACCGACCGCTCGTAAAACCGCTTGGGATCATTAACACCACCAATAAATAGCACACAGCGGCACATTAAAACAACACTATGTCAAAGAACTAACACGACGACGCACAAAACCGATTGGTTGACGAACGCGATCAGGTTCATGGCCGGGTACCCATCCACCTAGGCATGACATGGAGCATATCATTGTATTATTGTATTTTGTATTCCTTTATTCTTTTTTATTTTCGTATTTGGGTGCCCCGGACGCTGGCTTGTTGTCTGTGACTACGCCCCGATGATTTCAGCCCCCCCCCCCCTCCCCTGCAGCGAGGACAGCATCGGTCTGGAAACAGCTGGAGGCACAACTTTCTCACACCTCGGGGGCGAGGTGAATGCATGCAGCCGTAAATTCCTCGCGTTCCTGGGCAGGACCCGTACAAAGGCCCGGCAACGCATCGCTGTGAGGCGTGTTGAGCATGCTGTCAGCTGATGATAAACCCCGACACGCCTTGTTTGAAGCATTGCGTGCAAATGCCACAGCAGATATCGTCTGCCGACAGCTGATGATCACGGGATGCCCCAGACGTGGGGCGCAAAAAGGCGGAAAAAGGCCCGCGCCGGCAAGGTTTCCTGATAACGCTGATGGCGTCGGCAGCCTGGCGGTGGTGTTCAAGAGCACTGATGTCCATGGACTGTCCAGTACAGATACCCAACCAAGGAGCATGGAGCCCGCTTGCTGGAAAGAGAGTGTAGAGGACAGAGGGCAGAACTTCACAAAATACGCGACAGTCACGCGGGAGAAGTGTTCGGCAGGGCAGGGCAGGCAGCGCGGCAGTGACAGCACGCAGTGACAACAGGCGGTGACGGCAGGGCAATGGCAGCAGGCAGTGACCACAGGCAGTGACAGCGGGCTGTGACAGCAGATAGTAGAAGCAACCAGTAACCGTAATAACCATCCTCACGGGTTATTATCAACTCTGACGCCAACCGAGCAGCCCGAGCAAACACCAGCCCCATGTGATAAATTGTTCGGCGCTAAAGCACCGTCACAAGGCACAAAACACCGCCCAGCGCCCGTTTGAACGGAGGTCCGCAGTCCGCAGTTGGAGCGAGCGCCCGGGGGCGGGACGAGAGAGCCGCTAGGCTCCGGGCCCCAGAGAGCCGGGTACAGTACTCCTCACACCGCCTCCCGGCCGGCGGCCACGCCGCCCCGGCTACAAACAGCCCGGCCGCCGATAACATTCAAACCGCGAGGCGAAGGAGCGAAGGAGCGGGCGGAGGGGGGGGCGATCAGGTGCCGCCGCCGCCGCGCCGACCCATCACCACCACAGCCATTAATCAGGACCACTTTAAGCAGCGAGCGCGGCCCTTCGATGACAACGCGGGAAATCTATGCCTAAATAATGATACATCTCTCTCGGCCGGCGGCCGCCGGCCTGCCGCCGGGCTCCTGGGCGAGCCGTGGGAACCCGTCCTTCGCGGCGGGGAGAACAACCCACCAAACGCGCCGCCGCCTCGGCCGCGACACGTCGGCGTCTGCCCACCGCGGCCCATACGTCGGCGCGGAACACAACCCACCAAACGCGCCGCCGCCTCGGCCGCGACACGTCGGCGTCTGCCCACCGCGGCCCACACGTCGGCGCGGAACACAAGCTGGCGTCGTCGCGGGGACGCGCGCCCGCTGACGGCGTCACGGCGCGTCACTGGCGTCACGGCGCGTCACTGGCGTCACGTCGCGTCACGGCCGTCCGTCGCGCCGCGCGCGCTCGGTGACCAGATGGGACCGCGCACAGGAGAGGTTCCCGCCGACCGGACAGGCCACTCCGTCCCCGGCCGACAGTTTTACCGCCCCCTCGCCGCGGCACAATGACGTGGCGACCTTTGCCCGCCGCCGCCGCCGCCGCCGCCGCCGTCCGAACCCGACGCTCTCCAGCGCCGCCGTGCCGTATGTGTACCGCCCTCTGTGCCTGTGTGCTGGGAGGGGGGCCGGTCGGTGGACGGGGGCGGGAGAAGCGTCGGGGCCTCGGGTACTGGCGCACAGGTGGGTGCGTGTGTCTCACGCGTACGTGCCGACGCCGCTGCCGGCGGCCGTTGAGACGCGGCCGGCGCCGCTCGGCCCCCTCCAGCGAGGTGCACCGCCGGCCCGGGGGACGCCGTGGCGGGGGGGGGGGGGGGCGCCGCCGCCGCCGCCGCCGGCCCAGCTGTGCATCCAGCTGTCCGCCGCCGATGGCCGTCGATCGATGCTCGCGGCGCGTCGACGGCCCGCACGCGCCGCCGACGCGCCGTGCCGCCACGCCGGCCGACGCGGGCCGCTCCAGTTTTGAAAAGCGCGCCACAAACGGGCTCGGCGTGGGGGAGCGGGAGCTGGCGCCGCCAGTGCAACACGTCACCACCGACGTCAGAGTCGCGCGGTGAGGAATGGACGCGGTGCACTCCAGCCGCAGAGCCACCCGTGTAGCCAGCAGGTCTTGGCCAAGGAGAATGCAAAAACCCCGGTCGAAAGCTGGGCGTGAAGGAGAAGCAGCGGTCAGTGATTTACCCAGTACCGGCAACGGGAACGGGCCACCTACCCATTGCAATGGGTGAAATGACTTGGGTGAATTCGACACGATGAACGCGCGAGGCGAGGCCATCCATCCTACTAATGGGCGACAATAGGATGCAGTGTCGAGCGTCGCCGGGTGTGTTCCAGCCATCCCGGCACCGGCGGCCACCGGGCGCTCCGGCGTGGCGTCGCCGGGTGTCTTCCAGTTATACCGGCACCGGCGGCCACCGGGCGCTCCTGCGTGGCGTCGCCGAGGTGGCGGCCGGACAGACCGGGCCCGGAGGACCGCCCCCAGCGACGCCTCGCCCCCGGCCCATCCGGCCGGCCCGGCCACCGACCGTCCGCTGACCAGCATTGAACCAGGGACCTTGGGAGCCAGCTGCTCGATCAGCCGGCGGGCGGCGATTAGGCCAACGGCGACAACCGGGCGGCCGATCGGCGCCGGCGTTCAGGCCAGTCAGCTCAGCCGTCAGTGCCGGCACCCGGGCCAGTCAGCTCAGCCGTCAGCGCCGGCACCCGGGCCAGTCAGCTCAGCCGTCAGCGCCGGCACCCGGGCCAGTCAGCTCAGCCGTCAGCGCCGGCACCCGGGCCAGTCAGCTCAGCCGTCAGCGCCGGCACCCGGGCCAGTCAGTGCGGCCGATCGGCACCGGCACTCGGGCCAGTCAGTGCGGCCGTCAGCGCCGAGAGCGCGGCGGACGAACGGCCGAGGGAGGACCGATGGAGCAGGTCGGCGAGGAGGCACGGAGAAGGAGGAAGGACAGCAAGGGGGACGAAATGACAGTATCGCTGCAAGGCGAAGACGACATCAAGAAAAGCAGTGGACAAAACACGGAAGGGAAATGTAAAACGAAAAGTTTTAAACGTAAAACAATGGTTGGTAACAAGGAAACAAGAACGGGTTACACATCAAACGGTTCGCTGCATGAAGGAAACACGCATGTCTCTGTTAAAGGCAGAGGGAGAGATCACCCGGCCATGGGGAACAGGTCACCAGCCGGCCGTGGCTCGCTCGGAGCAAGAGATCACCCGGCCACGGGGAACAGGCCACCATCCGCCCGTGGCTCGCTCGGGGCAAGAGATCACCCAGCCATGGGAGACAGGTCACCAGCCGACCGTGGCTCGCTCGTGGCGGATGAGGCGAGGTCGGTCCTCAGGACAGCCAGTGGCTGAGCTGCGGCCCAGTACAGACCCCCACGGCAAACCAAGTCGACGACGAACGCAAACGTCGGGACAGCATTTCTCGGTCCGCGACAGGGGTCGAGTTTTTACCCGGCATTCTTAGCATTCGGCACAAAAAGCCGTGCTGTTAGCGCGCCGCCGCGGTGTTAATGGGTTCAGGGGCGGCTGCGAAGCCGCGCGCGGCCGGCGGCGACCGGAGTCTCGAAGGAGGCGCCGCTCCGCCGCCGGAAGAGGGGCCGGCCGCCACGTGTGTAACGACATCCGGCCGCGGGGGTCCGCGCCACCGGCGCACACCGGCCGCCACTAACAACCTCCGGCCGGGGTCGCCGCCCCCGCGCCAGCACCGTTGATAGACGCACAACGGCGGCGGCGGCGGCGGCGGCGGCGGCGGCGAGACTGCGTTCATGACACGCGGTGGAGGACAAACCGCCGAGGGGGGGGGGGGGGAGGGTCCGATCAAATCGCCACGGAAGCTAGTAGGGCCGGCGTCACGGTTTCTGCAAAGTTCCCCGCCAATTGGTCCAAGAGGCGCGCGGCGTTCCGCACGGATTGGCCGGGCCGCCGCGGCGGAAGTGTCCAGTCCGCACCGTTTCCGCCGCGGCGCCGGCCATCGCGCCGCACAGCACCAGCCTAATTAAGGCCAGTTAGGCAGACCAGTAGCAATGCGCCGGCCGGCATCTGTCATGCGTGGCCGCGCAAACAGGCGCAGACGGCGGCCGTCCCGCCTCGCCTAGCCTCGCCCTTCCCCTCCCCTCCCCTCCGTGGCCGGCGCCGCCCTTCTGGCGGGCGGCGCGAGCGCGCGCGCGCGCCCCCCATGGGAACAGCCGGCTGCTGACCCGGGAGCCGGGTCGCCCTGCACCTGCCTGGCTGGGCGAGCACGTGCCGCGCGCCAGACGAACAACGGCACGTGCCACGCGGAGCAGCTGGCGCCGGCGCGCCGTCGTCTCCGGGCCGTCTTTGAGCGCGCCGAGCAGCTGAGAGACCGGGACGGCGAGGGCGCCGCCGGCCGCGCGCCGACGGCGGCGGCGGCGGCGGCGGCGCGCGGCAATTAGCCGCCGCCGCGACACGACAATGGACGACGGCGGCAAACGGCGGCAAAAGGCGGCTCACGGCGGCCGCCGCCGGAGGACAACGGCCCCCGGCGCCGGACGTCGGCGGCGTGGGGCGAAGACCCCGGCGGGGGCACGGGCCACGGCCAGGTGTCGCCCCGACGCTGGACTGTCCAGGTGATGCCCAAGTCGCACGCACGGCGATTACTGCGCGGCGCAGATGTCACGAACAGTCGGAGAGGGGCCGACAGGATCCCCAATCAGGGCCTCAATGACGGAATATAACGCGACATCCGGACAGTACCAGGTGTCTGACCTCCGTTCGGAGGACGAGACCTCCGTGACCTCACGCGACATCCGTGACCTCCGCTCTGAGGACGAGATGCCTCAGCGGTTGGGGTTCGATGTCCCGCCCGCGTTGAAAAGCATTCCGCACACCCGAGGGTCACCCAGTGACGACGCAACTTTGGTACCATTCACCTCACGCCGGGTGAGTCGTACATCATCACCACCATAGCAGCACAGCGCGGATCGCCGCCGTCCTGTGGCCCTCATGGTCTGAACAGCAGCTGTAAGGTCACGTCAGGGATGCGGGCGGCACATCAGGGTGCCCGCGGCATCCAGTGGCGAGTCCGCCCGGCCCTGCGGAACGAGTCGAGACGGCAGCCCCTATGCTGTCGGAGGAACTCAGGGCGCGTTCGTAAATGCGCTACCTAAGAAGCAACACCTAAACATTTTTCTGTTTTGTTTTAGCGCGCAAGCCGGCAAGTTCTCCTGTATTACCCTATGCCTCACGATCGTTTCTTATGGTTGGAAACAACCCTACTGCACACGTAAACAGATTTCCTTTAGGAGGGGGAACCAGACCTCGGGAGGGCCACTACAAGAACTCTCCTGGTGCCCTAGCACGGAGCTGCAGAATTAGAATCATAATGGATTTCCCCCTTTTCCTGGGGCCTCCTGATGTCATGTTTTGGTGTGCTGTGGCGAACAATGTGAAATAAGGCACCCTTTCCCGCGCCACAAGCCCATATGATCTCTGAGACCTATGGTGCTACAGCGGGTCACCCCTGTCCTAGAGGCCCAGCAGCGTAACTCTGTCTCTGGCAGCTTTGAGACCTCTCGCTTTCGAAGTTCTGTCGGTGTTTTTTTTTTTGGGGGGGGGGGAAGATCTCAATCATATTTCATTTCGGGCCCAACACGACCCTATATTTCTTGAGAAGGATCCGGATCCGTGCACCCTATCCCTCCCTCGCGTGCGCCTCTGCCCGCCAAGAACTGACTTATGGTATTGTTTTGCTTCGAAACCCACAGGCGGAGGCCTGCGGGAGCAGCAAGTCTACCACGCAGCGGCACCATCCACGGCCCCCGGCACACCAAAGGAACGCTCTCCGGCAGATAATCTCGGAGAACTATCCCGAGTGCTGGAAAATTCTCCGGAATGGCGTTCGACACTGCCGACACGGAAAACGGTCGCTAGCAGATAATTCTCCGACGCCAAGGCAAGACTTCCGAATAATGTTCAGAGCGTGGTTTAGACGGAGAACACTTCTTCACCGTGCCTAGAGCTATGACCGTTGGCTGTGCACGACGCACGTAAGACGGAAGCTGGGCGTTGATTTCCGGACGCGCCGAACGTAAATGGAGAAGCTTCGCGGATGATGATAGGACAGAAAAGTGTTGGTTGATTAATTAATTTTCCCTCGGCCGAACGCGCCCTTAATATCGGGGAGAGCGCCTCCCGCGCAGATATGCAGCTCGTGAAGCCCCGACACACACTGCCTTCCCCCCCCCCCCCCCCTCCCCTATACAGCGCCGGAAAACAGGGTCGGCGATTGCATCATTCGGGGACAATACGGGAGCAGGGCGGCCGGCTGGCTCGCGGGATCAGCCCCGCCGCGGAGAGGGGGGCGGCAGCCGGGGCGCGCTGGCGGGACGGCAGCGTGGGGCGGTCCAGTCAGATCGCGGCCACGGCCGGGGAAGAGCGCGCACGGGACCGGGGACCCAGGACCCGGTCCGGTCCGGCCAGCGGATGCCATTCGTCCCGGCCCGGCCCGGCCCGGGCAGGGCGGGCGGGCGCCCACTTTCACTGGCATCGACCGGTCAGCCAAGCATCTCGCGAACCCTCCGGAGTGGGGGACACAAAGGGCGCGGAACGGCACGACGCCTACCCTCCCCTCCTCCACTGGCGGACGAGGGCAACGTGTGCGGGTGAAGCATGCGCCTGATTGTAACGCCGGAGAGTATGGCCTAGTTGTACGGGATGACTTTCGCTTGAAATGAGCTCGCATCGATACTCGAATTGATCACACATACTTAAAGTGGAGTTTTGGGCGCAGGGACTGTAAACGGTCATGCAGACACATTTTACGTTCGGGGCGCGCCAGTATACCAGCACGTAGCGGCCGGCAGCAATATGTATTTCATCATAAAAAAGGGGTCGTAGATGATAATCATGCGTAAATTCACTTGACAAAGACCACGAACACTGCTACTACAGACCTTGCTGAGCATTCATACAGTGACGAAGGCAATCTCTCGTCGGCAATTAATTGTTCAACTAATGACTGCAGTGAGTGAGTTTTGTCACCACCACTTTGTTGCCCTTTCACCCAATTCACCTCGGCCGGAGCACGGTCGGGATGAATAACCATCCATCGGGCAGGCCGGCACCGGTGCCGGCCCACGAGACAGGCCCGGGATGTTTTAGGACGGTGTCGGCAAGATCGATCCGCGATAACGCCGAACCATATGGAGGAAAAGGGGCATTTGTCACGCAGCAGTCACATTTCGTCCATTTCCGAGCTGGGAAAATAGAAACGCAGGCATGCCGTACACACCCCAGGTTTTCTATCGTTTGAGCCGATCTCGGCAGGAGTGGCCACTCGGAAAAACAGACTCGGCTTTGTTTAATGAGCCTTTGGTGGTTTACCCGTGTAAGCCACCTTCGCTGCTAGCATGCCGTGCCTGCGGTGGAGTTAACGATGTTTATATTTTACTGTTGGCTTAGCCAGTGTTTGGAGATAAATGATAATAATTGTACCCACTACCTATGATTGAACAAGGCGTAAGGCGCAACAGATAATAATGTCCTAAAAGGATAAAAAGCACGCAACCCTCTTCAATACTTCACATTGAAGAGACCGTGGTTTTTCCACATGCTTTTGTGACCTTGTCATACACTTCCACAAATATGGGCCATTCTACGGAGCGCAAGTCACCGCAGCGACAAAAAAAATACGCTAGACAGCTGTCCCACCTTCCAGGCATGCTGATCGCGTTTTACGGCCGGGACCGGACGCCCCCGGTCCCCAGTAACCCCTGCCGCAAGCGAGGAAACAGTGGTGAGCGGCCACTCCTCTCGACCTGTCCTCGTCCCACTCAGTCGGCAATGGATGCCGGTGGCTTCGGTCGCGCGCATCCAGCGCCGCCGCGCCGCCCGCCGTCGCAGCGCGCCACTTTCCAGTCCACCGACGGCGGCGGCCGGCCGGCCAGCTGGCCAGTACCGGCCGTGAATTAATTGCTCCCGATCCTCCAATTTGCCGCCGCCGTCGTAATTGGCGGCGGCGTGCGTGGCGGCGCAACCGGAGCCGCGGCCGTCCCGATGGCAGAGCCGCCGATCCGGCGCGAGGAAGTGCGCCCGGTGGTCGCGCGTAACCAGAGCCTGGCCCCGCGAGACAGGACTGCCGGCCGCGCAACGGGCGCCGCCTTCATTACGCGCACGCCGCTATGTAAAACGAGTTTTTACCGCCGGCGGAGCGGCCGGACGCATTGTTTCCCATGCGCAGTGTGGCCGCGCGCCGCCAGATGTCTCTGCCGCGGTGGCCCCCGCCGCGCTCGTGCCGTCGGCGGTCGTCGCTAGACTCCCGCCAGTGTTGGCCGCGTTGTCTCGCAGCAGATGGCCAAGTGATCTGCCAAAATGAATGGGATATGCCGGCCCGTCGAGTGCATTGGCAGCGGCGTGTCTGGCTGGCCGGCGCGCAGAGGCGAGCACAGGTACACACTTCCATCTCCACACCCCGCACACACCGGGTGGAAATGTTATCCGGCCAAGAGCACAGCATGCTTGATCTCGCAGCTCGGACAAACACGGCCGACCCATCTTGAGACACAAGCGAAGCCCTCCTCCCCAGCACCGCTCCTGGTGCCGCCTTCGCATTCCTAAGGCTGCCTAAAGGACCTCGCCAGAGGGCGGGAAATTCAAATAGCATCCTCAGCTGGGATTCCGGCGGTGGCCAGGGCACCGGCACCCCAGCAGCCACCCAAGCAGCGCCGGTGACCTTTCGCGGCCTGGCTGGAGAGCACGGGGGCGGCCCGTGACCGAGGCGCTCGGTCGCGCCGGCACCTGCAGCGCCCCCGCCGGGCTTGAGCGAGGGGCTCGCGCTGTCGGGTCCGACGTCCGGCCGAGTCCCGTTACACGACGGGGCGGACCAGACCCAGACAGGCCGGCCTGCGCCATTGTGGCCTCACGCAGACAGGGTAAATGCCCCCGTCCAACGGACGACGGGGGGAGGGCCGCCGCCCCGGAATCAAGGACACCCCGGCATGCCTGCGAGCGCCCGGCAGATTTGTATCGCCGCAGATAAATAACGACACGGTGTAAATTTCCGGCGCACCTTTGTCCGCGGAGCCCCGGCGGACAGTTATGACATGGCAAGGGAGAGCAGACGGAGGGAGCCCGGGTCACACGGAACCAGCTGGCTCCAGACTCGCAAAGAAGCATAAGCTCCCAAACACGCGTCTCCTCCCGGGATCATCGTGTTTCCAACTCGCTTGGGTGCAGCTGGCGTGAGATTGTGACGCGCTCTGATCTCCTGCCACCCACAGGCATGCTGTAGCTGCCAGAATGATACAGAGACGCCAGCACTCATCCCACCACCAGGTCAGCCCTGGAACCATGATCAAACCTCCCACGTGTCGGCAGGGGGTGAGACCCGGGCGAAAGGCACGAGGCTACACGTTCTAATGCGGCATTCCCCAAAAGTCATCGTCCCAAATAAAGTCAATGGTTTACGGAATCGTGGGTTTCACTATGGTAAAAAGTCGCTGTCGTAGTAGTAAAGTACGGCAAACGTATTGTTGGAGACTAATAGCACCCAATTCGGGTCTCCAGAGCAAAAACACGTTCCGTACCGATTTTACGGTGCGCCGCGCCGAACGTAGGGCCCGGTACTCCCGGGGTCAAGAGTCGGCAGCACTCAGCCTTTCAGCGTTTGTACCGTGAAATGCAGACCACCACAGTCCTGTCACTGCCAGGAACTTGACAAACACCTGCCTTATCTCCAAATGCGCGTCCATCCTTGTGTAGTTGTGTTTTAGGACGCGTCGACTACAATGGCCACTTGAGGCGCCCAGCGCGCCCAACCTTCCTGACGTCGAGCCTTGCACCGGAACAAACCAGACGAGACACCTCCGCGGGTCAAGCCCACCCACCGGCGCACGGCCGAACCGACCGCCATCAGTAAACACCCGGGCGGACGAGCCACTGCCCGCGGCGCGCCGAGGCCGCGGGCTGACCCGCGGTCCGGCGCCGCGGACCGACCCGCGGACCGACCCGCGGTCCGGCGCCGCACGGCTCGCCGCGCCGCCGCCGGTGACCGGCCGTCGTCGGGAATGCCGGGGACCATTCAGGTCTGGTCGCCGCCGGATTAGTCGCAGCGCAGATCCGCCACCGCTTACAAAGCGATCGTAACGGTCCGGCTCGGGCCTCGCGCTTCCGGCGCGGGGCACCCCCGCTGAATGGAGACGCCGGCAGCGGGGGTCGTGTGGCCGGCGGCCGGACCCGGCACTGCCGGTCTGCACGAAAACAAGCCGAGACATCGGCGGACAGGCTCCAGCAGAGAGACAGCGCTGAACGCCGATTTCACGCGCAGACGGGGCGGCCGTTAGTAGCGGGCGATGTCCGCTGAAACAGTCGGCCTCGCCTTTCGTTGTGTGCGGAGGTGATGCCGCGCGTCCACGCCTCGGATTCACATTCCATACAGCTCAACACGTCACGTGCGAATTGAGTGTTCATTAACAGCTTGTTCCCACCACAATGATGGCGCCAACTGACTTTCCAGCCGTTATGGATGACACCGACATTTAGCACCACACTGGCTACAAAGGCCGACGAGAGGTAATTTTACGAGATTCCAATCACCACTTACAAGGTCACACCTCTCATCCCTGTGGACTATCCAGCCGGGCGGAATGAACTGAACTTATCAATCGTCATCTTTGAACGGTCGGGAACGACGGGTCGGGCCGCTGCGGCATCTGGCGCGCTCGCGCGGTTCGATTGTTAGCCACCATAGGCGCCCCAGCCGGGGGGAGGGGGACACGAGTACTGCTAGGCCACGTCCATGGGCACGTAAAATGGCGGGTTTGGCGGTTGCCGAGTCCCAACACTGAGCAAAACTTAACACGAGGCAGTTGACTGAGCATGAAGAGAACCCAACCAAAACTCCCCCCCCCCCCCCCCTGCTGGAGGAATGTCCGGTCATGGACGCTTTGGTCACGGAGAGGAACGAAAGATTACGGGTGTATTCGCAGCGACCCAGACAACAAGGAATCCATGTCGTCGACGGCACTGATGAAGTTATATCCCAAATACTCAGCGCCTTTTGGTGTTTGCAGGGACCCGGACCACGAAAATCACAAATCTTGGCGTCTTCGAATGCGCAGTTATTGTCGCAAGTCGCGCAGATGTCCACAGAAAACGTGTCGCACTACGAACACGTCCAGCAAATATTTTAAGTGACGTCACATAGAAAAGAACATTCTTGATGCGCTGCGAATACAGCCCACGTCTCGGACGGTCGCCATGGCGACAGGGACGCCGGTGGGGAGAGCCGGCGAACAACCAGAGGCAGCGCCGATCGCGGGTCTCGACAACGCCCGGTGGAGGCAGCATCATTAGCGCGCCAGGTGTTGGACACACGCGCACCGGGTGGTGGACACACTCGCCCCAGCAGCGCGCGGATCGGGGCGGTTGTCGTGGGTGTGACGTCTGCAATAACCCTCCATTGTGCCTCATACCTCCGCAGTTCGCAATTAGCAGCGCGATGAACGACCAATCGAGACAACTTGCCGCTCCTGATGCCGGTGCGCCCGCGACCTGGACAAATGAGACTCCCCACTGGCGCCACCCCTGCCACCAACAGACGGAGCAAATTACTGGCAATTTTCGAGACATCAGAGACAATAACAGCCAAGCAAACGCATAGATGACGCCGCCTTCGTCCAGGACCACTGTGACTGCCTATTGCTCACACTGCCGGTGCCACGACCAGACGACCATACCGGTGCTTACCTCCGGACTGGCCATCAAACTTGCTTTGACAGGAAGGGGGGGGGGAGGCGTCACAGCACAGATGCCGGCCCGTCCGGGGCCTGCCTTCCCAGCAGTTCATTACTACCGTGCAACGAACAACAGTCGCAATTATACATACTGTTATGGTTTCCTAGCCCGTCTAGCGGCGTTTAGGCCGCGTGCACCGGTTGGTATTACCGCTCATGCTGATTATGACAGTTTATGTTGATACGACATTCGCTGTCTGAACGCGATCGCCATCTGTTTTGAGCTGGCGCAGGCGAATCCGTAACCAGCCTCTGAGTTTCACCCACATGGCAGTGACTTCATTTCAACATCTTACCAACAGAGGAGCACCGGGCTATTGGGCACCATTTGCAACCTTAGCTATCTGCTCAGAGACTATGGATACAAGCTGATACGAAACGAAAGCCACCAAACGAAAAAGCGAGCCCGAGCACCGAAAACCGTCAAAAAATGCTCCACCAGTGACAGGGACTGATGGTTTTGATAACGTGTTGAGGAGGGGATGCGAAGGAGCAGTATGTTTACAAGCCATCAATGACCTCGCCAGCACGCATTACATCACATTATCGCATCTTTATCAACGCGCGCATCGGGGGTGGTGCTGAAATATTGTCAACGATTCTCCAGTTATGATGAACGTATATAACTCCCATACACGGTCATCGATAACGTGCAGGTGTGCTCCTTTTGTCTTGGTCAACAGTGGCCACGATAACATCCTTGGCCTTAAGTATTCACAAGGGAACAGCCATCCTTACAAATAGATGGTAAACAATTTGGTCTTCTATCCATGAGCCATTAGCATTTCTCCCCACGAATCGTCCGCCAGCACAGCCAGAGCGCGTCGCTGCTGAGTGCCGCTGCGCTGGCGGCGGCAGCAGCGCTGCCGTGCTGCAGGGCTGCTGCCGCCGCCTCAGCTGAGGCCCGCCGGCCGGTGACCACCGCAGCGGCCCGGCCCCTCGGACCGAGACTGCGCCGCACAGCACGGCCGGCGGCCCGGCGGAGCCGGTGGGGACTGACCTGCGCGACCGGGGTCGACTGCCGAGCACGGCCGCCGTTGTTGGCGTGTCCGCCTCGTCTGACGAGCCTGCAGCACCAGCACACACACACACACGGACGTTAGCGATACGGGGCCCGGCTCGGCACCGACACTGATACCCCAGCGGCGACCACAACACAGGTCCAACGCCACCACACTGAGGCGCCGTGCTTGCACTGCTTCAGCTTCCATTGCAGCCACAGCGCGATGCCATTTTGTCGAGACAGGGGGAGGGGGACTTCACAGCCCAGTTACTCAATGTCATCGGTTCCCATTTCAGCACTCTGCGTTGACTACATGTCACCAATTACGAACGCATAGACACTTTTCAAATGCGCCGTGTCGCTGGCCATCATCGCCACTGCACCACGGCCCAAAACGGCCCCTTTCAAGCTACCTTACGATCCGTAAACGCTTTATGGTTAAAACGTACCGGTGGAGCGTTGTGATTTCTGGATGCTGTGCTCGCACAACCGTGCTAAAAAGGCAATCACAATCAACACGTGTCCTTCGGGGGACCCACACCGAGTGACGTATTATTCCAACAGTTATAGTCCACAGAGTCACCGCATGCAAAATTAACAATATTTCAGGTGTTCAGGATCTGTTAATGAAGAAAACGTTTATTAGAATACACTCAGTCAGCTTTCAGAAAAAAAGAAAATGGTACGGTGCATTAATTCCATTTTAAAATTGGACACATCAAAAAGGGTTGTTTCCAAGGATGAGAAGAAATCCATTTAAAAACGCTGTTTTAACACGTTAACTCAAACATGATTCGAAGGCAAGTCATGGGTTCACAGTTCCGGTTTATGAAACTGAACCAATTCAACTTGCTCTGAAGATTGCAAGGTTCCAAACGAATTTTCAGGCTCGAAGTGAGCGATAATCAGGAATCATTGTGATATTACGTTAACCCACGTTCAGAACCCGTTTATTATGCAATATCCAGCCATTTTCGTCATAAATCCTCCGCATTTCCATGCAATACTCGAGTAAAAAAGTATTTGATCTCCCATCTCGACGATTGCCTAACATCCTCGTTTGGTCATGCCTCCAGGCTGGTTGAAAATCGGTTATTTTCAGCACACGAAAAGATTATCCCGAAAAACCAGTGGCTTGTTGAGCCTTGTTGATTATATCGACATTGAGTGAGGGGAAATTCAGTACGGACTGCGGTTGCAACGCCAACACCAGCGAAAGCTGTTAAGGTTCAAAATCCAAAGTGCATATATACATCACGGGCCAACAACATAAGCCGACAGGGGTAAAAAATGAATCCTGTTGGATAACGACGGTCCTGTACAGGATTTGTGTGGCATAAACACCGTCCTTTGGTACGAGGCCAGGAAAGCCTTAGCAGGTTAAAACTCTACTGAGCATGCTGCGAAGAAGACGGCAGCCCCTACGGCAGGGGTCCGTCATCACTAAAAGCGAGTCCTTTGGCTGACGCAGTTCGGCATCACCCTATTTTCTTCGCAGCTAATGAATGTTACATGGCCAGGATATCAGTAGAGACAAACGAACAACGGGGAAAAGAAAATCAATCAGCCAGCCAATACACTATGATTAACAGTCTATCTTTCCTTTGAACGATTCGATTCCTGTTCACCTTAGATCTCCTTCGACAGATCCCATTCTATTTCAGGCTTCACTTTTGACCTTCATCCGTAAATCATGTACTTCTCGACACAACTGCTAGCCTTGCTGACGCAAAGCAGGTACAGTTCCAAGAGAAGGAGATATTTCTTGGCTGGGACATGCGCGCCCACAGGAAGGCTCCGTTTACACTACACCTCGCGCCAGCTGGCCACGGCCGTCGACAGCCGTTGGCGCGGTCACAATCACGGTCGCATTGGCCGCGTAAATAAACACGAGGCGTGGTTGATTCCTGGGCCTGTTACAGCGCCTTTCGCGGAACACACCAGTGTGGACCGAAGGCAAAACGATAGCGAGCCTCAGTCACACGCGCACTGCTTTCATTGATGACCAGAATGAAGTGGCACTATTTCTCAGTTCATCACCTCTACCTTCTATCTGCTGGCAAGACTGGTGTTTTATGGAAAAACGCATTATTTACAGATGAAGACCAACGGTGAAGTTTGCACTTGCATGATTCTGTTGTGCTTATTGATTGTTGCAGGCAGAACGGCGGGCAGGCAGAACTCTAACAATGGCGTCACTTGGGTGCGATTGCCGTGAGTTTGCGGCAGCGTCCGTACCGTGCGAGGTGCGCCGGCCGGGCGAGACGCTGATGGAGGCGGCGCTCAGGTTGTCGGCCAGGTCTGTGATGGGCGACGGCAGCGCCGGGTCCGAGCGGGACGGACCGGCGCCGCCACGGCCCGGTCTCGGCAGCTCCAGTCGGCGGCGCAGCGGTCCGGACATGGCGGCAGACGGCTGGCGGTGCTGGGGCGGACCTGGCCAGCAGCGGCAGCGGCTCAGACAGCGGCCCGAGGGCGATGGACCATCTCGACCACCTGGGACACCGTTGGCTGCTGCCTGTGCTTTGCGCCAGGTCTGCTGGTAGTGGTTACAGGTCGTGGCACCCAACACCGGGTGGAAAGAACTCCAAGGCATGAATTTTATTATAATGCTGAAATCTACTAAATGTAAATGCTCCTAATAGTCTAGTAATCTACTTACTGTAGATTGATGTACAAACTTAAGTTTTCACTACATATTTGGCGTGCTTTACCTGATGATAGCGCGGCGGATAGTACGCTAGTGAATGCATTACGACTTTAATTTTGTATTATGTTCCGAATTTTTGCAAGAAGCCCTCAATGAATTAAATAACTTAATGGCGACGATAGCATGTGTCGCCTGTTAGCAAACCATTAAACGTATTCCATAGGGAACGACTACGAAAGTCCTGGACCGGCCAGGTTTCGAACGCACGTCCTTTCATTATGGCCACAGCTTAGTAAGGACTGTACCAGCGAAACAGGATCGTGCGCTTCGAAATTCGCAAAATTCACAGCGTACTGCGCATGAAAACTCTGACCCAATACGCCGAGGGAGTTGGGTTCCTCCAGAAAAAGTAGTCCATGGCTCCCCACGAGGTAATGAAACAATTTTTATTGAGGTAGCAGGCTCAATAAAAACTGATAGCATACAATTTCATCTTCAGCTCCGTGAAAAGCTGGTCTTTTATATCTGTCCCCTGCGAGCAAGGAAAGAAGCATGCTGGGGGACGAGCGTCCTGCCAACGTGCTTCGGCTGCGACTGGTTATGTCCGGACCACGAGTGAGTTACAGGACAGTTACAGCACTCAATCAGGGTTAAGGTTGCAGCCATTCCACTGACATAACTTAACCACACATATAACTAGATCAATCCCTTAAATAGAAGTGTCATCTTGTATCAAAATCCTGTTTTCGGAGGGCTCTAAGCTGCCACCTTTTGGGTCAAGGGCAAGCACATGTAGACTACAAACATGCTGCTGATTGCTGCAATCACAAGACCCTGGCTTCATCAGTAAACATAAGTTTGGCAATTTCACATTCTCTGGTATGCTGCAGGGCAAACTTATGTTTAACTGAGTCCATGCCACTGGATCACTGTCATCACTTAACATTTCAAATATATCTCAGATATGGGATACAATTTGGGAATGCCTAATTGCAAAGGGGCTCAAAGGCTGCAGTGTCTCACATATGCATAGCAAATTTTAAACACTGATAACTGATGCAAAGCATAATATTTTAATCCAAAATTAAGTGGTACATCATCAAAATTAAAACAGCAGTAATGAGCCAGTGGTATTTGTAAATATAGAAAAATCAATGGTGTAGTATATTTTACCATACTCAAAATGGTTATGAAATCAAAACAACTTTTCATGTCACAAGGAGATTGTCCTTGAATAATCCTTTCTATCAATCATAAATATGCAAGCTTTCAGAACAATGCAGCAGTAAGCCGACGGGTCAAGCAACAATCAATGCCTCAATTGACCATACCAAATGGTAGATGTAGCTCCCAACCTTATACAATGTCATGAAACTTAAGACACTTTGGTGTTCTGTTAATGGCTAGTATCAATATTTTTAAATATTAGCACTAATAACCACCAATAAATATCACTTAAAGCAAAAACATCCTAGACAAGAGCACTGCTATTGTACCTGGCAAAAGTGCCACTCCTTATACCTTCCGAAATCAGTGTTTGTAAGGATCCCTGTCATGATATCATGCAACCTGGCCAGCAAATAATGATAGGTTGAAAGTCAGAACTGTGGTGCCTAAATAAACAATTCAAACTCCCAGGATGAACACAAGCAAAAAATCCAGCAGTTAATACCAGCATTGCAATAAATGCGTGTAGAAATATAACTCAAATCATGTTTTAACATTAAGACAACATTCTCATGATGAATTACAAATCAGAGCACACAAACACAATAGAAGTAGAACAGAAACCAACATTCATCGGGAGGTACAGCCGCTCCATCACATTTCTTGCAACAACACACTCACCAGGAATCAAACAGAAAGTTCAAAGAGTGGAAAGCTGAAAAAGCTATGCAGAGAGCCAAAGGGTGATCAAAAATTAGAATATTTTAAAGGAAGAAGGAAAGGGGGTGGGACCAGCCGCCAGCCGCGCCGCACACCATAACGAACAGCTGAGTCTCAAATGTGGCGCTCCAGCTCAGCTGCAGCGGCGTATCTAAAAAAGTAGACAGCCAAACTTACGCCGTGGTGACATAAAGCGATAATCTGGAGGTATTCGGGAGGTCTTCAGTTCTGGCCACATCAGGACCTCCACGAGCGAGAGCAAGTGAGCTATGCTAAATCAACATTTCCGCTATTTGTGAAAGTGACAAGACATAAGCGATGAGCCTATGACTCATGACCTGTGGACGCAACCACTTGACTGATTAGGGTCTGCCCGTGGGCACGGCATTCCCTGTCAACCCCATTCCCTGCAAACAGAGGCATGCCCTGTCAACACGCCGATAGCCTGAGGACACATTTCGTGAACACAATCGCGTTAATGACCCATAACTGTATGCACTGGACCCCGTCATCTGAGCACAACATTCGATCGATGATCTTTGTTACGCAGACTTTGTAACTGGACCGATGACCCTGGCCACCGCCGCCGCAATAATGATTCGAGCTGTGCACGAGACCACTGAATAATACCATGTTTCTCTGTAACCGCAACATCGTCTGGCCTGATGTTCTTTGAAGTAAGGAAATATGCCTGCCGTTCATTATACATAACCGTATCGGCTGATGACTCGTGCCACATGCGGCGGGCATATACGGTGCAGTGGGTATTCATACCACCTGCGCTCTGAACACAAACGGATCGTCATGGGTGTGCCAAACTAGGTACTTACTAGGTCCTTAACGACGCACTCAGCTGCTGAGGCAATATGATATCCCCTACCTCTCCGCCGGCAGGTAGAGCGGGTACCGCGGAGAATCGAACCCCGTACAGTTAGCTTCCTTAATGCGTAGCCTGACCACTACGTAATTGGTGATCGTCCACACTCTGCGCTAGAGGCGCACCAAAGGATCCTCCTCGCTCTCAGGCCCGCATTTTTTCATTACAGAGGACTCCCTGCAGGAAGTCAAAATCGACGTGATGTACACTTATTAAGTCCCCCATCCCACCCTTTTCAAGAAATGTTCCACATTTGAGGATATTGAGGCAATCATCAATTATGATGAATGCAGCCCGCTTGTAGCTATTGGTTTGCTTTTAGGTGCTCAAAACCACTCCAGACAACATAGTTTTACTATTCGGTAAATACGTTCCTCAATACATCATCGCTTCATTACGTCATGGGGGTCTTTACTACGTCATGCCGCAGCCAGGCTGACTGTGAGAATCGTCACTGTAGCGGACGGGCTGACTCACTTGTAGTAATTCAACTTGCCGAGAGGTGGCGGTGTGTGGATGATGTGAGTTTGCATAGCCGAGTATTGGCTGAGGGCCAACTTAAGTCCGTTGATGCTAGTAATTGTGCTGACGCACACCAGAGACAGATTACTCGATAATGACAGTTGCCTTTAGCAATGCATGGCTAATGAGATCGCAGCATTCGTATGACGTTTCTATGGCGTCATCATGCCCGGATGATCTTGAAATAGCCTGCACAAGTTCGCGGCCGTCAAGCTCAGAAACCAGAGAGTATTAGGCCTTAAAAGGGGCAGGTCTGTGAAGTGCTCTGAACGATCTTCAGCACAGCTCCTTTCTCCCCTGTACGCACACCACTTGCCTATAAATAATAATATGCAGGATACAATCCATGCATTGCTGACCTATTTCATCTTAACACGTCCACTGCACTCGTTATACCTGCGGCCACGATTGATGGATATGGCTTGAGCCGAAGGCGGTGAGCGCATCCATTGCCTTAAATCTAACAAGTCATGCGCTCGCAGGGTCACATAAATCAAATCGGCGCCGTAAGGCAAAAACAGAGTTATTTTGCAGCCAAATAGCCCTGAGACGGCAAAATCACATGTACATGGCCACACCATCCACGCACGACAATGAGCATTTTTAATTGGCTGCTGCAACTTTCAAAAGGCAGGCGAATCATCGCTGCATCATCACTCGATGAGGCAAAGCATCACCTAACAATGGCTAGCCCGCCAACATTGAGTGGTGCGCTGTCAGCGGGTTGCATGTGTAAATCGACGCTGTCGGCCGACAACAAAGCTACGGAGCCGATCGCCCTCCTACAGGGGAAATCTATGCACATGGTCACACCTTCTGCGTGCGACAATCATCATTTTTGTCGACTGCCGTAGCTGTGCAAATGCTCGCTCCAGCCAGCCCACAGGCACTGAGTGATGGGCTGGTAAGGGGTCAACCCAACCAGGTGGATGCAGTCTGTCAAATACAGATGCTGTATGCCACCTAACACCCCGCACTCTCGTATCTCTCTCCACCTAATAACAGCTATTCTTAAAAGCCTGCTGTCGGTTCTCCACCCCAGTGCAGGCCGACCGGCCGCATTCAGCACTGCGCTGTCATTTGGTCATATGAATAGCATTGGTGCCGGTGTCCGACATCAAAGTTGCCTTGTCAACCAATAAACCTCCTACTTTGCTATACCATGTAAACGGTTCCACCCTTCGGGGGCGAAACTGCATGGTTTGCATTGGTTGCCGTAAATTTGCAAATCACCACTCTGACCGGAATACCAGTTGTGAGTGATGCGCAGTAAAGGATTCACACAAATAAAATGGAAGCAGCTAGAGAACGGCGATGTCATGGTGTCGAATAATAGCTCACTCATAGTGTCACGACATGCACACGGTCGTGCCTTCTGGAAAAGCCAAAAATGAATTTTTATTTGACTGACAAGGCTTTCAAATGCCCGCTCAACAGCAAGGTGTAATGCGTTGTTAGGCAGTCCACTGAATAAAGGGGATGCGGTAGGCCGGCAGTGAGTTACGGTGTCAGCTGGTAGCCCTGCTGCAGTGGTATGAAATGTACGCAGTAGCAACCGTCTTGGGTAATTGTAAGCATTTTTAAAAGCTGTTGTAGATTCGCCGCCACATCCGAAGCCGGCAGGCAACATTCAGAGATGCGGTTTTAGTAGGTTATATGAGTGAATGCGGCGACGTGTGCCGAGAACAAAGTTACGGTGCCCACGGATAGCCTCTGGCAGTGCTATCACATGTACACGATCGCACCCTTCAGGCCTTGAAAACAAGTACTTTTTTTTGATAGTCGTAACTTTGCAGATGCACACTCCGACGAGCCCGCCAGTGCTGAGTCATACGCTGTCAGTTGGTGAGGTGAAGCAAGCTCGGTGCCGTCGGCCGACAACAAAGTGGAAGTGCCAGGCGATAGCCCTCTCACAGTGCTGCCAGATACACACACTCGTATACTCAAGGGAGGAAAACAAATTATCTTTAACTGACTGCATTCGGCCGAGGATAATTGTAGTGCCAGCTGATGGCCCTCCCGCTGCGCTAATGAGTGCACAAGGTCGCACCGTGATTGAAGGGTCTTAAAAAAGTATGCGGAATGCCCACGACCACGAATAAAGCCCTCCACCCGCATTTAGTAACGCCCTGTCATCTGAAGAAAATCTGTGGTCACATGATTGAAATCGAAGCCTTTAGCCGACAGCGAAGTCTTAGTGTCAGGCTACAGCCCTCCGACGGTGCCATCATCGGCACACAGCCGCACCCCTCGCGCATGAGAAGAAATAATTGAAATGGACTGCCGCAACTTTACAAATCCATGTTCCGGCCAGCCTGCCGCCATTGCATAATACGCTGTCAGGGGATCAGAACAATGAAATGGATGAGCCATCCGAAAAGGACGTTACGGTGCCAGCTGATAGCTTTCTCCCAATGCTATGAAACGCTCACGTCCTCACCCTGCGCGTGTCAATGCAAGCATTTCCAAAAGCCCGCTGTAAGCTTACTACCACGCTCCAGGCCGGCCAGCCCGTTGAGTAATGCGCTATCAAGGTGTCCCAGGAGTCCTATCGGTGCCGTCGGCCTCCATCAAGGTTATGGTGCCAGTTAATAGCCATCCGATAGGTGTTTATGTATGCACACAAACTGTATGCATGTATTTGTTGGATGTGCACACATTGATGTGTACAATGTATACACTCTCTACGCGAACGACAAAACGACTGTCGTAAGTTTCAAATGCCCCCTCGGGTAACACACCAGCATCAAGTAATGTGTTGTCAGGGGTCGACCCGGTAAAATGGATGTCATTACGATACGATGAATATCGTTAGACGAGGCTGCAGTGCCAGTTGATCCCCCGCGGTGCTACCAAATGTACACGCTTACACCCTTTGCGTGTGAATATGTAAAGGCTGACACATGTGTGACACAACGACTCAAGCCGGCTGTCCGCATCGAGTGATAATTTGCTGTTAGGAGTTGCATGAACAAATCGTTGCCTTCGGACAGCAATGTTACGTTGCTAGCGGATATACACGCCAAAATTTCCTCATTTAAACAGGGTCGCACCTTCCGCGGATGCTCATGAGTACTTTACTCTGACTGACGCATCCAGGCAGGTACACACACCAGCTGGCCGGTCAGTTGAGCGATGCGCGGTCAGATGGTCCAACCAATGAATGGATGCCGTGGGCCGACAACGCTGCTGCAGTTCCAGCTGACAGCCCTGCCACAGTCCTGTGGAATGCACACGACTGTAACCTTTCACCGTAAATGTAACCATTTTCAAAAAGCTGCCGTATGTTCGCCATCTCGCGTCAAGTCGGCCATCCGCAGTCAGTAATGCAGTGTTATGTAGCTTAAGTAATGTAGCTCTGTGACAGTGCTACCGTATGCACATGGTCGTAGCGTCCATGCACGACAATCGGATTTGTAACTGCTGTAACTCTGCAATCCTCGCCCTGTCCGGCAAGCCTAGCATCCAGAGATGCGCTGTGAAAGGGGAAGCTGAATAAATGGATGCCATTGGCCACCAATGATGTTACTGTCCTAGCCGAGACCCCCGCTTCCGCGCTATGAAGTGTACGCGACCGTAGCCTTCGCGCGCGATTAGAAACATTTTTTTAACGCTACCGCATGTTTGCCTACTCGTCGGCACAGTCCGACGGAATTTAGCATTCTGTTCTCAAGGGGTCATATGAATACGCCACTTGGCTAATTTTGGAGGGCCCATTCGTAACTCGGAAGCATTCTGTTCTGGATAAGGGGCCCTTTTATGGAAAAGGAGGTCTCGTTTTAGAAAAGCAAACCCTAAGCTGAATAATGAGAAGACCCTCATTCTGGGTGTTTTAATTGTCGACATTGATTTACTCTGATACACCCTCGGTGCCATACCCCCCCCCCCTGAAATAGGCAATGCCTATCATCCACCCCCTCCCCTGCGAGGAGGTCCCATTTTGCACAGGATGCCTCGTGGAAAATCCGTCCCAACTCAAAATCCGTGACGCCGCCTTTGATCGTACGCACGCTGTTACACCATCTTCGCACAGAAGCAAGCAGTTTCACCTGACTGCCGCAACTTTATAAGCCGCCGCTTCAGCTGACTGGTCACTTTTGAGCAATACCCTGTCAGAAAATCAACTGAACGATATCGCCGTCGTCAGCCGTCAGCAACAGCCGGGTGACAGACGATCGCCCGACAGTTCTTTTTAGAATACCTTCAGATTATCGCTCTCTGTCGCGGTAGAAATACAGACGGTCTACCGTTCTAGATACCCCGCATGAGCTAACAATTCCGAGTACGTGCCAAACCACACATGTACAGACCACTATAATCGGAGATACTACATGAAATATTGATAAATAATCTAGGCTGATGTCTAGGGAGGAAAAGCATAGGCAGCTATTGCCGTTAAGTATCGGTGACGGTCAATGCCGGTGACTCATTTTTTTGTGGGGACCGGGACGGGGTTTAGCCATGGGTGACCCACTTCAAACTGTACTCCGGAGTTGTGCGGTTGAACCTTTCAAACTTCTGGTTGCATGATGACCCTAAATTTATGCCAATAGTGCTTCGTCTTTCTCAATTGATACCATGTTAGGCGCCTATCATTTATCGGTGGTAGCTGTAATTTAACAAGAACGTTACCAGTAATTCAACTATTATTTATGGGTTTAGGCGTCTGTGCACGTCATACATACATACATACATACATACATATATACATATATACATATATACACACACATACATATATATATATATATATATATATATATATATATATATATATATATATATATATATATATATATATGATGCATCAAACACATCCAATTTTAATTCCCCGCGACCGCATAATTACCGATTTTCCACCAACGCTCTTACTCCCAGTTTGTATTCGGTAGAGAACAGACGTAGCATAATTGTTTTAAATTTGTTCCAACTGCTTTCAATTAAATAAATTAAGGCTCGTTTCTCTAACCGCTGTCCCGTTAACTAAAAGCTTAGCTTAAATTTGAAAGAACAGCTGTTTTACAACCTGTTGTAACCGTTCCGAACGCGTTTGTTCGCAATTGGTACCGAGGAGAGTGCAACGTAAAAGCCACACAGGCTGTGGGCATGACGGCCGAAGGTCTGTTAAGACCGTGGTGTCACAGGCAGCGAATGTCTTGGAATGCAACGACCTGCTTACGAAAAGCGCATGCGCCAGGATGAAGCCATTGGTAGAGATGTCCTTCTGCGGGTGGTGCGTTGGAATCCGGATGGTTTTCAAAACATGTGCCTGAGCCATGCTTTTATAAATCTGAATGTACAAGTATTCCAGAGTCTCTGACCCGTAGGTAAACATTGAGTGAATAAACGGACTGATTCTTAGCTGGCAGGACCAACAATTATGGCTATTTTTACCTTTGACGTACCTAACGGATGTTTCAAAACGAACAGTTTTTAAGTAATTCGTAATAAACACCATTGCATGTTTTACACCAAAAAGCGCAAGCTATTGCTCGGAATATCTGAACACTTTGGTGCTTATTGGTTTTGTGCTACCAAAAATAGGCTCCCCATTTTTTTTTGCCGTCTTTGAAACTCGAATTCCGTCAACGAGCGCACGACGAACGACGAATCCCCGACCTACATGACGAGCATACAACCACCCGCGTCGATATGATCATCCTGCTACGTCTACGATACACTAGGAAAAGTGCATTCACACGATTTTTAAAGCCCAACAGCGTGCTGCAGTTATCGCCACATTGTTACGAGACTTCGAATGGTCGAGTCAGTCGGGTATGCATATTTGGTTTAGGCATCGGACTGAAATAATAAAAAAGGCTCGAGCATCGCCGAAGTGGGATTGGTCGTTTGGTAGTGTCAAAAGTCGGGCCTACTGAATAATACGACAGTGAGCCACTGTTCTATAATGCTATAACAGTACGCAGGTATAGCCTTGTTATGGTTAATCGCACTTGTAAAATGATCGATATCACTATTAAAAAAGAAGCGATTTAAAAAAGCTGTGGCACTAGGGACCAAGTGGTGTAAATAAACAGCTCAGCATTGCAGGGCCTGGCTCAACATTTGGAGAAGAGAAGGGGGAGGGGGGAGGGTGACATGACCCTATAAGGAGGTACTAAGTTCCCCATACGCAGAACAACTGCCGGAAGGTTTGGGGAAGGCCTTTCGCGACGAAAATGGCGAGTGCGCGCTCCGCCGTTTGCAGCGCAAAGAGCTTCCCATTGAGAGAGTTCCCGTATAGTGAATTTAGTTGGTTTTTCCATAGCGTTACAAGACATGTGAAGTACGTTTAGCGTTTTCTTTTTGTTGTTGTGAGATTTGATGCTTCTACTTGCCTCAACAAAACGTAGGCATGCACACGCATTCCTCAATTCATCACCTCTCAGGTTGTGGGGACAGTCCCCACGTTCTGAAAGTTGTGTGGAAAAACAGTCCCCACGTCCCCCACGGTGTCGCCGCCTCTGGTGACGATAAATAATTTTCGGTATTTTTTTGTTTTTGCCTGGTAAGAGATGAATAATGCTGAAAAGGTATGTCAAATATGCTGCGCGTGAAGGTCCATGCGAAATATCCATGGCCGTGCGGATAATTAGAAACGTTTAATTTGATTATGACCTAGTGTTATCGCAATAACGCGTATAAATCTCAACAACCATTCAGGTGGAGAGAGTGCAGCAAACGCCGGTGTGAAGATTTGGGAAACGCCGAATAAACACGATTAAAATCAGCTACCCGCCCCAATACGTTCAAAGTGCGTTTTGTTTGAGGCTCGACCAACTATTTTCAAGCGATAATGGAACAGGAAAAACATGATCGGAGGATGATTATTTGGGCAAATGCAAGGGCTGCACAAGAGTGGTGACCGGAAATAAAACCACGCCATTGATGGATTGACATATACACCAATTTAAGAAATAAAGCACCTGTTCGTCTATCAGAACACGCTGAAAGCATGTCGCTGTGTTTTTTGTTTTTCGTTTTTGCTCCCAATAAGGGGAGCAACAACATTGGGGAAACAGGAGGCTCAGTCGCCCTCCACCCTGCTGGTAGGCACGAGAGAAGCAAGAGTGTGTTTTTGTCCCCTCCAGTTTTTGAAGGCCCCTTTTTATCAAACTAAAGGCTACGCAACTTCTTTTATACTACAACAATTCGAATCAAGGAGGTTCTCTTAACTAGGCTAGAGAGAAATCAATATGGCTCAGAACACCCTTTTCTACATCCAGAGGCCCGTTTTCTGGACCATGTGGACACCATTATGAATAAGGTAGCCCATGCTCTAGATTGGAAGACCCAATGTTGTGTTAGGCAAGCCACTTTGCTGGCTCAGGCTGGCTTTACGGGCTCAATTGTCGACATTTATTACGGTATACGGTACATGCCACCGAATACGGTACATGCCATGGTGTTACAAAGGATCACATGCGGCCAGTAGTGCTCCTCTTGGATATGACCCTGTGCAGGGGCCCGTCCTATAAGGAGACTCCTTATCGTGCCCTCCTATGAGGAGGCCCTTTATTGTGCCATCCTATGAGAAGGCCCCTTATCGTGCCCTCCTATGAGGAGGCCCTTTATTGTGCCCACCTATGAGAAGGCCCCTTATCGTGCCCTCCTGATGCCCCTTATCGTGCCCTCCTGATGCCCTTATCGCGCCCTCCTGATGCCCCTTATCGTGCCCTCCTGATGCCCCTATCGTGCCCTCCTGATGCCCCTTATCGTGCCCTCCTGATGCCCCTTATCGTGCCCTCCTGATGCCCCTTATCGTGCCCTCCTGATGCCCCTTATCGTGCCCTCCTGAGGCCCCTTATCGTGCCCTCCTGAGGCCCCTTATCGTGCCCTCCTGAGGCCCCTTATCGTGCCCTCCTGAGGCCCCTTATCGTGCCCTCCTGAGGCCCCTTATCGTGCCCTCCTGAGGCCCCTTATCGTGCCCTCCTGAGGCCCCTTATCGTGCCCTCCTGAGGCCCCTTATCGTGCCCTTCTGAGAGGAGGCTCCCTATCGTGCCCTCCTAAGAGGAGGCCCCTCATCGTGGCCTCCTAAGAGGAGGTCCCTTATCGTGCCCTCCTAAGAGGAGGCCCCTTATCGTGCCCCCCTAAGAGGAGGCCCCTTATCGTGCCCCCCTAAGAGGAGGCCCCTTATCGTGCCCTCCTAAGAGGAGGCCCCTTATCGTGCCCTCCTAAGAGGAGGCCCCTTATCGTGCCCTCCTAAGAGGAGGCCCCTTATCGCGCCCTCCAATCTCAAAATCTGTGACGCCTCCCTGCCCCGTATACCATTCTGTTTGCCATGCTGGGAGGTAACCAAGGAGAGCGCAGAGTTGTGGAACCCCCGCGGTTTGTGGCTAACACAACGTGCCTCTGAATGGAGTCAAGATAAAAGCCAAGCAGCTGAATGTACACGCACGCAACTCTGTATCAGTAGAATGTTCTACCGCATTGATAAGAATGTTCGTACGCTAGCCACGAATAATAGTTTATGAGCTTGCCTCTTATTGAAGAAATTCTATAAGAAAATTGCTTTCTTCTATGAGAATACTATCTAACTTTTCAAGAAGGCTGCTTTCCTCTATTCGAAGACTGTCTTCCATGAAAACAACTTCAGTAGAGGTCCAATAAGATTGCTCCAAATACGGCGCAGCTGCTTCGTTTTCCTTGCGCAGCTATTTCATTTCCTCCTGGACTTTCTGGTCGGTGTGGTGGGCTGTCTTGCAACGTGAGTGCGTGTCTAGTTGAATTTCGTAGTTCATTGGAGATATTTTGAGGTGTGATTTTCCTGAAAAATATTGCATTGGTACTCAGACACTTTCTTGTCCTGAAATTCGGAAAACCTTTGTAAATGTGTGCACAGGCGATACTGAAGGGGCTGGATATTCTTGTTCATGAGACCTGCCATATCAGGAGTGGTTACGAATTACTGGTACTATCTATTTAACATCCAGAATACACATCTGTATGAATGCCAATTAGTCCTAATTAATCAAATAATAAAACAAGGGAGAAAACTACTTTTATTGTTACTAAGGTGGCACCAGCACAAATAACTGTCACCTTTGGGTAAGGCATTGAGGTACATTAAACATTTTTGTTTATGGTGTCACTTTTTAGCCAGAACAATAGCTATGTTATGTGCGTGTGGTTTGGCTTTCCTACCAATGGAGTCACACAACATGCTACCTTACTTTTGAAAATGTTCAATTGGATTTATGACATATTTCAAATCTTTCAGTAAAACACAAAGAGAAAAATTTGGTCAAGTACTCATACCTGGTTGAGCTGAGAATCTGTCATAGCCATCGAAGTTGCATAACATTTCCATGCATGCAAATCTCTTTCTGAATGGGTTTATGATTTTGAAGTGCTATTACTGTAGTTCACCTGGCAGGAATTGTAAGGTTTTTATAAAATGGGCTCTGTTAGCATATGGAGAATACACCAATTGTATTTACAATAGTTTCATCTATGGGGAAAATAAGCTTCTCACATGTATAAGCTCAGTTTTTCATATAGTGACATTAACTTCATAAATCTAGCATGCCTTTTATGGAAATACAGAGCTCAGCTTACAATGTATTGCTGGGAAGGCCTTATTCAGCAGCTTTGAAATTTTTCAAGTGATGTTTGTGCAATATTAGTCCTGCCTTTTGTAATGATGGTAATAAGGTCCTGCCCATTATGCATTTGGATTGTAATTGAGCACTGTTTTTATCATGATTCATGTTGTTACATCTAGGTACCTATGGAGAGTTTGAAAACATGCTGCATGCCTCATGTTCATAAATTTTTTAACAGCACAAGCAAAACTTTTGTGAAAGGCTTTGGAGGTGTTTAGTTTAAGCACATGGTGTGACCCCTAAGTGATTTTGATTTCTTTGTTTCAGGAATTGACTCCTACCACACATAAAAATGCTCAACACAGGGTGAGAGGTTTTACTGTGTTATCATGTTAGGTGACTGTGTATTCCATAGCAGTGATTCTTCATCATTAGTGTGCCTATGGACATGTCTGTATTAGTTTGTCATTACTATATGTGCATATGTTTCTCTGGGTTCCCTGCTTTATGTAAAAAGTTATGTACATACTTGATGCATTGGATAGCTGTTTTTAAATGCCAATGCAATAGGCTGTTTTCAAGACATTCAAGTAGAAATTTAGATAGATGAATATGTGTCATGTGAAAACTCATCCAAGTAAAACTACAGGAATAAACACTCAGTTTGTGAATAATCAACATTGTGAGCTTTCGATTGTGTATGTCAGCATAATGAATTGACACATGCCTGTCTTTTCATAACATGCCACAACACCATATATCTTTGAGCTCATACTTTTGTTTTGGGGTAGACACCCATCTGTCTCTTTCAGCTCATGTTATGATGCATCCCCACATTACTACTAAGCCTGTTTAGTTCTTGCAATTCAGTCCCTGAGTAGCATGGTGCAGCATGTGTATTCACTGATAACATGATGTGTCATCCAAAGCTGGTCTGAAAGCAGAGCCCAGCTCCAGTGCCTGTCATCCCTAAGCCGCCCCATCCCCCTCTGCCCCTCTGCGGGTGCAGGAAGCTGGCGGGCCGCGTGATCTTCATCACGGGCGCCAGCCGCGGCATCGGCAAGGAGATCGCGCTGAAGGCGGCCCGCGACGGCGCCAGGATCGTGGTGGCAGCCAAGACAGCTGACCCACACCCCACACTTCCAGGCACCATCTACACGGCCGCCAAGGAAAGTCAGTACCACGTGCTGCCGCCAGTTGTGTCGTGCTCTTTCCGTGTAGCAGACTCGTGCTCCTTTGTTGGGGGCGTTGGCTGCTGTCCGCCACCCCAAAGCCTTGCCCACCTGCCTTGTAGTCTAAGTAATATTGCATAGATGATCTGATTGGGGGGGGGGGGGGGACATAGCAGCCATTTTTAAGGACTTTGTACTGAGGCTGTGGTGTTATGTGCTGAAAGCTTCTATTTTGGCATTGGATCTGTCTATGCCTGTTTATCGTTAGACTTACTCGTTGGTTGTTTGCTAATAATGATGAAAGTATTTTGTCACAACCCTGCATCACAGGACCTTTTTTGTCCTAAGGACTCCTTTACCAGCTGTTCAAACAAGCGTTGCCTTCGTATTTCCGCTTCTCAAGAACAGTTGATGCCAGAGTGGCATGTTTGTGGGGCAAAGATAAGATAAGAGCATTCACCCTGCACAAGGTTGGCCTAATCTGGTACTGACCCACTCTGACTGGCCCATCTAATAAAATTTCGGCACCAGAGTGCGTCAGACTGTTGGATGTGGTTGGTAGCTGAAACAAAATCAGTAAACGGAATGCGCTGAGAAGAACATTTTATCTGAGGCGAGGTTGTCCGGCGGGACTGCTTGTTTATATTATAACCCAGCCGTTGAAGCACCGGTCAAGATGGAATCCAGAAGTGATGCACTGGGTAGCAGATCGGTATTAAATCTCTGAATCATCATAACCATTTCATGTGGACTCAGCGCACCTGATGTTTGCATTTTGATTGCGCGTAGAGAAAGAAGAAATATCCTCTTCGTAGTCGTGTAACGTCCTGTTGTCAAACATTCGCTATTTGTACTGCTATTTTTTCCGAACCTCTCACTACCGTCCAGCCATATGGGGACCACACCTCCACTGCAGTATACCGCCGGCGCGTCGCGACCTAGTATTTGTGCCGTGGCTTTCGTTACAGTAAGGTAGGGCTCAGAACGCACACGTGACCGTGTTTCCGTGGTTCGTCTTGGCTGGTGCTTCAAATGCCGTTCTGAATCGTAGCTTTCTTGCCCATTTAGAACACGTCAGCACTCGCAATTTTTTGTGCACCTTACCCCTTCGTTGGTCCGTTCAAGCAGGCCATTTCGTGTTCACTTCATTCAAATATTTATCTGCAACTGCATTATACAAATCATGCAAGTCTGTGCCACTTTTAATGAAACGAACTTAACAGCCAAACTGCTCTGCCTCTGACTGTGTGGCAGGATATTTACACCGCCTCAGTGCTGCCGCCCAGAGTGGTATGGGGTTAATGACAGGCATTGGGCATCGAGCCAGCTGGTGGCGACGCTGACCGGCAACACTACCGGGTCTTTTCTGCACCTCGTGCTGACGGCCGTACTGCTGAACGCACACAGGTGCTGTTGCTTGTGGCTGGTACGCCTCACACTGTCTCTGGGGGTTTTACGACGAGTGCACGGATGGTCGATGTCCAGGCCGTGCGGTGGCCCCGGAAACCAGCCCGTCCCAGAGCACACCGCCCTGGGATTGACGACGTCCCTTGGCACAGGGTCGAGGTCCACGACTCCAAACATCCCCATGATTGTCTACCATTCGTTACTGGAGTGGTTCAGCCCCACCTCCGAGACCGCGGCTGCCTATTCTGCCCCTCCGGCCTCACGCGTGGTCTGACCCGGTGTTCGGGCCCTGTCCTGTGTGGTCTGACCCGGCGTGCGGGCCCTGTCCTGTGTGGTCTGACCCGGTGTGTCGGCCCTGTCCTATGTGGTCTGACCCGGTGTTCGGCCCTGTCCTGTGTGGTCTGACCCGGTGTGTCGGCCCTGTCCTATGTGGTCTGACCTGGTGTTCGGGCCCTGTCCTGTGTGGTCTGACCCGGCGTGTCGGCCCTGTCCTATGTGGTCGGACCCGGTGTTCGGGCCCTGTCCTGTGTGGTCTGACCCGGTGTTGGGGCCCTGTCCTGTGTGGTCTGACCCGGTGTGTCGGCCCTGTCCTATGTGGTCTGACCCGGTGTTCGGGCCCTGTCCTTTGTGGTCTGACCCGGTGTTCGGGCCCTGTCCTATGTGGTCTGACCCGGTGTTCGGGCCCTGTCCTGTGTGGTCTGACCCGGCGTGCGGGCCCTGTCCTGTGTGGTGACCCGGTGTGTCGGCCCTGTCCTGTGTGGTCTGACCCGGTGTGTCGGCCCTGTCCTATGTGGTCTGACCCGGTGTTCGGGCCCTGTCCTATGTGGTCTGACCCGGTGTTGGGGCCCTGTCCTGTGTGGTCTGACCCGGTGTTCGGGCCCTGTCCTGTGTGGTCTGACCCGGTGTCGGCCCTGTCCTGTGTGGTCTGACCCGGTGTTCGGGCCCTGTCCTGTGTGGTCTGACCCGGTGTTGGGGCCCTGTCCTGTGTGGTCTGACCCGGTGTGTCGGCCCTGTCCTGTGTGGTCTGACCCGGTGTTCGGGCCCTGTCCTGTGTGGTCTGACCCGGTGTTCGGGCCCTGTCCTGTGTGGTCTGACCCGGTGTTCGGGCCCTGTCCTGTGTGGTCTGACCCGGTGTGTCGGCCCTGTCCTGTGTGGTCTGACCCGGTGTGTCGGCCCTGTCCTATGTGGTCTGACCCGGTGTTCGGGCCCTGTCCTGTGGTCTGACCCGGTGTTGGGCCCTGTCCTGTGTGGTCTGACCCGGTGTTCGGGCCCTGTCCTTGTGGTCTGACCCGGTGTCGGCCCTGTCCTGTGTGGTCTGACCCGGTGTCGGGCCCTGTCCTGTGTGGTCTGACCCGGTGTTCGGGCCCTGTCCTGTGTGGTCTGACCCGGTGTGTCGGCCCTGTCCTGTGTGGTCTGACCCGGTGTTCGGGCCCTGTCCTGTGTGGTCTGACCCAGTGTTCGGGCCCTGTCCTGTGTGATCTGACCCGGTGTTCGGGTCCTGTCCACAGTCAAGGCGGCCGGTGGCCAGGCCCTGTCCTGTGTGGTCTGACCGGCGTGCCGGCCCTGTCCACAGTCGAGGCGGCCGGTGGCCAGGCCCTGCCCTGCGTGGTGGACGTCAGGGACGAGTCGGCCGTCCAGGGCGCCGTTCAGGATGTGGTGCGGCAGTTCGGCGGGATCGACGTGGTCGTCAACAACGCCTCGGCCATCAGCTTGACCGGCACCCTGGAGACGTCCATGAAGAAATACGACCTCATGCACAACATCAACACCCGCGGAACCTACCTCGTGTTAGTGAGACCGCTGAGTGTCGGGGGGCGGCGCGGATGAGGGTGGACACGACAAGCTTTTGGGCAGCCACTGCTGGTGGGGCTGATTTTAAAAAAATCCTGTGAGAGTGTCAGGCTGTGTCCTCCCTCTGAGTTTGGCTGGTGCTGCCCTCCACTGGGTTAGGCTGGTACCATTATGGATGCATCTCAGTTATTTAAGGCCTTGCACATGCAACATCATTGGAAGAGTTATCCGTCTCAAGAGCTCCAAAACACGTCGTGCTCCGAGTAGCTTCTCACTTTTGACAGTGTGCATACTAGCAAGGCAAAGCTCCATTTGGAATCGCGGTAACTATGAATGTCTTAAGGGGGAGGGGGGGGGGGGCGAAGGTGCATGCAACGGTGTCAAGGAGCATTCATGTCATCGGTTATCATTCAACACAGCCATGCTCAGTGTTTTACTACAGGTCGTGCTCAGTATATGTATGCCCCCGGGCCGTGGCTCAGTATATCGCCGATCTCACCCGATCCGTCACACAGGTCCAAGTGCTGCCTGCCATACCTGAAGAAGGGCCAGAACCCGCACATCCTCAACATCAGCCCGCCGCTCAACATGAACCCGCGCTGGTTCCGCGACCACGTGGCCTACACCATGGCCAAGTACGGCATGTCCATGTGCGTGCTGGGCATGGCGCAGGAGTTCAAGGCGGACGGCATCGCCGTCAACGCCCTCTGGCCCCGCACCGGTGAGGACAGGCTGCCGGCGGCAGGCGCGGGCTGCCAGGGGTGCAGGGTGGGACTCGGGAGAGGGGTGCTCACGGCGGGCGCAGGCCGCCAGGGTTGCAGGGCTGGGCTCGAGAGAGGGGTGCTCACGGCGGGCGCGGGCCGCCAGGGTTGCAGGGCTGGGCTCGAGAGAGGGGTGCTCACGGCGGGCGCGGGCCGCCAGGGTTGCAGGGCTGGGCTCGAGAGAGGGGTGCTCACGGCGGGCGCGGGCCGCCAGGGTTGCAGGGCTGGGCTCGAGAGAGGGGTGCTCACGGCGGGCGCGGGCCGCCAGGGTTGCAGGGCTGGGCTCGAGAGAGGGGTGCTCACGGCGGGCGCGGGCCGCCAGGGGTGCAGGGCTGGGTCCAAGAGAGGGGTGTTCACGACGGGCGAGGGCCGCCAGGGTTGCAGGGTGGGGCTCGGGAGAGGGGTGCTCGTGGCGCCCCTCTTGCTTTGTTGCTCGTGTTATGCCGCTTGCGAGAAACTCAGCCGGAAGTGGGATTGACGCGCACGATCCTGGGTCAGTCGTTGCCATCGAGTGCAAGACTGAGAAAACCTGTTGGGTTGGGACGCTATCGTATATGGCGTTTTCGTATGGCGTAATGCGCAGGTCCGTTGCTCAATGGAAGTCTTGTTAATGTCCATATATTAATCATCATTCCATGAGCTGCACTGTTTCTTACACCGTGTAACCGCAACCATGTTCGGTCCACCAGAGATCTGACGGTGTCGCCGCCTTCGCTCATGTACCTTCCGCCGTACGTTCCCATCGAGCTCATCTACAGCCGCTGCTCAGGCACGGCAGCGCCCCGTGGCCGTGTCCGATCCGTCGTCTGATCCGCGCGGGCTGGCAGCCATCATCACGGCGGCGATGAAGATGCTGGGCGGCCAGTCGGTGGACGTGCAGTGCCGCAAGCCCGAGATCATGGCCGACGCCGCCTACGTCATGCTCACCCGCGACAGCCGCAGCTACACGGGCCACTTCGCCATCGACGACGAGGTGCTGCGGGACGTGGGCGTCACCGACCTCGCCCAGTACGCCGTCGACCCCAGTGAGTGCGCACCGCCGGCCGGGGACGGCGCGGCGGGGGCTCCCACGCCCACGAACGTCGTTGGTAGGGGAGGCCTGAAGTTGATGGTGGGGTCTCGTCCGTGGGAGGAGTGACGTTGATAGTGGGATGTCATCAGAAGGGGGGGGGGGGGGTGAGGGGTGACGTTGATGGTGGGATCTCGTCAGGGGGGTAAGGGGTGACGTTGATTGTGAGATCTTGTCAGCAGGTGAGGTGTGACTGATGGTGTTGGATCTCGTCAAGGGGGGGGGGGGGGCTGAGGGATGATGTTGATGGTGGGATCTCATCAGGGGATGAGTTGTGACGTTGATGATGGGATCTCGCCAGGAGGGGGAAGAGTGACGTTGATGGTGGGATCTCGTCAGGAGGGGGAAGGGTGACGTTGATGATGGGATCTCACCAGGAGGGGGAAAGGTGACGTTGATGGTGGGATCTCACCAGGAGGGGGAAGAGTGACGTTGATGGTGGGATCTCATCAGGAGGGGGAAGGGTGACGTTGATGGTGGGATCTCACCAGGATGGTGAAGGGTGACGTTGATGGTGGCGTCTCGTCAGGAGGGGGAAGGGTGACGTTGATGGGATCTCACCAGGAGGGTGGGGGAAGGGCGTTGATGGTGGAATCTCGTCGGGAAGCTGAGTGGTGACGTTGACGGTAGGACCTCGTCAGGAGGGGGAAGGGTGACGTTGATGGTGGGATCTTGTCATGTACGATGAGGGGTAGCACTGATGGTGGCGTCAGTGTAGGGTAGATCGCCCTGCACTAATGGCGTGGGCGGAGCAGGCAGTTGCAGCAGGGCTGTGGCCAGCGGTTGTCCCACGTGTGTATGTATGCCGTTTCCTTGATCTTAAGCACTTCCCCAGAGCGGCTTGCTGTCACTGATGGTTTCCTCGTCCCATGCCGGCTGATGGTCCCGTCCTGATCAGTTGCCCCCTTCTTATGCATATTTTCCTGTTTCGCGCCGGGTGGTAACCTTTCTGTGTTCCTATAGTCTGACTTTCTTCGACCTACCTATTGGACCTTTGTGTGTTATTCCAGAACTTCAGGGGGTGTCGTGCATGCTGTCCACAGTGCTCCCTAAGGCGTCGTTGGTTCGAGCTTGGTGAGGGTTCGCCGCGGTGTCGTATTGCTTCTGAAGACGGTTCTCATGTCCTTGCTTCCGGGCAGTATTGCAGGTGCCATGGACGAGGCAGGAGTTAAAATAATGAATTTCTCGTCCATATATATATATATATATATATATATATATATATATATATATATATATATATATCCGTGCGCGTGCACATGCGCATGCGCTTGCGTGCAGGCGCGCTGGATGGAGTTAGTTGAGCTCTGCTTTGTGAAGCTCCCTCTAATGAGGTCCCAGATTCGTGGACCCCGTCCACCCACCTGGATGTGTGAGAGATCCGGGGGAGGTCAGAAGCGGGCTGGCATGGTCACCGAGTGAGACCTGATGACCTGAACTGACCCGGCAGAGGCCACGCTGCTGCCGGACTTCTTCCTGGACGAGGCGCTCGACGACAGCGTGAAGGATACGTTCGTGCAGCAAGGCGGACAGCTGAAGTTCGACGGCGGCAAGGTAGGGACTACGGTCTGGTTCGTTCGCCGACACGACGGCGGCAAGGTAGGGACTACGGTCTGGCTCGTGCGCCAACACGACGGCGGCGGCCACATCCCGGGCACCGGCTGTGGCTAGGTCGGGTTAGGGAGAGGTCGGAGCGGTCGGCCACGGCGCTCGCTTAGGTGGTTAGGGAAGCTGTGCTGTTTTTATCACTACCTTGGAATATTTACCAATTTTACATTTCGGATCCTTTGTGTCATGGACTTTCCTTGCGTCTGAAAGGCGTCGAGTATGGGATCCGCTGCACCGCCACCAGACTGGTTGTAGGTGTTGGATTGCATGCCTGTCGTTTTGTTGGCTCGAGCGCTGGCCACGACCGTTTAACGGCCAACAATATGTGTGCTCGATATCTACCCTGCCATGATCATTATCATGAAGTACCGTTTGGTTCATATTTTCCCACGGGGACCTGAGGTTGGCCCTCGTGTCCGTGTTTTGTTCGAGCGCGCAAACATGCGACGAGCGGTCGGCGTATCGCCAGGAGAAGGCGGAGGCCGCCGCCCCGGCGGGAGACGGCAAGATCGCCAAACTGTTCGGCACGATCGAGGGCTTCCTCAGCGAGGAGATCGTGCAGAACACGAACGCCGTGTACCAGTTCGAGGTGTCAGGTCAGTGGCTCCCCGGCCCGAACACGAGCTCCATCTACCAGCTCGGCGGGTGAGGGGGGGGGGAGGGGTGTCGGGTATCCTGCTCCCTGGCTTGTCCAGCCGGATAATGTGATCACACATAGCTTAAGGGCTACGTTGCTTCGGCCTCCAGCCTTCTTCCCTTTTGAATCAACCATCTTAGTCAGGAACGCTTCCTTGATTGCGAAAAGTAGTCGGTTCAGCCGAACAGATACAAATTATTGGAAATATAGCCACGTTTGTGATGCTCTGCTCAACTGATCCTGACGCATTTCTTTGGTTTAGAATGACGCGATGGTTGGGAATGTGTTCCGGACTCTATGTTCTCTATGACTCTATGACTCCTATGTTCCGGACCGCCGCAATGCCTGGTCCATATCATTACGCTCTAAGAATGTCATTTATTTGCATTTGGAGGCAGAAGCCAGGACTGGTCCAAACCCCTCATTGGACATTGACATGCTTTGCACCCGGGACGCCCTATTCTCACCATCTCGTCATGCCGGAAGCAAGCTGCCGCCGGCAGCCCGTGAGGGGACCCTCACGGCTTTCATCTAGTCCATGCGCAAGCCATCTTATGAATCTCGTTCCTAGCCGTCCGACGTCTGCTGCGATGTACGGTTGGCCTGCCCTTCTCTCTGGAGATGTTAGGAAGTGCCCGCAACGGCAAAATAATGACGGAACCGACTGAGCTGGCTTGGGGTCGTCGTGTTTCTTTCAAGTCCTGGAGTTTTCAAAGCTTTCAGCGCGCTGCAAGCCAAGTCAGTTTGTCCCAGAGGAGAGGTCTGGTCAGGGCCCCCAGAGGCGTCGGCGCTCCTCGTCGCATGCCCCTGGCGGCTGGTGCACACACCTGCTGTTCTGCCGGGCCCGTCAGGTGCCGCCTACCCCCGCTCCGCGTCGGCCCGCTGACCGCCCCTGTGTCGGCAGGCGATGACGCCGGCCAGTGGTTCCTGGACCTGAAGAACGGCAGCGGCTCGTGCGGCCGCGGCCCCGCCTCCTCGCCGGACGCCACCTTCAAGATGAGCAGCGACGACTTCCTCAAGATGTTCGCTGGTAGGCGGCGCTGTCCGTTGGCGTTGCGCGCGGCCCGTGATGTGTGGGTTACGCCGGCCGGTCCTCGGGCGTACCACCGAACGCCGCACGGCCTCACCGTGCAGCACCTGCTCACGATGTGGTCAGGTCTGGCTTTGGACCGATTAAGCCGTGAGTTGGGCCAGCTAGCCGTCACACCTGTTGGCGGAGTGAAGCCCTCAGTGGCTCGGTCGGGCAGTCCCCGCCTAAGCCAGCTGTCCCTGGTTTGACCACAAGCGAGCGGTGGTTACAATCGCTGTCGCGTCTGTGGTTCAGCCAGCGGTCAAAGTTCTCGGCGCCCGTGTTCCAGGCAAGCTGAAGCCGGCGGCGGCCTTCATGACCGGCAAGATGAAGCTGTCCGGAGACATGGGCAAGGCCATGAAGCTGGACAAGCTCATGGGCAAGCTCAAGTCGAAGCTGTAGACGCGGGCGGAGACTCAGGACCTCCGGCAGTCGTGCGGTGGCGGGCCCAGACCACGCCAGTCGGGCACACCGCCGCCGGCTGTCCGCAGTACATACAGTGCGCCCCGTGCAAATCGACCATAGACCGCGCGAGGCGACACTGTTTTTGTAATAATGAACACTCACGGGCTCGGGGGCGAGACCGGCCGGTGCGTAGGAGGCGTGCACATATTTTGTTACTCTGTACAAGGATCAGCATGATGGCCCGCAGGGTGGCCGAATGCACCAGGCTCACCACCCCAATGCCAGTGGATGGAATCAGTGCGTGAATGCTTACTTCCTGTTGGTAGTGTGTGCTAGCGTTGTCTATCTCGGGATGGCTGTGGCAACTGGACCGCCCAGATTATTTAACCTCTGTGTAATGAATTAACTGTACCGGGTCACTTGTTCACCTGCCAGATGACTGCAAGGTTAATATCTGGTGCGCTGAGCTTGGTGTGAACACTACTGATTGCCTTTGCGCACGACAAATTTCCCGTTGTTGGATCGTGGAGATGAGATTCTTGTATGCAGTTGTCAGTTACCTGTATGTGTGGGTTAGAAATCAGGACGTGTGTTGTGCTGAAATGTGTCGTTGGGGAAAGACCATAATATGCAGGTCTGGCATCAGAAACAATGCAATATAGGCAACTTGATCACGCGTGCACGTTTGAATGTTATAAAACTGGTATTGTTGGTACGTACAGATGCTGGCCACATGAGATCAGAGGATAAAATATGTGCAGCGGTCAGGTGGAGGCTGGAGACGGAGGCAGCGTCTCGCAGTTGGGTCGGCCTGCATGGCTGGGGCTGCCATAGTCTCGGCCTGCATGGCTGGGGCTGCCATAGTGTCGGCCTGCGTGACTGGGGCTGCCATAGTGTCGGCCTGCGTGGCTGGGGCTGCCATAGTGTCGGCCTGGGTGGCTGGGCTGCCATATTACCGGCCTGCGTGACTGGGCTGCCATATTACGGACCTGCATGGCTGGGGCTGCCATAGTGTCAGCCTGCATGACTGGGACTGTCATAGTGTCAGGCTGCGTGACTGGGCTGCCATATTACCGGCCTGCGTGGCTGGGCTGCCATATTACCGGCCTGCGTGACTGGGCTGCCATATTGCGGACCTGCATGGCTGGGGCTGCTACAGTGTCTGCCTGCATGGCTGGGACTGCCATAATGCAGGCCTGCATGGCTAGGCTGCCATATTGACCGACTTGCGTGACTGGGCTGCCATATTACGGACCTGCGTGGCTGGCGTTGCCATATTGTTATCGTGAAGCCGCTCAGCTCAGCTCAGGTTGCAGTCTGTATTCAGGGAGGATGTGCTACAGCAAGCGACCGCTCGTGGCCAGGCCACATGTAATCGACGCTTGCGGTCGCTGAATCCACTCCCTGGCGCTCAACGCTACAACGTCGATGGAACAAGCTGTTTGTTCCAACGCAGGTGGAGGTGAATGTTGACAGCATTGATGAGCCGATGAACGTTGGCGACGTGGCAGCACAGGAACGTTTGGCCCACGTCGCAGAAATCCCTTCGCGGCGGTGGCTTCTTTAGTCATGTTCCTGTCACGGCCGGTAGATGGCGCGAGGGAAGCCATGCTAACCTGACTCAGGCGCGCCGGGGGTGACACCACGCAGTGCGGTTTGTGACGGAGGCGGTATAGATGGCGTGGCACTCGTGTGTGACCCGTATGCAAGACATCGCGTGACAGCCAGGTGGCAGCGCCTGGAGAGATCGCTGACTGTGGAGCGCGCAAACCAGGTCACCAATGAGGGAATACAATGTTTTCTGACAGCTCAGCACCCAAATCACCGCATTCAGCTGGTGACTAAACATGAAAATATTTCTGGGCGTAAGACCACCGGGAAGTGGGCAGGTCCGTTCCGTTCCTCTGCTCGAGCTACCGCCGGAAAATATGGTGGTACGCTTCGGTCCTCCGTTCGGCATGCTGGGGTACTAGCACTTGTCTTCCGAGAGATGCGTCCGTGCCGGAGGCATCTCTCACGGTCGAAGGCATCGGAGATGCGTCCGACTGTGCTTGCCGCCCATTATTTCGCCGGTCTGTTGAAAGTTTAGCACTGATGTCCAGGCAATGCGCATTAAACTTAGCAGCACGGTCGAATAGCACGATTGTACGCCGCATGTAACTTGATTCGTAAGCCTCTACGCTGTATACTCTGTCTCACACGAATAATCCGGGGAGGGTAGGGGGAAAATTGACAATTTACGTTGCTTGGAGGCATGTCTGGGGCATGCGTACTGTATCAACGATCTCGACGCCAAAGCTCGAGTTCTCAAATTGGTCTTTTCCATGAATGAAACTGGTTTCTAATCTCGACCCTCTTTTGGCCATCAAAACGGCCGACTCCACCCCTCGGTGCCTGTCATCGGTTATCGACAGCTCCGCAACAGGGCGTAATCGACATTTCGGCACGGGCCTGCACACCTGTCAACATCGAGCTGTCTGCAGTTTGTCTACCCCGGCCCGTGGACGAGCTGTCTGCAGTCTGTCTACGCCGGCCACTGGCCGACCACCGCCCCCAGCCCAGCATCACACACACGCACCATTCCTGTCGTGTGGCGGGTCTCACCGGCGCAGCGCAGGGGGTCGCCAGGGCAGGCGTACTCCGCCGGCCGCCGGAGTACGCCTGCCCAGCCCCAGGGCGCTGGCCCAGCGGTCGCGGCCCGCGCTGAGCGGCCGGTGACAGGTGCGGTTAGCCCCGGGCGAGGTGCCCTCTATCATCTCCATCGGCGCGCGCGCCAGTCGAGGTCAGGCCGGAGAGTTGCACAGCCGTGCGCTTGCGTGGGGACCGTCCGGAGCCTCAGCCAATCGGCCTGCCCTAGCGCCACTCCGGACGCGATCCTGGTGCAGGGCTCGCGCGCGTACCGCCCGCCGCCCTCGGTCCGCGTCCGGGGCTGCTGCACCTGTCACGTCATTCCACCCGCCCACAAACAGCGCTGCACAGCGATGGTCGCCCGGCCAGCGACGCGGCACCGTTCACCGGCGCGTGCCGAGAAGCCTGGCGCGCCCCGCTCACGTGAGTCGCTGGAGGGGCGTGTTGAGAGCTCCAAGCGCCTGCTATGGGCGAGTTGCTTCGTTTCGTTGGCCGACAGGGCCGTGGGTTTGTTAATGGTGATGTCGCGCTTTATCCCAGGCGATATGGGTGAATGTTTCGCGAAAGGCGCTGCCGCGTTCGTTTTGTGTTGGAGGAAGGCTGACCGCAACCTACGGGCCCGTGTCCGTGATTCTGGGCCTGACTGACGCCGCGTAATTTGTTCCTGGAAAGCTCAGAAGCGAGGGCACAATAATGCAAACTCCTCCTGACCTGATCCCGGAGAGGGGAACAGCAAGGACGAGGGCGAAACAGAGGCGGGGGTGAGGGTGTCTCGCTAACCGTTGTGTTGAAGCCTTAATTGTAGGGAACTATTTGAAGCGCTTCTGTCGGCTGGCATCCCGGCTTTGTCATTACTGTTGGACAGGTGAGAAGCTTGGAACAGGTCAAATCACACGAAACTGGTGCAGTATTGCCGTCAAACGCCCCATCCCCACACCGACGAATGTGACCAAAGGCATCCATAAGTTATGCTACGTGTTTTCTGTACTTTCCAGCTCCATTTCCCGTGGATACACACTGGTTGCACCGATCAAAACTCTTGCGCCGATCATTTTGAATAGTTTTATACACCTGAACGTAACGCTACGCCGTCCACCCCATCCCCACTCCGTTGTTATGCTTTGGTTATATTCCATCAAAAACCTTTCCCGCTTGCGCGAAGTAATGTACAGACTGCACCAAAGTAACGCATTAGGTTGCACCGGTTTTGACCATTTGACTGTTAATCGCTGTCCTGACTCTCAACTTTTACCCCCTCCCAGCGTGAATAAATAAAGGAAGAGAAAAAGGGTGTGAGCCACATCGCTTTACTGATTTTGTGTAAAGACTATAAAAAGGAATAGAGAAAGACCCGGGATCGCACCACATGAATGCTTTAGGTGGTCAGTTAGCCAGATCTGAGCAGGATTAGCAACGTTTTGCGAAGCCATCATGCATGGTTTCGCACGCCTTCCGTGCCATCTGGAAGTCCCCTGGACATCATCTGGAGCTCAGCTTACTGAGCGGCGCCCAGTAATTCCCGGTGATGGACGCTTTAAGTCGAGTGGAAACGAGATCGCCATAGTACACATCCGGGGCTTTTACATGGCGAATGCCACCAGGGCTTAAACCGTCTCCCGACCTAGCCTGCCAATGGTGTGACGTGCTGGGCGGTGAGCTGCAAATTGTCAGCGTTTGTGTGCACAGCGCACCGACGTGTGCCCGCACTGATCTCGCCATTCCGCACATAGGTCATCTGAAGACCATGTTATCGCTCGCGTTTTGCTTTACCAGGCGGCCTCGTCCGGAACCCGCGACGCATAAACGGCTTGTGCAAACTACGATATTTTCAAAAACAGCTGATCTTTTTCAACAAAAAAAGAAAGAAAAACATACTGCTCAGTACACGAATGGTATTTACACTCCGCCTTTGACTTGTACAAAAGCAGCTGTTGACATCACGACCTCCATTCGGTCATAACTTGCGACACGTGTGCTGCTCGAATGTGCGGATTTTTGCCATTTGAAACGCAGCCGTCCCTGCTGTCAAGCACGCCCTTCCTATTGGACCCGGTGCCCGCGACTGGACCGTCTGAGCCGGCTCGCCAGGCCACGACGCACCTCCCACCACGCCCGCCACTCCAGAGAACGCTGATGGCGACCACGACGGCTCGATGAGATGCATTGTACACGCGCTGCGGCGGCGCGATGGCGGAGCCAGGCGCGCGCCTCCCAGTGCCGGCCACACCGCTCCGCCGGGGCCTCACATCGGATAGTTGAGCATGACGTCCTGCCGCGCCAGCTCCAACAACATGGGGTCGTCGAAGAACTTGTTGATGGACACGTCCTCGCTGAGGCCCTTGCGACGGCGCGTCTTGATCATGAACTCGCGCGCCAGATGGGTGGCCGGCTGCGGCTCCAGCGGCCGGATGACGATCGACTTGTCGAGCGGGTCGCCGGGCACGATCTGCCAGTGGTGGAACACCGACAGGCAGAACGCCTGGCCCTGCGTGTGCGTGCGCAGGTCCGTCTCGAAGCCGAACGAGTCGATGGCCGGGATGAACGCCTTGATGGTGTACAATGGCGAGCCGGGCACGGGCGCGTCCTGCGTGACGTGGCCGCGCCGCCGCGCCAGCACCGTGTACACGGCCGAGACGCAGTCGGCCGGCGCCTGCACCTCCACGAAGTAGTAGGGCTCCATCATGCGCGGCGTGGCCATGAGGAAGGCCGAGTAGGCGACGCGGCGCGACGTGGGGATGATCTGGCCGCCGCCGCGGTGGATCGGCTCGCTCGCGATCACCGCGTCCAGGATCTTGAACTTGACGTTGCGGATCGGCTCCTCGCAGAGCGGGCCCTCGCGCGTGCCCCACTGGAAGCCCTGCACGATGGAGTCCCGCACGGCGCCCAGCAGCGTCTTGTCCACCTCCGACGGCAAGCGTGTCGTCCACCAGGATGTTGGGCCCGGTCGGATCGGGCCCGAACGCCCAGATGGAGCGCGCCGCCAGCAGATCCCAGTCGTACTTGGTCTGGAAGAACTCGCCGAGCCGCTTCTTGTTCCAGCCGATCTGCACCACCTGGTTCTCGATGTCCTCGGCCAGACCCTTCTCCAGCGGCTCCGAGATCATCGTCACCTTGTTCCGCTTGTTCGGCGTCTCGGCGAAGCACTTGAGCGACGACGTCTCCACCACGGTCTCGCAGAACGACACCACCGGATCGGCCACCTTGATGTCGATCTCCGAGTACATCTTTCTGAGGTCGTGCATCACACAGTCCAGGTACAGCTCACCCGTGCCCAGAATAATGTGCTCTCCCGACTCCTCCACGCGCGTGCTCAGCAGCGGGTACGACTTGTTCACCTTCCGCAGCCCGTCCAGCATCTTGGGCAGCTCGGACGGGTTCACTGGCTCGACGGCGATCTTGATGACGGCCTGCGTGTTGAACTGCAGCGGCCGGAAGATGAACACCTCGCGGTCCTCCGTGTCCGTGATGGTCGCCGTCTTCACGATCGGCTGGTCGACGCCCTCGATCAGCACCCAGTTGCCGGCCGGCACGCGGTTCACCTCCACGTTGTAGCGCGCCTCGTGCACCCAGAGCCGGCCGACGTTGACGATGCGCGAGTCCTCCTCGTCGGCCAGCGTGTACTTCTCGCCCAGCAGGCGCACCGTCTGGTCGGCGTGCAGCGTGCCCGACAGCACGCGGCCCAGCACGTGGAAGCAGGTGGCGTCGACGGTCGGGTACTGCTTGGTCGTGTGCACCATGAGCGGGCCGTCGGCGTCGCAGTCGGCCATGGCGGCGGCGAGCGGCGAGTCCTGCGGCCCGCTGTACGTCTGCGCGATCTTGTGGCGCGCGTTCTCCGCCGGCGACGGGATGTGCTCCACGCACATCTCGGTGAAGCCGGTGAAGTCGCCGAGGAAGCGCGAGCAGATGAGCCGCAGCAGAGGCCGAATGTTCAGCCGGCGCTCCTCCTTGTTCAGGTGCACCCCCAGCTCGTCCAGCAGCGCCGGCAGCTGCGTGTCCACATCGCCGACCACGATGGCCAGCAGCTTGTACAGCGGCTCCAGGATGAACTCGACGAAGCTGCGCTGCGCCGAGCCGTGCGCCGGCTTCTTGGTGAAGCGGCGCGTCTTGGCGTTAAAGTACATGTCGCCCCAGAGGCGACGCGCGAAATCTGCCGCGTCCACCTCCGAGCCGTACGTCTTGGTGTACAGCGTGGCGAACGACTTGAGCGTGAAGCAGATGGAGTACTGCGAGCTGGCGAAGCAGACGTTGCCAAGCAGGGGCGAGACTGGCTTGGCGTCCTCCTCGCCGGCATACACGCTGATTAGCGAGTTGACCTCCTCGATGACATGGCGCAGCTTGTAGTAAGCGTCCTGCGGCGGCAGCTTCAGCTCTAGCACCAGCCGGTCGATCTTGTTGATACAGAGCGTGACAGCGAGGCCCTCCTGCACGGCGTGCTTGAGCAGGCGCTCTGTGTTGAGGCTCACGCCCTCTGAAGCGTCCACGAACAGCACGACGCCGTCGCAGAGGCGCGCCGCCGCAGTCACCTCGCCCGAGAAGTTCACGTGGCCGGGCGTGTCGAACAGGTTCAGCAGGTACGACTTGCTGCGGCAGTCCTGCAGCACCAGCGTCAGCGGCGTGGCCTTGATGCTGACGCCGCGCTCCTGCTCGGTGAAGAGCGTGTCAGTGTAGCGCAGCGGCCGGTCGTCCAGCGTGCGCAGCTCCGGGTGCGTCTGCTGCATCAGACAGTCGACGAAGCTCGTCTTGCCGTGGTGCAGGTGGCCGACCAGGCCCACGTTCCGGATCAGCGCCGCGTTGTCCATGAGGTCGGCCAGGTACTCGATCTCGTACACGGTCTCCGGCAGCTCCTGCTCGACGTGCGAGAACTTGTTGCGCCGGACCGGCGCGATGATGGGCTGCGTGAGTGGCTGCGCGTCCTCCTCCTGCACGAGCGTCTCCACGTCGGCGCCATAAACCTCCTCGGCGCTCGGGTAATACTTCTTGTCTTCGTGCAGCACGACAGCCAGCTGAGCCGGCTCGGCGTCCTCAGCGTCCATGTCGTCGGCCGGCTCGTCGGCCTCGTCGCCGCCGGCCGGCACCAGCTGCTGGCGCGCCAGCTCAGCCTCGTCCGGCTCATCCTCGTCCGACTCCAGCTCAGGTCCGATGTAGTTGCCGAACTCATCATACAGTTCGCCGTCCATGACCTGTCGGGGAAGGGGGCGTCAAGGCTGCGCCGCCGCGGCACCAGACATGGAGATCCCTGGGAGGATCATGATGGTTGGAAACAAAACTAACTCACAGTGCTTTACAATGCACTCATTGATCTAGCAGTGCAAAAATGCCTTAGGTGTTGCTGCTGTTCACAAAGGAGATTCTCCTTTCTGCCTTTAATGGAGGAGAGAGACAGAAAAAATATTTATTTCCTGGCAGACCAGTCTAAACACTATAAAAGTCATATCAGTCTATTCTAGCAGAACATGTGTTAATTGCTCAACACTTCCAAACCGTAAAGCCAACTTATGCTGGCATGCAGTACAATGACATTTGATCAGAAGTCCCCACAATATCTACCTGCTAGCTGACAATTACAAAGACATGAAGGTCTGCTGTGTAAGGTTCACCTTCATACTTCATATTTACCAATGCAAGAAGTTCATGCTGATACTGGGCCAACCTGCATGCATTCACTCATCTCAAATAACTTTGTAACTTGTGCCTTGAGCAGCAATGCTAATGTCATGAATTTGCAAAGGAAGCAAACTGTGGTAGACTTCAACAACACATCATTTAATGATTTGTGCTGAAGAAGGCATCGTGACACTGTCCATATTTAGCTGATAAGTTAACTAAGGACTGATGCTCTATGCTTAAGAACATTTAAAATCAGGTGGATATGATTGACTACTGAATAAAAGCACATGCATGGAGATGAAAGTTTGTAAATTGTTACTACAGTGGATCAGAAATTCAATGTGTATTGACACACAAATTTGACAAAAAATTGCATGAATACTTATGCCTATAACCATATGCAATTTTTAACAGTAACAGAGTAGCATGATAACATGAATTTGGGTGAACATCAATTGAGCAATTATCATTCCCCACCTCTTTTACATCAACATCATGTTTAGCCACTTCAACCAAACAATGATCAGCACCAAAACAATAAACCCTGGATAAGTGCATACAGGATTTGTAGTGCTCTCAGTCCAGGATGCAAAAAATCCATCCACAGCCCAGGGCACTTGACATCAGGATTTGTAGCACAGGATTTGTAGTGCTCTCAGTCCAGTATGCAAAAAATCCATCCACAGCCCAGGGCACTTGACATCCAAGTACTGAATCCTGTACACATGTACCAAACTCAAGTTGAACCAAACTTCACTAGGTTTCAAACTTAGCCTTTCTTGACACAATGCTAAGGATTATTTTTGCTTGAAAGTACCTTCTCAACCATATACTTATGTTAAAACATCAGCTATCTATGCCAGAATGAAAATATGTGTTACACTGAACATGTCCAATAATGTAGCAGCAACATTATTGCAGCAATTTCAGCACAAAGGCACAGATTAAATCCAAGTGAGCCAAAGAGCTCTGAGTAAAATGCATGATTACAACTTGGTCATATCTCAATTCAGGCTATAGAGAGCTAAAATTGTAAATAATCATGATATTGCCAAGGTGATTTCAAAAAACATTCCCCAGACATGTTTTGTAACTTATTTTAACATTCAGGAAAACTTGGCCGGGCCCAAGCTCGGTGCACATATGCTCCAGGTTCAGTCTACAAAGTACATGCAAGGGTCCAGAGCAGCGGATGCTGTCCTGCAGACTGGCTTCTATGTTTTGAGATGGTTAGTGCATTCACCGAGCCTAGGGCTCTCAGCTTTATATTGTAGAAGTATGCATACAAAGGCCACTCCAACAACATTCCCAGATAACAATTGTGCACCAACATCATACAATGCAAGCCGTAAAGGCCAATTTATGTGGTGCATAAAAATTAACATATTTGATGCATTCTGCCACTAGGCTTCACCAACTGGAGGCCTGAAAAACTCAATCCATCAAATTCAGGAACATAGATCAATTTACTTTTCCTGCTAGAAAAATTCTCATATTGGAGCCAGCATTGGGGTATCATGCAATGTTTTAACTGTGGCAGGCAGTTCAAACAAGATATGGCGCGCGGCCACTGACACAAATGCAGCAAGGCACTTTCCATCCACGCTGACAGGAAACTGATCACAGTAGCAACTTCTTTAATGCTTAACGTACCGGTTCTTATGCACAGAACAGCTGCGGATAATATCAACCGATGCACCAAGAAACTCGAAGCCAGACAATTATCAATACTAGGCGAGCCCCAGCCACCTACACGTGCCACCGACTCGTGACCGCAGACGCCTGGCAGACGCCGTGCACCAAATCCCGCACACTAAAACGTTCAAGCGATATCGCGCCAGAAAGGCACAATGATGCGCCGGTTTAAGAACGCATATGAAATGTCGAAATGCGCCGTAGTTGTATTGTCGTTTTATATATTGATCTAAAATAAGCACTTAATGCGGGTCAAACGTACATTAAAATATCAGAAAACACGGCCCAATAGGAAGATACTACGTCAGATATGCAATCAAACCATTTTAAATGTACAAGTACATGCAAACATTTTAAGTCTTGTTCCCAACTTCGAAATACAGTCTAAAGTTTAGGTACGAAAAACACAATTCTGGTAGAAAACTAAACATTATAGTTACTGTGCTCAAAGCTGTGTATTTGTGCGCCTGGTGTTTACAATGGATACTGTGATTGGTTCATATGAGTATTTCTGGCTGGTGCTCCCATCGTTTGCGCGCATGGTGGGAACGTCGCGCATCTCGCGCATCCCCGTGGCGGCGTCGAGAAGCCGGCTCGACAGAGCAGGTTGTGCTGTTGGGGAGTGGGGGTGTGCGGCAGGTTACAGCGCGGCGTGTGCGCGATTGTGGTCCGTCGATTACGACTCCAGTGACATCAAGTGCAGCTGCTTCTTGTGACCATCTTAATTTTGATTGTGTGAGCTCTGTTGAGATCTGTGTGCCTGCATTGGAAGGTGCCTGAGTGTATACCTGTTCGAAGCGGGAGCATGCGTGGAGAATGGCTGAGAAAAGATGGTGCGACGCAAGTCGTGGAGATGCCGGAATAAGCGTCTCTTACTGACAAAATCGTACGAACGTGATATTTTAGTGGAATTGTCATTGCTGCTGCCACCCGTGACACGGCGTTCCTCACTGTGAGTTGTGACTGCACGGAAATGCTAACCAAAGTATATGTTGTGAGAACCTTGTAAAACATGCCCTGGATGATGTGGAATTTGCAGCCCAAATTCCAGTGCATGTGTACCATACATTTAAATGCGCCATATTGCTCTGAACCCAAATTTTCCAATTATCAACTTAAGACAGCTAGGGTTCAGTTCAGTCTAGCTGGAGCTCAGAGCCACTTCTACATAAGTTGTCAAGCGCATTTGTAGGAGCATTGTACATGTAGATAAAACAATAGTAATGGCCTTATTCCTCAGAGACAGACCAGAATTTCAAGAACTTCAAGTACATTTATGTCCATTCTCCTAATTTTTCTCCAAGGAATGAGGGTATTGCCACTGCTACACTGTTTGTTGTGTGCACCATCACAGCCATAAGTGAAAGTTGACAGGGGCAGCACATTATTGTTGTTTAAGGCATTTCCTCTTGTGAGTCAGCAAGCATGTAGGCTAATATTGGTCCTGAAGAAGGGGATGGGGATGACTAAAATGAATTGGATGTCTCACACTCTCCATACAGAGGTGTTCATGTTTGCTTATGCCTACCTTGAACCCAGTATGCAAAAATCCATCTCTTGCACCAGACTGTTTCATCAGGCTGGTACTCTGGTGCTGGCTGGCTGGTACTCACATGTACTAAACTCATCATACCAACTGGCACTTAAATTTCAAATTGTTTTTGCTTGCCACATATATTCTGTACATTTTGCCTGGTGTGGTCTTTATGATATCTTAATTCTTTGAAACATTGATCATGTTCTGAAATTGGTAGGGATTGTGCACCAAGCTCTGAGTCTCCAGGTTTATGTTGTGGGTGGGCTCAACTTGTTTTCCTCTAGATTTTTAGTGCCACATTGGACTGCAGAGACTGGAGTGTGTAAGGTGCCATGCAGTGCCATGGTATAGTCTGCCTGGACCAGGCTGTCTCTGACCAGATGCCAGCTGACTTTCCACCTCAGACCCAACAATGCTGTGGGGTGACACCCAGTTTCTCTGGAGAACAACTCAAAAGCCGAGCATTTTGTCTGGCACATACATCTAGCACAGTTTCTTTGGACTGCAAGTCCAGAATCTTTCCTTAACACTATTGTAACTATCTCCCTAGAATGTCACCAAGGGCCACACACCTGTGGGATTAAGCATGTTTCCATTTGCTTTAGGTTAAAATCCCAACAGCCAACAGCAAGTGAGATGTTTGGTGCATAGTGTTGGCTGGTCAATAGTAGCAATGGAAAATCAGCATTGTATTGGCATTAACATGTGCCCAGGTGACCAGCTAAATACCCTTCTCTTGGGTGGGGGTGGGGGGTCAATTTGACCCCCAGAGATCTCAAGAACTAGGAAAGCTAGATATGCCAAATTTGCAGGGTGTGTTGCCCTGTATGTGAACTCACTTAGGTCAAAGTTTCAGGTTCTGGGGTCATGACCTTAGGGTCAAAAAAGGTCAAACAGGGTTCTGTCCCAGGTTAGTCTCCAAAGTGCCTCCAGAACCTAGACAACTGTTTATAAGCAAAAGGTGACATACTCAATTTTGGTCATTGACCTTGTTTGACCTTTTGAAGGTCAAGGTATCCAAAGTAATACAAGATTGCTTTGAGTTTTGCATTTGGCTAAGCGACTAGGATTATGCTAGGCAGTATGCTCCTAAAACAAAATGTTGACCTGGGTCATTTCAGGTCAGTGACCTATTCTGACCTCTTATAAGTCTATGGATGATGTAAAATGTGGTTTCTGCTATCAATGAATTCTGGTATAAATGTGTATGGCTTTGTCTAATGCTCCATTGTTGGATCAGATTGAAGGATTCCCTAAAAATTGCCTTTGCTGAAAACATTGTTTGACTGACCTGCCATAGGTCAGCGACCTTACAAGGGACACTTAAATTTTTGATACCAAACGATTTGCTATTCAATTGTCTACAGCTATGCAAAATTGGGCGGAGCTGCGCCGCGCCGTTCGGAAACCATTTTGGAAAAACCTTTGGGAGAGTCAAGTTGACCCCCCCCCCCCCCCACCCGAGCGCGTGCTAAGAGATGAAGGGGGTAAAATGGGTTGAGGGAGGCAAAGCATCAGACCAAAAAACCTAAGTAAAACCTGACACTAGCTCCCCCAGCTCAATACATATTTCTGATTATCACTACATTGCATGGTGAAATATGTTTGAACACCATTTGGGCCTCTTCAAGTTGACTTCAAAGCTTAAAAAACTGGCTTGCCTCAATAACTGGCTTGGCTTCAAAACCTGGATTCACGTCAACAAACAGTGATGGAGCGGCACATTTAATGTCTGACTTATGTCATCACTAACATCATCGCTGACATCATTGCTGACGTCATCGCCGACGTTGCACCTGTGATGTAACTGGCGCGGGGTCTGTCGCCAGGGAGGCGGCCAGGTGCCGGCGGCAGCATGACGCCCCATGAGGACGGCTCCATGTTCATGCGGCTCCTCTCGGCTGGACTGTATGCCAGCTCCTCCTTCCTCATTGTGGTCATCAACAAACATGTGCTTACAGAGTACCAGTAAGTATGCCTGACCTCCGCGCGTGAAGGGGCGGGTGTGTAAAGTGGTCTGTTTTTATGGGCTTGCTAATTTTAAGTAGGTTATTGGTATTAAAATGGCAAGTTTGAATATCCTTTATTGTTTTGATAGCTTTTTCACTAATAATTATGGAGTTTATGTAACGGAATAATGCGTGGTTGTAGGAGCATCTCGGACATCATAGGTGGGGATTACCAAGTCCATTTTATGTCGGCACTTTCCATGCACAGCCACAGGGTTAGATCCGTTACTTCATCTTTGATGTATCATAGGCAACTGGGATGTCGCAACGCTGCCCAAACTGACCTGCTGCAATACACCCGAAGACGTGCGTGATGGCATTGATATTTAAATATTTTATTGGATTAGTGTAGTATGGGGTCGGAGCAGTCCCGGTTTTACTCCCGGCGGCACGTATACTGCTGCTCTTGCTGACCATTCAGGCCCACCCGGCTCTGTGTCGAAACTGGTATGAACCAGAAACCATTCGTCGGCCTTGTGGTACCCAGGGAGGCTGTTGGCCGATCTCGTGATGGCGACCGTCTCGCGCGGTGACAGCCGGTCAGACGGTGGGCATCACCGAGCCAGACTGCGTGTGTCGGGTCCGTGGTGCTCTGCAGGGCATCATGGTCAAGCTGACGCCATAGGAGAGGCGGGGTGATGCTATGTGAAGATAATTCAGCGGCGTTATGATATATACGGGTGATTTTAGATATCCGGTAAAACTCCTACTATTGTCCCGTACTCGTGTTGACTTCATATTCTCTTCTCCCGCAGTTTTCCGTCCTTTCAAGTGCTGGGCATTGGTCAGGTAAGCGTTTGTGATTTAAAGATTATCCTGCTCGACGGCAAGAGCAGTCGAATCTCTCAATGTGACCTAAATTGTATTCGGGATTAGATCGTCAAAATGTGTGGGCTCTAAGCGAGTGTCGGTAGCCCTTGATGTTGAAGCCGATCAGGCAAACGGCAGGTGAAACCGTACTACCACTGGCCCCGCGAGAGTTCCCTTGTGACTCGGACCGTGACATCGGCTGCCTCGGGGCCGGGCCGCGCCGGTAGGCAGCGGCGGCGACAGAGGAGCCCAGGCTGGATAGCGGTCCGCCACGTCACGGCAACGAACGAAAGCTCGCAATGGTTGCGTGGACGAGATTGAGCCGTTGGGTGATGGCAGCAACGTTCTGCACGTCTACGCGGGGCCCCGAACTTATCTACCTTTTTGCGCAAGACCTGTGTGACGGCCACTGACGGGATGGCTAAGGGGGGAGCTTCCCGCCAGGTCCAGTGTCTAGGTTAATGACCCAAGTCGTTATATCTGTCGACAGCTGACCGGAGAAGGGTAGACTGGTGATGGTTAGCGAGGGGTGTGCTGCACAGCTGGTATTGCCTGTGCCATCTCTAAACCAAGTCACGGTGCGGGTTCTACCGTTCGTTCCGCCAGCAGCAGCCACCGGACCGTCTTGCCCTGGCGGGACCAGTCGGTGCTGGGCCACGGTCACGTGGTCCAGCGAGTAGTGCTTAGCATTTGTTCAGATACTGAACAGGTGGCTATTTTTTATGTCAGGATGTTTTGCAGACTGGCTAGGTTCGTGGAAAATTTCGTGGATCTCCTGGTGAAGCATTGGCTTTCAGTCGCACGTGCCTGGCAGCAAGAAAAGTTGACGGTTTCGTGTTCTTTTTTCGGAGAAATATTCGTTACCAAGGCTTTCTTGCTGAATCTGATCATGGCATGTCATCTCTTCACTTTTCGGGGATCGCCCAGGCTTGTAAAGATGGGCCATCACACGCGCAGATCGAGCACAAGCGTGGGACATTGTAACTGTGGCTTTATGACTACTGAGTACTACTGCCAACCTGCCTGGCAGGCCACACGATTCTCATTGCTGTCATTACGATAGGACTGTCGCGCACCGCCGCTGATAAAACGCCGACGTCACTGGATGCTACGTGACGTCATCGGCGAGGCACGGGCCGTCGCGCGCTATCAATAGCTCGCGCCGCGCCTGCACGCTGCCACCGCCATATGGCACGAACCGGCCGCGTCCGCCCTCACACGTTTTGGACCCACGTTATGCGCGTACTTTTCCGCGTGGTGTTTGATTTAGGCTGACCACACTCCCTTGTTCACGCCTGCCACTGTCGGTTGTCAGACAGCGGGCCTGTCCCATTGTGGTCTGTCTCGGTCTCCTCAGGTCGATGGCTGGTCTTGGTTGACTGGGGCGAGGAAAATGCTCCCCTTGCTCCATCTTTATTTCTTGATTATCTGTTGTATTTTTTACCGTGTTATCAGTTGGGAAGTACTCTGTTTTCAGACAACAGCGTCTGCAAGATGTACTGGACGCTAAGACACCGCGCCACATTTAATGCCTTTGCGGTCCGCGCTGCCCGCCAGCTGACTTGCTCGGCGCGTGAGCTGAGCTAGCTCGGTTGGCACCCAACCACGCGCGAATCAATGCGCAACGAATGCGAAGGGTCTGGCCGGGGGGGGGGGGGGGGGGGGTTCGGAGAGGAAAGTTGTATATATTCCGGGATATACCTCTCACCTCTACATTTTGCACGCAAGTGGCGTCCCCACGAACCTGGGCTGGTCCTTCTCGCGCGCCCCACCCGCCGCATGAATGATTGCATAGAGACATGACTAAGACGGCATCATCACGCCGCAGCGCACGGGCCGGCCTGTTAGTGTGACGCTGTGTGCGGTGTGCTGGCCGCCCGGCCTCGGCTGGCGTGGATTGAGTACGCCGCAGTGTACGGGCCGGCCTGTCAGTGTGACGCTGTGTGCGGTGTGCTGGCCGTCCGGCCTCGGTTGGCGTGGATTGAGTACACCGCAGCGCACGGGCCGGCCTGTCAGTGTGACGCTGTGTGCGGTGTGCTGGCCGCCCGGCCTCGGTTGGCGTGGATTGAGTGCACCGCAGCGCACGGGCCGGCCTGTCAGTGTGACGCTGTGTGCTGTGTGTTGGCCGCCCGGCCTCGGTTGGCGTGGATTGAGTGCACCGCAGCGCACGGGCCGGCCTGTCAGTGTGACGCTGTGTGCGTTGTGCTGGCCGCCCGGCCTCGGTTGGCGCGGATTGAGTACACCGCAGCGTACGGGCGCGGCCACTACTCCTTGAGCCTCGAGTGTCGACAGTGAGATTACCAGCCCGGCGGACCATAGCACAAGCGGATCATGGTATCGCTTTGTCAAGTTGCACATTTCCTGGCCGGGAGGTCAGCTGAGGCATCTTAAGCAGGTGCAGCAGCAGTTTGTCTCGCAGCCTTTCGGGCACCGCCACAGCTGTCCATTTATGTTCAGTTTTGGACGGCTGATTTGGCTTGTAGCTGGGGGTGGGTGCAAGGACTTCGGTTCCCGGGGAGGATGGGGATGGCGTCGGCGCCGGACCAGGCGGGCCGGGACCCTCGGGCAAGCACGTCTCGAGCCGCCGGCTCCCGGGAGAAACTCCCCAAGTCTCAAACTCCCAAACACCCAAAGTCAAACACTGCAGGGTTATGCACCTTCGCAACGTGATGTGAGTTTAGGGCGCGCCGCCCGCTGGGTCGAATTGCGCCACAGTCGTGGCTCGGCGCGGGTGCTGACCGCATGGGACATATGCTTTAGGCATCGAGGCTGTTGGTCTGCTTTAGTGAATGTCGTGAAGCCGCTTATGGCTGGTATTTCCTGCCTCATTGGCTTGATGATCGGCCGGAGCATTTCCCACACAGTAGCGAGCTCGGCTGGCTTGCCGGGGAGTTTCCGGGCTGCTCGGCGCGCCGTGGACAGACGACTCATGACAGCCGGTGAATGCAGCGCTGTTTGAGAGCCTGCCTTCCGGTCGGCACACCACGCCTGGCCGGCGACCGCTTTGTTACCCGGACGAAGTACCCGTCAGGCGTTACTTTCCGCGTTACCGGGGCATGCTCGCTACGGTGTGCTGAGCTGCTCGGCTGATCCCTGAGGCTTGCTGCAGTACCGCCCCACTTCACCAAGAAGTGCTGGTGGGGGAGGGGGCAGCTACCGTAGCACAGCTTGTGCCAGGCTGAGGAGCAGGCGCCACCGTTGGTCCTCAGTTGCGGAGGGCGTTGTCAAGTCACAGTGACATGACCCCGCTGTAACGCCAGTGGAACTACCGTCAGATGCTTCTCCCCGTCAATTGAACTGCCGTCATATGCTTGTCCACGTCAATGGAACTACCGTTAGACGCTTCTCCCCGTCAGTGGAACTACCGTCAGATGCTCTCCCCGTCAGTGGAAGTACCGTTAGATGCTACCCCCCCCCCCTGCTGACGCCACCCGTTTTGGTGCTTGCTCGACAGGACCACTTTCGAGACTACGATAAATTTAATTGCCTCAATGAGCCATTTGGTTGTCTTTCACTACAAGTTCAGCTCGAGCTGACCGCAAGCCAATCCCGGCAACCAGGGCAAACGCTCCTTTGACGCGAAAAATTTGCATAACGTGGGTGCGAGTGGATGAGCCTTAAGCTGCAAATGCACAGAAGCGTCGATAACCCTTTGGGCCTGCGGTCACTGCGCGGACCGGGTGTGAACTGGGACATTCGCCCCCACTCTGCCAGGACCGGCTGAATCGGAGGGCAGACGCTGGGCTGGCGGGACAGGCGCGACGAAGTGGGCATAGCTTCTGTCGGCGGTTTGCTGATTATCCTGCAGATGCTGATTTTCATCAAGCCATAGCCTTGTCGATCGTCCTTTTCCCCTCCCATGAGGGCAGACTTTCCCCCATCCCACGTCGTAAGGGCTCTCCACATATGTTTACATCTCCTGGTGCGCTTTTCCCTCAATATATAGTGGAGGGAAGTCTTTGTCGTCTATGAGCAGGTCGGGAAAACAAGCACATATTAATCTCCGAACGCACTCGGTTAGCAAGCCGCCGTCCGCACTTCGTCAGTAGTTAGGATTAGTAGAAAGTCTCGAGAATTGCTCCGTAAACTCGCGGAGCCGTTACGGAGGTGGCCGGATCGTTCGGGGACTTCTATATTTCAACTTTGCACGGTTGCTCTTGCGCAGAAGCTAGAGGCTTTCCAAAGGTTTTTGTTGCGGTGGTCCACGTCCTGGTCCGAGTCTGTGTGAACGGTGCGTTTGCTCCGACATTCTGGTCGACGTCCGGGCGGTATGCAGTGCTCCTGACCGAGGCTCCACCCTATGGTTCTACGCGTCCCGACCAGTCAGCGCCACGTTTCCTTAGGGTTCTCTGGGGTATCCCTACTGGAACACTGGAGCAATGCTGGTATGCCCCGTACTGGAACACTGCCATAGCCCTGGGGGGCAAGTCCCGTTCCCACGTTAATGACTGCAGGATCTGGCTTTCCGGCTACCTGGACTTTGGAAGGCTGGGATCAAGGTCAGCGTTCATGGTGTTCTACGCTACCGTGAGTCCAGCGGCGTCGTGTTCACTGCGGGCATCTAAGGGAGGCGTGATTAGCCGTGATCTTTGCGTCAGAGTCCAAGTGAGTGAAATGAACCAGCTGGTCGGGTAGTGTCCGTTCGCTGTGGACGTCTCAGCACGTCTCCATGTTCCAATCCGCTTCCCGTGGTGTGCAGTATCAGTTAGCCGGTTTCTGAGCGTCGCGGTTGACCGAACCTAACCAGTCGGCGTGCCCATAGACGGCCCGGACAGGCCACGCTGTTTGACCTCGGCCGCCTCTGTAGCGATGGTCGGTACCGGGCGCCGATGCGGCCTCACCGCCCGCTATCGACCCACTCCGCTGTGCCGGTGGGAACGTCGTCGGCAGGTTGGAATGCTCGATGCTCGTGGGACCCACGAACATTCCGTGGAGGTGCCCAGCGCTGACAAACTAGCGCCTGTTCGCCTCGGTGGGGTCATATAGTTTTCGCGGCGCGCGCCATTGTTTTCGGCGTGAATGAGAGCAGTAATTTTGTTAAAATTACTTCTCTCATTCACGCCGTTTTAAAATTTGACGTTTTCTGGGCATGATTTTCCGATCAGTGTTCGTGCCAGTCGTGACTCATAGTGAAGGTCTTAACCTGACTGCTCCAAGACGGCAATTCCAGTTCAGTGGACACATTTTGCCACAAGATTGGACAGCCTTTTGCTCGACAGCCTTAGGAAACTCGTACTCGGCGTCACGCGGCAGTTGGTTTCGGGATCTGTCGCAATGACGTGGATTCCCGTGAATATCGGGGGCTGAAGAATGATCGGAAATATATATACATATATATATATATATATATATATATAATATGTGTGTGTATATATATCCCTATGCATATACCTAGTATGAAGATAAGACAAAATATGATGCGTGCGATATACGCTATGAAGTACGTGTGAGCAGTCTGAAAGGCGCGTTGTTGTGTTGGTTATGCGTCTTTCCATACTGCCTCGTCGGTGGTGCCAGTGAGTCGACTTTACCCGGTTCCAACCACCTCGACCCACGTACGGTAGATATCACGTTGGCTCACCGAGTTGACTCAGTTCCAGCCACCTCGACCCACGTACGGTAGATACCGCGCCGGCTCACCGAGTTGACTCAGTTCCAGCCACCTCGACCCACGTACGGTAGATACCGCGCCGGCTCACCGAGTTGTTTTTTTATCCGGATTTGACTCTGGCTACTCCCGAACAAAGCTGGGTTTCTGGCTGACATTTTTGCGGCTTACGGTACCATCAGTACCGTGGGTTGTGTTGGCAGACATGACAGTGGCCAGAGCCTACTTGCCCTGATATGTGGGTCGCTTGGCCGATCACTAGCCATTGAGACTGGGCTGCGGTGCCGGCCTCAATCTCAGATCATCGGAGGGAGGGATGGGCATGCTGAGGTGATTTGGCCTCCTGATGGTTCCCGCGAGAGCTGTCCGGCGCTCGTTCACGAGAGGCTGTTGTGAGCTATGTCGGGTGGGGGGGGGGGGGGGGGGGCGGGGGGAGCGGACTCCTGACGACAGCGATCATTGGCCACATTGCAAAGCTATCTGAGCTATCTGAGCTTAGCAAAGCTATCTATCAGTTATCACATCAAACACGAGCCGTGGGCCGCCTCAACCCGAGGCATGGCTCTGCATGAACCGGTCTTAGCAGGCTGAGTATGACCGGCGTACCTCTTGCGAATAGCCAGTGATGTTAACGGGGCAGGTGCGGCGCCGGGCGAGAGTGCAACGACCTCGATGTGGATGGCTTAAACATAGGTGCGAGTGTGTTGAGGTGTCTGCGTCAACATCCGGGCCGAGGCGGGACGGCGCCGGCCCCACGCCTACTGGCTAGGGTCAAGCCGCCGGTACAGGCCCGGCGCAGTGGTGCCCTTGCTGACCCACTATTCGATGTTCCTCTGACCGCATCATATGCACATATATGGATATGTATGTATCTATGAATGTATATCTTATGCATATACATATATATATATATATATATATATATATATATATATATATATACATTTTGGACATTTTGGTGCCCCTTCGGAACGCCCTTCCAACAAACGCCCGTCCATTTCAACGGACCATTTTCCTCCTGCGCGCTGGCCGGACAGAATCGCGAGTGGGTCCCGTTCGTCCCGCATGTTGACATGTCACATCCGGCCTGTGGGCGTGGTCGTCTGCGGCGTCCACAACCTGCCGTCGCTGCGGAGACTCACGCGGACGTGCCCGGACAGCCTGCCGAGCCCCACGCGCGGCGAGCTGACCAGGCCGGGCCGCGGTGAGTGGAGTGTCGCCCCTCGCTGAGCGGCCTGCTGTCCGGCAGATGCTGGCCACCATACTGATCCTGGGCCTGCTGCGCTGCGCCGGCGTCATCTCGTTCCCGAAGCTGGACAGGAGCATTCCGCGAAAGGTGAGTGACTCAGCGGGAGTCATTCCGCGTGTCGACTCGGGAGTCGTTCCGCGTGGTGACTCGCGAGTTGTGCTGCGAAGCACCAACAGGAAGCGGTCTGCCCCGTGCTCAGGAGTTACCCGCGGTGGGCGGGCAGGAGCCCCCCCCCCCCCTGAAAACGTGCTGGCTTGGCTATAAAGTAATCCCTCGGTAAAGATAGTGGGTTGACGGTCGTTGTCGGTAAGAACGGTGGTTGAAATGGGTTGGCGGTCATTCGTGGTAAAGAATGTGGTTGAAATGTCCTTTGCCGCGAATTGGGTGCCTGAAGAGCCCTTTATCGTAAAAGGAGTGTCTGTGGAGGCCCTCCCCTCAGGCGCAGGCGACGATGCCTGATGGGTGGGTCACCTTAGATGGGTGCGTGGTTCACGAGCCCTCAAGTTGACGGCTCTGGTGGCATCCTCCTGAAGTAGGCGGCTCAGTAGTTCCCTCCGTTGAGCAGGTGATGAGGGTCCCGCCCTTCATGAATGACTGTCGGGGCATTCCACTGCCGCTGGGCGGCTCGAAGGGCACCGCCGCGGGCGAGGTGACTCATTAGGAGATGGCGTGCCGAAGGGAATCCTCAGAAGGCAACACCCGACGGACAACTGACTGGCTCGTTACGCTCTGTGCGCTCCTCAGGGCACCGCTAACGCGCGTCACAAGGTCGTGACCTTGCGATGAGGCCAGCCGATGTAACCGCAGAAGTCGAGTCTTTTTCGCTTTGGGAAAAAGCTCCGCTTGTTCTTTCGGTATTGAATTGGTGATACAGGACGGCGGCATCCGGCTACACCGGTCTTTCCAATAGATGTGGTGCCGACGATAGTCGTACAACTCCCTTTGTACGGCTCGCTGTCGTTGAACGTCGTACAACTCCCTTTGTGCGACTCGCTGTCGTTGAATGAACCGCGAAGCATGACTTATCCGTGCGACACCTCTGGCGTGATTTCATGTGGTTTTTCTGTCCGCAGGTATGGCCTTTGCCGGCTATTTACGTGGGGAATCTCGTCTTCGGTCTCGGAAGTACAAAGCAGCTCAGGTGAGCGAAACCCGATCTATAAATGAGGCATGGATGAGGTTCTAAGCAACAACAGATACGATTCTAACAAATGAGGTTCTAAGCAACCCGTAGGATTGTGAGCGGCTTATAATATACTAGCCGTTCATTGTATGTGCATAGGCGAGTGGTAAGGTTAATTTGACTCAATTAACAATCATCCGTATTATGTTGGTATGTCTACTCATATATTTAGTAAGATATTCATCTGCATATTTATATGTATATGTATATTTTTATTGTCTGAGGTTCGTATATGCTGGTGGAAGTTATATCTTTGAATTAGTATTCATTGATTCGCGGGCGATGCGAGTTGAGCTTCCCTCGCCACAAAAGCTACGGTAAAAGTCGCCGCTTGCCACACCGATGCGTTCGTGGGCGGCCGGCCGGGTCTCCAGCGTGCTGTTCATGGTCTGGCCGGCAGAGCGCCGCCGTGTTATCTGCAATGCCGCCCTCTGCCGCAGTCTACCGATGATGACGGTGCTGCGACGGTTCTCCATTCTGATGACGATGGCCGGCGAGTTCTTCATCCTGGGGTGAGTGCTGCATGGCGGGGGAGGGCCCGCTCCGTCCCACCAGTCGTCCCCCCGCGCGTGCTCCGCCTCCCCGCGGCCCGCAGGTGTCCGGCCGTGCGGTGACAGCGTGTAACTGCCTGGAGGACGGACTGAGCGTGTTGCCGTTCAGTTATGAGCGTGTTCCCGCCCGTTTTCACCCCTCCGCACCGCTGGTCAGGATCCGCGTGGACCGTGATTGGCCGGTTTGCCCATCGCTGGCCGCTGAGGTGGAACGCCGCGACACGTGACGTCTCGCCGCCACCGCCGCTGCCGGGGTCGCAGCGCTGCGCAGGGCCCTCTGTCCTCTGTCGGTCGACTCGGAACGGCGGCGTTCGAACCGTTCCCTTCGGCCGGAAGGGTCGTCCTCCATCCGAGGCTCTGTGGAAATCCCGAGACGAAGGCCGGACGGTTTTTGCAGAACGCTTGTCGAGACCTTGACCATTATGCCGACGAAGACAAAGGAGCCGTCCCAGCCGTGTACGAGTCCTCCCCGCCTCTCCCCTCTCGGCCCAGGCCCCCGCCCCTGACGCGGCGGGGGCCTGGGCGCCGGCAACCTTGAACTTGATCGGATTGGCGAAAACAGGTAGGCGGCGAAGTGGGGGGTGGCACGGCACTGGTGCTCGCCGGGCTTGCCGCGGACGACGCCGTCGCCGGAGGATATTTTCGCTATGTTGGCCTCACCGAGGCGGGGGAGATGGCAACGCAGTAATTGACTCTAGTATTGTACGTGTTTCGGAGCAATAATATCCCACATATTAGTGAGCCGGAAATGCCCTGTGACCAACAATAGCCGGAAATGCACAGCGATGGTAGCGATGGTCGGCATTGGCTATTAACAATGACACCATGCGTGCATGTGTATCCACAGGATCACTACGAGCCTTGGTGCTGACCTGCCCATCCCCTTCCAATGCTCATCGTCACGCTCCCGTGGCTCGCCTGGTGTGCTTCCCATCTCTTACGGGGGAAAGCTACAGCTTTGTAGCGTACAGGCTCTTAGTATCTATGTTGCGTGTGCCGCGGTAGACAGGGCAAGGTTTTCAACTCCTGGACACCTGCTGAGTGGTGGGTAGGCAGGAGGAAGTGCTAGCGCGCGGGTCGCGGAGTGTCCGTAACGCGTGTGTGCGATGCTCGCGCGCGCTGACCCCCCCACCCCCCCCCCCCCACCCGCCCGGTCTGTGTGCCGGGCTCCGCTTGCGCGCCGGGTCAGGTACACGCTCTCGGCCCCAGGCGACCCGCCCAATCGACGCACGGTGCAATAAAACGCGGCGCCGCGGCGGCCGGCACCTGCCGAAGGTCGTCTGGGACGAGTCAACGGCCTGTGCCGCGGCCGCAGTGTCCGGCCTGTGGCCCGGCAGCCCGGCAGCCCGGCCCGCCCCGCCCGCCCGGCACGCCCGGCACGCCCGGCACGCCCGGCGGTGCGTGTGTCACTGACGTGGAGTGGTTGAGCGGTGGAATGCCTTCTGCGTGGCAGCGGTGCAGTGAGACAACAGTTTGGTCCGAGCTGCAGGACGCACCAATGTGGGCTGAGGTCATCCACTGACGGTTGAAGCGGAGGAAGAGCGAGCTTCGCCTGAGTTTGCTTAGCATGTGAATTTTTGTAACTGCGTCTGAAGAGGCTCATGTGCGAAAGTCTTCAAGCCCGTTTAAAAATGGGGATGCCAATTGGCAACGAATGGTTTGGATCCTGGTGCGGACTAACTGACTGTCCTGTCCTGGTGCGGACGATCGGAGACTTACGGAGAAGCCGGACGGGAACTCTGGTTGCCGAGACCTAGCAGCAAATTTGGCTCTAATTGCCACTGATCTCTTCATTTCGCCCCGCGCGTCTGCCTCCGTCTCTGCCCTGCAGCTGATCCCCCGTGGCTGTCCCCGCCCCCGCAGAATGGGCTCCGCTACTTTTACATCCATTGCTGCTGGTTTCTTCGAAGGTCGTGCACCTTAGCGGGTCCGACCTTATTTGCTCGTGGTATGCTGAACATGCACCTATTTTTTTCTAGCCAGCGAAATGCTGTTACCAACTACTGCCATCACGTATGCTCATGTTTCTAATAAGTCCACAATGGGCCCATGCACTTATTATTAGGAGCGGTGTGGGTACCATTTTTGCGACGTGCTGATGAAGACGACATATTACGGAGCTTGTGTATTTTGGAAGCCAAGGTGGGAAAATAAACTGACTGGGAACAAATGAAATGACGCCCACACTGACACATCAACCACCTTGTAGCACATGGGTGTAAAAGACGGTCTACCGAAGATGCTTTGGTGCTATAGAATGCACGAGCTGCTGTATGCCGTGCATATGAACCCTCGCCAAGTTTTCCCATTTTGAGCGGCTGTGTGGCGCGGGCGTCTTGACATTGTATAGAAGCGGTGCTTTTTCGTAGAGCTATACCAGCCGTATGAATGCACGGGATGGAAGCACTCCTTAGTACCACGTGGCCCTTGGTGATGAATCATGGTGCAGTCGTTGCGAGAATAATTTTGTGTGGAAACTTTGTTCTTTGTGTTGCCTACGTTCTCATGGAGATCGAAAAATAAATGAAGTATGAGAAGACTGTACGCTAAGTGTGGGTAAAATTTCTTGGTTTAACTCAAACCAGAAGGAAGTCGCGGACTCCAGACAATAAAATCATGGCTTGTTGGATTGGTACCGCGCGCCTGATTTTCGCACACGTGGTCCATTCAAGCGTAGATTGTGGATCGTACTGGCCTATGTCTACCATATATTCAATGATAAGCGCTTGGATAGCATGGAAAAGCATGGCTACGCTTAAAATGTGTCGGCTTCTAGAGGCCGTTTAGGTTGGTGCGAAGTGGCTGAACTGGTCAGTGAGGTTCTGGAGGCGGGTCAGATCGTCGCGCTTCAGGTGGAGCGAATCAACGATTACCATTGATCCCGAGTGCCGGCGGAGTCACCCCGTCACCGCTGTCCGTGTCCGGGTCCGTGTGAACCTCCGCCAAGCCGCTCTGTGCGTCGAGAAAGCCCAGCATGCTGTGGCGTTGGTCGTCGGGCTCTCCCGGCTTTCTGCGACCAGTGGTCAGTGGCCGCAGCGGGCGAAGCTAGGGGCCACGCGGCCTGCCTGAACCCTCTGTTGGAGCATTCCGCGCTGACCGGAGGCGGGGCCCGGGGTACGCGGGATGACGCAACCCCTGCTGTCGCTCGGGAGGGGTATGGCGGAAGGGGAGCGTCGCAGAGAGGCCAACTGGCGTCTGATGGGGAGCGGCAGAGAGAGGCCAACTGGCGTCTGATGAAGGGTGGCAGAGAGAGGCCAATTGACATCTGATGGGGAGCGTCAGAGAGAGGCCAACTGGCGTCTGATGGAGAGCGGCAGGGAGAGGCCAATTGACGTCGGATGGGGAGCGGCAGAGAGAAGCCAACTGGCGTCTGATGGGAAGCGGCAGGAAGAACTGGCGTCTGATGGGAAGCGACAGGGAGAGGCCAACTGGCGTCTGATGGAGAGCGGCAGAGAGAAGCCAACTGGCGTCTGTTGAGCGGCCGTCCCACCGCCTGCCCTGTGGCGACCGTGCCCGCACACCATCTGGGCTGAGCGCCGGCTGCCAGGGGCTCGGTTCATCACCTGTGAAATGGCCGGCCCGGGAAGGCGCAAACCGGACCGGCTCGGGAGGACACAAACCGGACCGGCTCGGGAGGACACAAACCGGACCGGCTCGGGAGGACGCAAACCAGACCGGCCCGGGAGGACGCAAACCAGACGGCCCGGAAGGACGCAAACCGGACCGGCTCGGGAGGACACAAACCAGACCGGCCCGGGAGGACGCAAACCAGACGGCCCGGAAGGACGCAAACCGGACCGGCTCGGGAGGACACAAACCGGACCGGTCCGGGAGGACGCAAACCAGACGGCCCGGAAGGACGCAAACCGGACCGGCTCGGGAGGACGCAAACCGGACCGGCCCGGAAGGACGCAAACCGGACCGGCCCGGGAGGACGCAAACCGGACCGGCTCGGGAGGACACAAACCGGACCGGCCCGGGAGGACACAAACCGGACCGGCCCGGGAGGACACAAACCGGACCGGCCCGGAAGGACGCAAACCGGACCGGCTCGGGAGGACGCGAACCGGGGAGCCGGCGAGACTAACAATTACCCTGTTTACATGGGCAGCTGTGATTCGAATTGAGCCGGGACCCGTCCTCGATCCGAACTATCCGGCCCATGTATACACTCACGCGCCGTTCCGCTGATTCGAATCGTGGGCCGGAGGAAATCCCTTCCCGTGAGAGGATCATCCGTTCAGGAAGGGATTTCGTCCGAATTATCTACCCTGTTTACATGGGCAGCTGTGATTCGAATTGAGCCGGGACCCGTCCTCGATCCGAACTATCCGGCCCATGTATACACTCGCGCGCCGTTCCGCTGATTCGAATCGTGCGCCGGAGGAAATCCCTTCCCGTGAGAGGATCATCCGTTCAGGAAGGGATTTCGTCCGAATTATCGGCCGTCAGCTGTCTAAACAAAAAAAAAAGAAAAATGCCTGGCGCACGCAGTTCTGTTCATGGCCATTTCAGCTTTGTTTGGTGTTGCCGCTTTTCCACGGGTTTTTAGCTATTGCTCGAGACGATCCAAGTCCAAGATGGTAAAGGAAAAGAGAAAGAAGGTGAAGTTGACACCATGCTGCTAAAACTACTCTTATTATTGAGGGCCTTGAGTGGCTAGCAGCACAGAAATGCCCATGTAATTTAGCCTTGCTAGGCGCGTGATCTATGCAGACAGCAGGCGTCGGCGGTGTTTGGTGTTATCTTTCCGCCTAAAGGTTAGATTAATTTACATCTGGGGCAGGCTCCATACTTCCAAAAGCCAGATGGAGGTAATATGGTCATTTTATATGGCTTTGACTTGTTCTCACTTTAATTTTGGATTGCTCAAAATTCTTGCAGAGAATGCCTCCAGGTTTCTTTCATTAAGTTAATACCTTAAGGCCCCAGGAGTGTTTTTGCAGATGTCCCTTAAATTGGGATGCTGGTTGCTTGTCAGTTAAATTTGTGTGAGAAAGGTAGCTTAAAAATTGCTGCATGATATGACGGATGAACAAATATAGATCATTGCAGTCAGCTCGGAATGTGAACTTTTTACTGGTAGGACCGAAATTGCCCAATGACGGGGTCAGAACAGCAAGAAAGCAAATGTGAACACTGGATGAAAATAGTTGTCATCATTACTCTGCTAAATCCAAGTTTGTGTGTTCCATGTGCAGGAAAACAGTGCATAAACTAACACCTAACACAATGGCACATGCTGCATGGAGAACACGTCTGTGTTGCATATCATCACCTGTTTTTGTACTGGTGATTAAATATGTCACCTTGGTGCTTTTTTGTGATGGGTGTCTGCAGGCCATGAGGTAGGTACTTCAACTGTTCAACAATTCTTGCAGGGAGTACCAATACTTTCTTTCATTAAGTGAATACATAAATGCCCCAGGATTGATTTTGCAGACATTCCTCCTGTGACTTGAACATTTGGTTGACCACCTATTGGCAGGAGGGATGTGCTGGATATTGGTGACTGGCTCGTCAAGGAAATATGAAGTTACATCACACTGGTAGACCAAATGGCAAGGTAGCAGGGGCTGGAATATTTGTTTTTGATGCGATTAGGCTGTTTGTTGCTTGTCGGTTTAATGTGTGTGAGATAGGTAACTCAATAATTCCTGCATGATGCAAAGGATCAACAAATATAGGCAATAGATCATTGCAGTCAGTGCAGAATGTGAACTATTTTTAATGATGGGACCAAAATTGCCCAGTGATGGTTCCAAAATGTCAAGAAAGCAAATGTGAGCACTGGATGAAAATAGCTGTCATCAGTACTCTGTCAAATCCAGGCTTGTGCATTTTATGTGGAAGAAAACTGCATAAACTAAGTAAACCTAACATAATGTCACATGATGTGCAGAGAACATCTGTGGTGCACATCATTACCTGTTTTTGTACTGGTGAGTAAATATGTTACCTTGGTGGTTTTTTGTGACATGTATCTTTGCAAACCATGAGCTGGATAATTGAGCTGTTGTTATAATTAATCATTTGTTATGAATTTTGAGCCCAGATTGCTTTTGTCATGACAGCTCTGGGGCTGGTTCACATGTTATGATCTTTGGACTGTGCGAACACAGCTGTTTGTGCCACCTAGCCATCAGTCCATATCAGCCAATGCTGTTGACTGCAAGGATATCAAAGCAGTATTTCAACCCTATTATGTCAAGAAAGCAAATAGCTGCATTCTGACTTGCCAGTCCATGCCAAGTCTAAATGGCAATGCCGCCCTCAGGTACTGATGATGCATTGGATGGGGAAAGACAACATAGTTGCACAATTTTTGCCACTATGTAGCATTTATGAGTCATTTCTGTAGCTTAGCTCACTGTTGCAGGCTGCTCATAAATGCATTAGTGTGGGAGTAGGTAATGTGTTTCTTGGGCCGCGCAAAGTAGATGACATGATGCTGGGTGGCATACTGATATGAGTGTGGTAAGTTTGTGAGTGTCATTGGCCAATACAAGAAAATACTGATTTCCTGCTAGCCAAAGTTTCCCGCTAGTAAAAACTTGCATATAACACTGCTTATGTGACAGATTTGGCAATGCTGACTGCGCAACTCTTGTGTTTCAAGTGTTATGGCTTGTGCTGTAGCTATAAAGCCTATGAGTCCCGCACATATCATTTTTCCAACGGAGTCCATCTTCCTCGCCCTCAAAGCTGTCTCGCGCCCACCATGGCTCGTGACATTCGCCATCCATACGCAGAGTACCTGCTTTTTTCTTCTTGTTTTGTTCAGTTCGCCTCAAAAGCGCAGTTTTCGCCCATAATCCGTTCCTTGATTCGAACTAAGCGGGATCGAACTATCGACCGTTAATCCGACGTAAAGCCGGTTTCGCCCATGTAAACGCCCCTCGCCGAGAGGGTTAACGTCGCATGATCCGTTCCGATCTTAATTCGAATTATCCTCGGCTGCCCATGTAAACCGGGTAATTGGCCGTCAGCTGTCTAAACAAAAAAAAAAAGAAAAATGCCTGGCGCACGCAGTTCTGTTCATGGCCATTTCAGCTTCGTTTGGTGTTGCCGCTTTTCCACGGGATTTTAGCTATTGCTCGAGACGGTCCAAGTCCAAGATGGTAAAGGAAAAGAGAAAGAAGGTGAAGTTGACACCATGCTGCTAAAACTACCCTTATTATTGAGGGCCTTGAGTGGCTAGCAGCACGGAAATCCTCACGTAATTTAGCCTTGCTAGGCGCGTGATCTATGCAGACAGCAGGCGTCGGCGGTGCTTGGTGTTATCTTTCCGCCTAAAGGTTAGATTAATTTACATCTGGGGCAGGCTCCATGCTTCCAAAAGCCAAATGGAGGTAATATGGTCATTTTATATAGCTTTGACTTGTTCTCACTTTAATTTTTGGATTGCTCAAAATTCGTGCAGAGAATGCTTCCAAGTTTCTTTCATTAAGTTAATACCTAAAGGCCCCAGGAGTGTTTTTGCAGATGTTCCTTAAATTAGGATGCTGATGCTTGTCAGTTAAATTTGTGTGAGAAAGGTAGCTTAAAAATTGCTGCATGATATGACGGATGAACAAATATAGATCATTGCAGTCAGCTCGGAATGTGAACTTTTTTAATGGTAGGACCGAAATTGTCCAATGACGGGGTCAGAACAGCAAGAAAGCAAATGTGAACACTGGATGAAAATAGTTGTCATCATTACTCTGCTAAATCCAAGTTTCTGTGTTCCATGTGCAGGAAAACAGCGCGTAAACTAACACCTAACGTGATGGCACATGCTGCATGGAGAACATGTCTGTGTTGCATATCATCACCTGTTTTTGTACTGATGATTAAATATGTCACCTTGGTGCTTTTTTGTGATGGGTGTCTGCAGGCCATGAGGTAGGTACTTGAACTGTTCAACAATTCTTGCAGGGAGTACCAATAGTTTCTTGCATTAAGTGAATACATAAATGCCCCAGGATTGATTTTGCAGACATTCCTCCTGTGACTTGAACATTTGGTTGACCACCTATTGGCAGGAGGGATGTGCTGGATATTGGTGACTGGCTCGTCAAGGAAATATGAAGCTACATCACACTGGTAGACCAAATGGCAAGGAAGCGGGGGCTGGAATATTTGTTTTTGATGCGATTAGGCTGTTTGTTGCTTGTCGGTTTAGTGTGTGTGAGATAGGTAACTCAATAATTCCTGCATGATGCAAAGGATCAACAAATATAGGCAATAGATCATTGCAGTCAGTGCAGAATGTGAACTATTTTTAATGATGGGGCCAAAATTGCCCAGTGATGGTTCCAAAATGTCAAGAAAGCAAATGTGAGCACTGGATGAAAATAGCTGTCATCAGTACTCTGCCAAATCCAGGTTTGTGCATTTCACGTGGAAGAAAACAGTGCATAAACTAAGTAATCCTAACATAATGCCACATGAGGTGCAGAGAACATCTGTGGTGCACATCATTACCTGTTTTTGTACTGGTGAGTAAATATGTTACCTTGGTGCTTTTTTGTGACATGTATCTTTGCAAACCATGAGGTGGATAATTGAGCTGTTGTTATAATTAGTCATTTGTTATGAATTTTGAGCCCAGATTGCATTTGTCATGACAGCTCTGGGGCTGGTTCACATGTTATGATCTTTGGACTGTGTGAACACAGCTGTTTGTGCCACCTAGCCATCAGTCCATATCAGCCAATGCTGTTGACTGCAAGGATATCAAAGCAGTATTTCAACCCTAGTATGTCAAGGAAGCAAATAGCTGCATTCTGACTTGCCAGTCCATGCCAAGTCTAAATGGCAATGCTGCCCTCAGGTACTGATGATGCATTGGATGGGGAAAGACAACATAGTTACACAATTTTTGCCACTAACTATGTAGCATTCATGAGTCATTTCTGTAGCTTAGCTCACTGTTGCAGGCTGCTCATAAATGCATTAGTGTGGGAGTAGGTAATGTGTTTCTTGGGCTGCGCAAAGTAGATGACATGATGCTGGGTGGCATACTGATATGAGTGCGGTAAGTTTGTGAGTGTCGTTGGCCAATACAAGAAAATACTGATTTCCTGCTAGCCAAAGTTTCCCGCTAGTAAAAATTTGCATATAACACTGTTTATGTGACAGATTTGGCAGTGCTGACTGCGCAACTCTTGTGTTTCAAGTGCTCTGGCTTGTGCTGTAGCTATAAAGCCTATGAGTCCCGCACAGATCATTTTTCCAACGGAGTCCATCTTCCTCCTCGCCCTCAAAGCTGTCTCGCGCCCACCATGGCTCGTGACATTCGCCATCCATACGCAGAGTACCGGCTTTTTTCTTCTTGTTTTGTTCAGTTCGCCTCAAAAGCGCAGTTTTCGCCCATAATCCGTTCCTTGATTCGAACTAAGCGGGATCGAACTATCGGCCGTTAATCCGACGTAAAGCCGGTTTCGCCCATGTAAACGCCCCTCGCCGAGAGGGTTAACGTCGCATGATCCGTTCCGATCTTAATTCGAATTATCCTCGGCTGCCCATGTAAACCGGGTAAATAACAACGATAGATTGCACCGGCCTAGTAAAAGGAGTATCTCGGCTCTTGTATTCTTCGTCTGGATTGGGATTGTAAGGAACGGGTGCTCAGCGTTCATGTCCATTTGCGGCCATGAGCGATATCGATCCATGTCAGCGATGGTGGTTTGACGAACACATTCGGACGCACTCTCTGTACGTGGTTGACGTCACTACCGCCATCGGGCGTGTTTCCACGAATGCTCCACTGAATGGTGGGGGCCCGCTTAAATATGCGTCGTGTACAACGTCGCATACTAACTACATGCGGTAACCGAATGACGCCTACCGCAGAAATAGCACGTGACGTCACTCCCGCGCGCTTGACGCTTGAAGGATGAGTGATGCGACACCGCCCGCGGCGGGGGTAGGGGTGGGGAGGGGAGACGGCAGCGATCAACGACCACCGCCCGGGGCTGCTCCAGAACGTCACGGCACCGGTGTTACGCAACGGCGGCAAGTCGCGGCACGTGGGTGCTGGGTGAACGGCAACTCTCTGACCGGGCCATCCCCACTGTGACGAGCGCGGTCCATTCTCCAGCGCAGTACCGGTGTCTGATTAGATGAGATCGCTGTGGTTTAATTCTCCGAGATGACCGGCCGGCTCTGGCTCAGGATTGGGCTCAGCGCTAGGCTACCGGCCACCAAACCGCCACACATTTGCCGATGGTCAGTGCCGACCGTGTCGTACGACTGTGTCGTATCGTATGGCGGCGTTATGGCGTACATGGCTGCGTTTTTACGCTCGGCATGTTTGCTTTGAGCATCACTTGAAACGGTTTAGCGTATTACTTGTGGTCGCCGATAAGTAAGGTCTCAAGTGCATGATTTCAACCCATCCTTTTGATTGATCGATCGGCAAACTCGACCATCTATCGTCTTCTTCATCAACCATCAACTTCCTAACTTGTTGAACAATCAGCAGTCAACAATCGTTGACATGTTATGCGCTATTATTGTGTTTTTCTATACCGAACGTGCCAAGTCGCGAATACTGCTTGAAGAAGATAATTCGTAGCCAATTCCGAGAACGGAATGCCTGTAGTTTAATGTCTTCTGCTGGACATTAAAAGCTGCTTTTCCGAACGTGTCGCAGCTGGGAGGCCTTTGGCCAAGCCCTTCCTTCCTTCCTTCTGGCGACGGCAAAAGGCTTCTTTGGCAAGACCATCCGTCCCACAGCACGCTGTGACCAGGGTCTTTCCTCCCCCTTCTCCTGTCAATGACGCTCAAGCTGTTTGGGTGCGATGTTATTACCATTGTGATGAGACGTGCCACACTTGCGGCACACATGACACAGACGATACACGCTCATGCGGCGGGGACATGTGGTGTCAGACAGAGGTGCGGCTGAAACGTGCTGAACGAGCGACGCACCGGCGCTACGCACTCGGGTTATCATTCAACGCCACCGTCGGGATTTTGCTTGATCTAAAACTTTTTCACTCCTGGGTGTGATGCAAAACAGCTATTCAGAGCAATAATTCAATTGGAAGTGCGCGGTTTCGGTACCGCAGTGTCAACATGGTCAGTTCAGACCGACAGCGGCGGCGGTGGACCGGTTTATTAGCTGGCTGTATCTGGGCATCAAACTGAAGATCCGTTTGGCTCTTGGTATGATAATTTTACCTCCATCTCGTAGTTTGAACACAGCAGCTGAACAGCCTATCTATGCTGAGATATCATGTATTGCTGTTGGCGAGGCAGTTGAAGAAGCCTGTGTCGATTTAAATATATGAGCCGGTCGTTAATCATTGTGCGAATATATTTTAACGTCGTCAAAGGCAACAAAAAATACGTGTTAAGCAAATTAACAACTCTACAGCTCCATTGTATAATTGTGCAATGGGTCATGTGCAATCTTGTGGTTTGTTGCATCTCGTGAATGGTCTCGTGGTAAGCAATGAATATTGGTACCTAGGGGTGTCACTTGGTATATTTCAGGGTCTGGTCCTCCAATCTTGACTTAACCCCCTCACGGTGCTTCTCAGCCCCCTAATGCATATGAGCGAAAACAAAAAACAAATGGAATGCTGGGCCAATGAAATGCAGGAAATGTCTGCCAGCTTACGTGGTACAGAACTTCTCATGCAGGAAATATCCGCCAGCTCACTTGGTACAGAGCTTCATCATGTAGGAAATGTCCGCCAGCTCACTTGGTACAGAACTTCATCATGTAGGAAATGTCCGCCAGCTCACTTGGTACAGAACTTCATCATGTAGGAAATGTCCGCCAGCTCACTTGGTACAGAACTTCATCATGCAGGAAATGTCTGCCAGCTCACTTGGTACAGAACTTCATCATGTAGGAAATGTCCGCCAGCTCACCTGGTACAGAACTTCATCATGTAGGAAATGTCCGCCAGCTCACCTGGTACAGAACTTCATCACTATCAATACCATTGTTGTATGTGATCACGATGCCATCTTCAAATGAGAAGTCATTCATTTTTGGAGCCGGCCAAACATTTCTTAAGCTGAAGTGGACTTAAAACAACCGTCAACGGCACACATCAAAGTGATCGAAATCTAGGGAGCTCCTCCTCTCTGGGGAACTCAGTTCCCCTATCGATTTTTGAAAATGACGCCCTGTTGGTGCCGCATTTGGACTTGAGCCACAGTTTTCATTTGCCAGTGTATCAGATTTTGATAATGATTTTGCGTACCTTTTCGTGAGGTATTGTCTTCTGGGTCATCTTCGCACAAGGTCTGCTCACTCTTGTGTCGCTGGGGTTATGTGCGGCTACTCCCAACGAGCCTCTGCGACCGACGCCAGCTCCTCGCGCTCCGTGACCGACGCCGGCTCCCCCCACTCTGTAACCGGCGCCAGTTTCTCCCGCCATGTGACCGACGCCAGCTCCTCCCGCTCTGTGACCAACGCCATCTCCTTTCGCTCTGTAACCGACACCGGCTCCTCCCGCTCTGTAACCGACGCCAGCTTCTCCCGCTCTGTGACCAACGCCATCTCCTTTCGCTCTATGACCGACATCAGTTCATGACGCTAAGTGACCGGCGTCAGCTTCTTCCGCTCTGTAACCGACGCCATCTCCTTTCACTCCATGACCGACACTAGCTCCTCCCGCCATGTGATCGACGTCAGCCTCTGTGACCGACGTCAGCTTCTCCCGCCTTGTGACCGATACCAGCCTCTGTGACCGACGTCACCGTCTCCCGCCCTGTGACCGATACCAGCCTCTGTGACCGACGTCACCGTCTCCCGCCCTGTGACCGATACCAGCCTCTGTGACCGACGTCACCGTCTCCCGCCCTGTGACCGATACCAGCCTCTGTGGCCGTCAGCTCCTCCCGCCGCCTAACTGGAGCCGACCTCTAAGCGTCCGTGTCCGTGTGTCGCCAGGAAGCGACCCTCGCTGGCGGTGCAGCTCAGCGTGTACGGCATGGTCTTCGGCGCCATCATCGCCGCCTCGTGAGTGCCTGGACCAGCGGACCCGGACAGTCTCAGCTGGCCAGGGCTGATGCTGGGGCGGGCAGGGGCACCACTCTATGGGGACTATGTCCTATTCCCTGAGCAAGAGGCGGCGTGCAAGAATGTCGGCGTACTGTTCCGCGTAGGAGGTGGATCTTTAAAGGGAATGTTCCGCATTTTAAGATATTGAAGCAAAGCATGATATATGATGAAGTAAGCTCTCTTATGACTGTTGGTACACTTTTTAAGCGGAAAAGACTGCTCTAGACATCACAATTCTCTGTTTAGTAGCTATACCCTTGAATACGTGACTGTTTGATTGCGTTGTTGCGTCTTGCACAGCATCGATCAAGAGCCAATTAGCGACCGTTGTGCTCACGAACACCAGCTATGAAAGACTCTGCAATTATATTTTCATGGCCTTGATCGCCGCATGACAAATGAAATGGCAGGATTTAGGTGACGTTATTACGGCCTTATGGATGCCTAGGTGACCCTAAAGTAATCTGCACGAAATAGTGTACACATCCTCTTGGTTTTGGAGTCAAGCAACTAGTGGGATTTAAGTTTTGAGAAGGGCAGGGCTGCGAGCTGCACCGAACAGTGTTCATAATGGCTTTCAGTTTAAAACGTCACGCAAATGTGGAACTCTCCCTTGAAGCATAATGTTCGTGTACGGGGACGAACCCCATTTTGGGTTACAGTCTTGTGTTTGACGTTTCGTTTCGTAGAATTCGGCCAGTTCGTTGGTCAGGCAGCTCGGTAAGCACGTACAAAGCCGAAAGCCGGATGCGGAACAAATCACTAAAGGCCTAGGTTGACGCCCACATTACGTCGAATCCCCAGCTGCGTGTCCGACAGATGTCACTGCCATCTGTCGGGTGCGGGTGCAGGTGCTGGCAAGGGCTGGCGTGGCACAGCCACTGGATGCCTAGTCTTCCAGGGGGGAAATTTTAATGCGGCATGGGCCGGGGTATTTTTGTTTGTTGTCAAACTCTGTTTGCTTGCGGAATGCCGAACTTCGTGAGCGTTTGCCCTTGCCGTGCCTCATGTCAACTAAAATTAATGGTTCTGTGCATAACGATTGTTATATCATCCAACCCCGTTGTATGCAAAAGTGGACATTGAGATCTCTTAGCAGTATGGTATTGGAAGACACTCTGATGTATGCAATCGACCCAAATCGAGGTCAGGCAGTGTTCCCTTTTCTGCCTTCTGCCGCCCGGGGCTCCGCCGCCGGTCCTGCGCCCTTAGTGAGTCGCCCTTTCCGGCAGAAACGATCTGTCATTCGACCTCTACGGCTACGTGTTCGTGCTAGCCAACGACGTGTTCACGGCTGCCAACGGCATCGTGTCCAAGCAGAAGTTGGAAGCCCGCGACCTCGGCAAGAACGGCCTCACCTACTACAACTCGCTCTTCATGATCCTGCCACTGACCCTGGTGTCGCTCGGCGGCGGCGACATACAGAAGGTGGGCGCCGCGGTCTGGTCGCGCGGACCGGTGTGGCGGGTCTTGGAGCGGTGGCCGGCCCGGACGGCCCGCGCCGCCGGCGGCCCAGACCCTACCGCACATAGGCCTCTCTGGGTCGCGCGCGGCGCTTGTAACGACGCTGCCAGGCGCACCAGCCACGCGACGGCTGGGGTGGCTAGGCCTGCGGCGCGCTCAGAACACGCGACGACTGGATCGAGATGATCTTCTTGCCGGGGGTGACGCACTGTCGTCTGCTGCAGCCGCGCGTGACGCACGTCTGGCTGAGACCGTGGCCGCGCGTGACGCACCTCTGACTGGGACCATGGCCGCGCGTGACGCACCTCTGACTGGGACCATGGCCGCGCGTGACGCACCTCTGACTGGGACCGTGACCGCGCGTGACGCACCTCTGACTGGGACCGTGGCCGCGCGTGACGCACCTCTGACTGGGACCATGGCCGCGCGTGATGCACCTCTGACTGGGACCATGGCCGCGCGTGGCGCACCTCTGACTGGGATCATGGCCGCGCGTGACGCACCTCTGACTGAGACCATGGCCGGGACGTTCGGACGCGTGGACTGCAGCTGGCTGTCTGCGTCGCCCCGTCCGTTCGCACGGCCCGCTCTCACTGAGTCGGCACGCCCCGTAGGCGGCCGCGTTCCAGCACTGGATGGAGCCCGGCTTCCTGGCGCTCTTCTTCAGCTCCTGCGTCATGGGCACGGCGCTGATGTACACCACTGTCCTCTGCACCCACCACAACTCGGCGCTCACCACCACCGTCATCGGCTGCCTCAAGAACGTCGTCGTCACCTACTACGGCATGATGTTCGGCACCGACTACATCTTCAGCTGGCCCAACTTCTTCGGCCTCAACGTCAGGTGGGCCCGTGGCGGCGGCCCGCTGCCGCCTCTCGCGTGTTACGTAGTGTTACGTGGTGTCGCTTCGCTGCCGTCGGCTTCGGTTCCAGGCATGCACACCTCGGATATGCTATGGCGCGGCAACACTGTTACATTTCAAGCATAGGTTTTTGTCGGCGAGTTGTTCCTTTCGTCGACTGGAAAGCAAAGAGCTCTTTTCAACTGTCCGCAAACCCAGTTCCATACTGGTATTCCCGCTCGATGCCAGATTGCCGTCGTTCTGATGACGTTTGTCCCTCCACGGCGTACGTTGTGATTGGTCGATGCGTTGTCTGACACATGGCACCACCTCGAGTCGATGCGTTGTCTGACACATGGCACCACCTCGAGTCGATGCGTTGTCTGACACATGGCACCACCTCGAGTCGAGTTGGCGTGACACCACGTGACCCATTCCGAGCGGGGTTAGTGTTTCAGCCGGCTGTTACTAGCTTCTGCCACTTTAAAGCTTTTATCTTCTTTCGATTACAACTGGCCTAAACTGGTAGAAGCTCGTAGGTTTTACCGTTCATGATTTTGTCGGCTGTTGGCATATTGCGGTCACGGCGGTTATTGTAATCAAAAGACTAGCAACAGCACACCGATGTCAGAACACGAGGTTGGAAATTTATCAACGTTTGCAATGATTGCCACAGAAACGAGCTTTTTAACCAGTGCCTTGGTCATGGCTTAGGATCCACAATTCAAGTTGTAAAGTGCTGCTGCTCAGACCACTGGTGCTAACACTCCACTCAGGTGGTGGTGCCTTACTGGTACAACCTTACTGCTACCATCTCCCCACCACTACCTAACCAATACCACCTTACCACCACCACCCCCACCTTTTGATGCACCAATCTAAATGTCCGATAAAATACTATGCCTTCGATATGACGATGGTGAAAACCTAGAACAACACTTTCAGTAGATAGCGCGTGCGTGACTTATTTGCTGGTATATTTACGTACACTTTTATAATTGTCATTCCAAATGCGGCGCCCTGAGTTCTATTTTGTGACATCAGCGATGTCCTTGGTTTGAAGCAGACCGTGACAGCCATAGCCGCCATATCTCGTCACGTTCCGCTGGCATTTGGACGTTCGTGAGCTCACTGTTGTAATGCCGCGCGGTGGCTGTAGACGTGGACTGACTGCGCAGCTCACGGGTCTGTACCGAACCCCTGCCACTGATAAACTATGTTAGATATGTATGTAGTGTATGTATGTGTGGACATATGTATGCATATATGTATGCATGCATGCATGCATGCATGGATGTGTGCATGTGTTTATGCATCTCTCTCTCTCTCTCTCTCTCTCTCTCTCTCTCTCTCTCTCTCTCTCTCTCTCTCTCTCTCTCTCTCTCTCTCTCTCTCTCTCTCTCTCTCTCTCTCTCTCTCTCTCTCTCTCTCTCTCTCTCTTCTCTCTCTCTCTATCTGTCTGTCTGTCTGTCTGTCTGTCTGTCTGTCTGTCTGTCTGTCTGTCTGTCTGTCTGTCTGTCTGTCTGTCTGTCTGTCTGTCTGTCTGTCTGTCTGTCTGTCTGTCTGTCTGTCTGTCTGTCTGTCTGTCTGTCTGTCTGTCCTGTCTGTCTGTCTGTCTGTCTGTCTGTCTGTCTGTCTGTCTGTCTGTCTGTCTTGTCTGTCTGTCTGTCTGTTCTGTCTGTCTGTCTGTCTGTCTGTCTGTCTGTCTGTCTGTCTGTCTGTCTGTCTGTCTGTCTGTCTCTGTCTGTCTGTCTGTCTGTCTTCTCTCTGTCTGTCTGTCTGTCTTCTCTCTGTCTGTCTGTCTGTCTGTCTTCTCTCTGTCTGTCTGTCTGTCTTCTCTCGTCTGTCTTGTCTGTCTTCTCTCTGTCTGTCTGTCTGTCTATCTCTCTGTCTGTCTGTCTGTCTTCTCTCTGTACTGTCTGTCTGTCTTCTCTCTTGTCTGTCTGTCTGTCTTCTCATCTGTCTGTCTGCTTCTTGTCTTCTCTCTGTCTGCTCTGTCTGTCTTCTCTCGTCTGTCTGTCTGTCTTCTCTCTGTCGTCTGTCTGTCTTCTCTCTGTCTGTCTGTCTGTCTTTCCTCTTGTCTGTCGTATGGTTCTCTCGTCTGTCTTATGTCTTCTCTCGTTCTGTCTGTCCTGTCTTCTCTCTGTCTGTCTGTCTGTCTTCTCTCTGTCTGTCTGTCTGTCTTCTCTCTGTCTGTCTGTCTGTCTTCTCTCTGTCTGTCTGTCTGTCCTCTCTTGTCTGTGCTGTCTTCTCTTCTCTGTCTGTCTGTCTGTCTTCTCTCTGTCTGTCTGTCTGTCTTCTCTCTGTCTGTCTGTCTGTCTTCTCTCTGTCTGTCTGTCTGTCTTCTCTCTGTCTGTCTCTCTCTCTGTCTGGTCTCTCTCTCTGTCTGTCTTCTCTCTGTCTGTCTTCTCTCTGTCTCTCTCTCTGTCTGTCTTCTCTCTGTCTCTCTCTCTGTCTGTCTTCTCTCTGTCTCTCTCTCTCGTCTCTCTCTCTCTTTCTCTCTCTGTCTCTATCTCTGTCTGTCTTCTCTCTGTCTGTCTTCTCTCTGTCTGTCTTCTCTCTGTCTGTCTTCTCTCTGTCTGTCTTCTCTCTGTATGTCTTCTCTCTGTCTGTTTCTCTGTCTGTCTTCTCTCTGTCTGTCTTCTCTCTGTCTGTCTTCTCTTGTCTGTCTTCTGTCTGTCTCTCTCTGTCTGTCTTCTCTTGTCTGTCTTCTCTGTCTGTCTTCTCTCTGTCTGTCTTCTCTCTGTCTGTCTTCTCTTGTCTCTCTCTCTCTCTCTCTGTTCTCTCTCTGTCTCTCTCTGCCTCTCTCGTCTCTCTCTGTCTCTCTCTCTCTTCTCTTGTCTCTCTCTGTCTCTATCTCTGTCTCTCTCTGTCTACTCTCTCTGTCTCTCTCTCTCTCTCTTCTCTCCTCTCTCTCTCTCTCTCTCTCTCTCTCTCTCTCTCTCTCGCCCTCTCGCACTATCCGCCCCTCGCCCTCTCGCCCTCTCCCCTCTCGCCCTCTTCGCCCTTCTCGCCCTCTCGCCCTCTTCGCCCTCTCGCCCCTCGGCCCTCTCGCCTCTCGCCTCTCTGCCCTCTCTCACTCTCGCCCTCTCGCCCCTCGCCCTCTCGCCCTCTGCCCTCTCGCCCTCTCGCCCTCTCGCCCTCTCGCCCTCTCGCCCTCTGTCGCGCCCTCCCTGTCGCGCTGTCGCAGTCTGCCACCGGCTGATTTCCATTGACCCCAGGCCACCGTCGGCTGCGGCGCCTGATCTCCATGGCGTGTGGCACCATGCTGACCGGTCGTTGTTCTACCCGCTGCAGCATCGCCGCCTAGCATAGTGTTCTCGTACGTGACGTTCGCGGAGAAGGCCGCCTCGCCGCTGCCCGTCTCCGTCCCTTCGAACGGCGGCAAGGTGATCAACACGTAGCCGGGGACGACCAGTGGGCGGCGCGGGCCCGTCACGTCCTCGCCGCACGAGCGGGACGGCCACGCCGATGTGGGCTCGGACGCGGACCGGCGCCGACAGGAGGACGCCGGAGGGAAGCGCCGGCGGCGTTGTCGCTTCCGGTGGAGACCAGTCGTGCAGTAGGCGTGGTCCGACTGACCCAGACGGGTACCGGAGCCGGTTCGGTGGTGACTGGACACTCACCCGGCGGGCCTAGCCGGGCTGTGGGCGTGACCGACCGGCTGTCGGTGACCTGGCGAGGGCGTTGGGGTGCCAGGAGTGTTGTGGCCCCCGCAGCCGCGGTGCGGGCTGCAGCGGTGTCTCTTGCGCCCTGGGCCACTGTGTGGCCCGGTCTTGAACTCGCGCAAGTGGTCTGAGTGCTTGGGTGGACCAATCGGCACCTGTGAGCTGAAGGTCAACGTTTTAATTCTGCTGACGACGGCGGCTGCTCGATTTTGCGCAGCACACGGAAAACATGTGTTCCGCGGTCTGCGTGTAAACCGGTCGCTGATTTGTTTCGATGCCTTAAGTTGTCTGGCGTATCTCTGGGCCGAGACGTCGCCCGTAGGGTCGCCCGGGCGGCGAGGCTGGCAGTGCCGAACAGTGTCACAAATGTCCAGTGCTTTCCCTCGAACCGGGGCTCTACGCGTCGTATGATGCGTTGTCGCTTCGGGTCATCAAGTACATATCACGACTAGGAAGAGACCGCCTCGTCGGCGTCTGTATATAGTGCATTTCGATTTTGTGTTAGACAGCCAGTTTTACGCATCGTACAAATGTTGCAATACAATCATGCAAACTTGTGTACTGTGCAGGGACATGGCTTGTTGGACATGGACATAGACTAAGTTGGACAGCGCAGGTGCAATCTTCTGCTGAACCGATCTGGAGCCAGTATAGCTGTCACATGTAAATTCTTAGTTTTTCGACTGCCTTTCCTGCAACTGTTGCGGGCATTGGTGCCACCGTGCGTGAGATGGAGCCTTTTTCATTTGGGCTTTCAGCGAGAGCTCTCCTTGCGAGTCCTTGCTGCTAGTTCGAGCGCTCTCTTGACTGTGCCGTCTCGTGCGTGTGTGCGTGTATGCGGTGTTTGGTGGACGTGTATTTACATAGAATGCGTTGTGCCAACTGTATACATGACTGCGTTGCTGAATGATTTACTAAAATTCCGCCCAAAGATGTATTCAGGAACGGATTTTCATGCGTTATATGTTGTCGTTTGAAGGCAATGATTTCGGGGAGCTGACTGGGCATTCAGTGGGAGGATGACACTGATTTGGCAAATCCTGCGTGTGTATAGCAAATGCGCGCATGCGTTGGAGCGGTAATGGGACTGGGAACACCGACGCAGACTGCAAACGAACATGTAATAGATATGCATAAAGCTTTCCCACAGATTTCCCGCGGTACACACGCCATCTTGGAGGCAAATGCTTGGAAATCCTTAAAACTTAAATGTTTGGTAAAACCAAGATCAGGTCATCTGCTCTCCGACGGAAACATGTTTGGTAAAACTAAGATCAGGTCATCTGATCTCCGACGGAAACATGTTTGGTAAAACTAAGATCAGGTCATCTGATCTTTGACGGAAACGTTCTCCGGCCAAACTAACTGCTGCGAAAATGGTATCCGGTCAAAATACTGTGCCACTTTCTCCCGCTGAAAATCCTTCGCGTTGGGGTCTCTGGGTTGTGAAACAGCCGGCAGTACGCCAGCACAGTCGCATCATATTCCGACCACTACGTTGAGATTGCTGAAAGGGCGTATTCACACATCTTGTATATTATTCGTGTGCTCAAAAGGCTGACAAGCAACGGCCTTCCAAATCCTGGTGGGCGACACGCCTGCAGTACAGGCGGATGGGCCAGCCGTGCCGCTTGGCTCGCGCCGATGCCACTGGTCGACACCAGGAGTCAACTCGGGCCTCTGAGAACGGCTGTGGACAAGGGTCGATGGAGAGGCCATTGAACACGCAAACATATAAGTGTTTTGCCCCGACTCATGAAATTTCGTGTACTCTTACTAAAAATGTGCATGAAATGACCACCAGTCACACAGGCCGTGGCTAAATCACGGAAGAATGCACAAAAAATCAACGTATGCTGCTCCTCAGACACGAAAAATCCCAGAACACTGAACACTGGCATGGAACAAGCACTCTGGCGTCTGTCGTCTGACGTCAAAGCGCCTTCACCTAACGTGTTTTCTCCATACAAGGTTTACGCCAGTGGATTATACGGCCGTCGTAACTGGTGCTCGTCAGTCGAGGGAGGCACGCATGATGTTCGAAAAACGTGCACTTCGACAGCAACCATCGGGCTAAGCGTGTGGTCAAGACGGGGATTCAAGGGCAGTCCACGTAAGTCCCAGCCTACGCTGTCTACATGTCCATCCACATGACCACATCCCACTTCAAAAGCGCATAGAAAAACGCACTTCCGGCATCACTATGGAGAGGCACGGCGTCCTCGGCCAACTCTGACTCCCGAAGCCGACTCTGAATACAGTTGGCTGGGAAGAGGTCGACTCTGATTAAGAGGCCTGAGACAAAACGGGTTGAAGTAAATGCGACTTTGCATGGAACATATTGAAACCAGCCCTACGGAAGAAGCCCGACGCTGCATGAAACCGACGGCCGTGTCCGCGGCTGCGCGGAGGCAGTCACGTGACACGCGTTACAGGGTGAAACTGATGTGCAAAAACGGTATGGCGAAGTTAACTGGTGCCGAACTTGCGTCGGCGTGTAAGCGCTCAATCATGAGGGGGGTATGGCTTATGACTCCTGCACCGCGTGCACAGCGCGACTTGGGAGGGTCGCACTCTACTCGCGGCGTCTCTGTTTCGACTGCGGAAAACAGATGATCACAGCTTGGGGATGCAACAGGCACTTTGAACAGCATGAAATCATGAAATACGCGAGAAAATTAACTGAAACCACAGTAGTTGAAAAGGTTTTCAGCATTCATTCTCGTACCTACATATACTTGACTGGTTGTTCATATGCTTTATGCGTCCTGATCCTATGTCGAGTCTTACACATGGTCATATTTCAGAGGCATGCATGCGCATAGCATAGAGGCGGGTGCCAGCAACAGCTGCAGTGACCATATGCTATGGTGCCATGCATGGGGCCGGGACGGTGGCTTATGGGCAGAGCCCATGCGAGTCACAGCTAAAGCCCAGATACCAGCACATATGCAGCCCATGCTAACATGGACCACGCTTGCCCATACAAAACTCTCATGACTGACAAAACATGATATGACATGACATGACAAAACCCTCCCATACCAAGACTCTCAAAACCCCCATGATTGAGCGCTTACTCGCCGACGCAAGTTCGGCACCAGTTAACTTCGCCATACCGTTTTTGCATATCAGTTTCGCCCTGTAACGCCTGTCACGTGACTGCCTCCGCGCAGCCGCGGACACGGCCGTCGGTTTCATGCAGCGTCGGGCTTCTTCTGTATTGCTGGTTTTAATCTGTTCCATGCAAAGTTGGATTTATTTCAACCAGTTTTGTCAAGGGCCTCTTAATCAGAGTCGACCTCTTCCCATCCAACTCTATTCAGAGTTGGCTTCGGGAGTCAGAGTTGGCCGAGGACGCCGTGCTTCGCCATAGTGATGCCGGAAATGCGTTTTTCTATGCGCTTTTGAAGTGGGATGTGGTCATGTGGATGGACATGTAGACAGCGTAGGCTGGGACTTACGTGGACTGCCCTTGAATCCCCGTCTTGGCCACACGCTTAGCCACACGGTTGCTGTCCAAGTGCGCATTTTTCGCATTCCTTAGTCCAAAAAAATGTCATTTTCATTACGGCATGCCCTCCTGCGGCATGCATCATTTCAGGGCAATTCACCGTTTAGGCTCTTTCAAAGGCAGGTGGACTGGTAGTTTATTCAAGGCCCGGCTCCTATGATGGAGATCATTATTAGTGCATGCAAACTTTGTGACTTTAATGAAATGAACTCTTTCCCTGAGTAACACATGTGCAGGAATATTTGCGCACAGGTTATATATACGTTAATTACATTAGCAATCTATATGAAAACGCATGAATTTTTATAGCGATCTCTTACCACTGAAGAACATGGGCGTACAAACAACGCATGCGACTTTAATCCATGGATTTTTGCGCCCAGAAAATGTTTGTTACGATAGTTTCCCGACCATCATTTTGTCACACAAACCGTGTCTATGCACCTTTTTTGCTTGATAAGCCTTTTGCACGACGGGCACTTTAGCATACCTACGTTGTTCTGCTATACTTAGACGCACAAACTTCATCCCAAGAAACTTTATGAAGCGATCTTCGCAACAACCACCAGCTGACACCTGAGGCAACACAGCAAGGTCAGTGTTTATCTCTGCTTGCGGACAAAAGCACGCATAGCAAAGACCAATGGCAACTGTTTACAGGTTACAAGCTTGCGTGCATATAAAGCCCATAATGATGCGCTATGTACGGTATCAGCTTTGTAATGTGAAAAGTTTCTCACGTAAAACTTTGCTCGGTAAAATAATCGTCTGAAAAGGTTCAGTACAACTTAGCTCGAACTCATCTTCGTACGATGTTAATACGTTCTTTTTGCTTACATTTTGCTTGCGCCAACATCCCACTTAACCATTGGATATGCATCATCGCTTGACATGGCTATCACCAACTCTCCGAACAAAATCCAACTCACGGATGTCGCACCCAGACACTGCAGTAATCATCACTTAGCCACGCCTATCTTGAACGTGAGACGCAAAAGAATAGCAACAGAAAAAGCAAAACTATCGCCGAATGAACACTGATAGGCTCTTGCCGATATGCTATTTAGTCGTCGCTAACTGGAACGCTGTCCTGACGCCTTTTCCGCCTGATGAACAGTGGGATGCGTTCCTGACTATCGTGAAACTGCTGCTTGACAGGATTTCCCATAGTGGGCAGTCCAGATTCACACCATCCCGCTCTCCCTGTGTCAGACGGCGTTTAGGAACTCATGACATAGCGTTGTGCACGCCATCACCTCGGCGCGATGTACAGGCAACTGAATAGTTGGGATCATGCTGCCAGCATCAATCACCCTGCATGCTGGCAGCCGACGTGACTGCCGCGAGATGTCTTTGTGTCTTCGACGGCAGTCGAAGACACAAAGGGACGGCGAGGCCCGAATGCGAGCACCGCGTCATTTGTAGCATCGTCGGTGGCAAAGATCATCGCTATCAAAGCTTCCAGATAAGCTGAAAGACCAGTCCAAAATTTGAATTCGTCGCTGACATCAGGAGGAAGACGTCCAACAAAGTGTTGACAGCAACTCCGGTGGTTACACAGGATTGCCGCATTAGACGAGTATGCGACGATTTCTCTGCCCGTGACATGCCACTAGACATTAACTAACATGCGTCATGGCATCGACGAGCACCAGCTTTGCTTGTTGTCGCAATGGCAGGACGATTCATATTGCCAATGTCTGCCTATTCGCCCTCATGACAGCACATTATCAACAACCGTTTTCCTCTCTGAAAATGCCATAGAAATGGATCATCCCACTTGTGAGGCCTCTCCTTAGAGCTGACAGCGTTAGGCAACTACAAACCAATCTCGCTTATTCCCATCGTGCCTGTACTAAGATTACGAGAGGTTATGGTGCATTCTACACCACGCAATCCGACATCTCGAGACAGCACGGGGTTTGTGTAAGGTTTGTAGAAGGTAAGGCAATCCTGAACATTACAGATAGCACAGTGCGGCGCATTCCTTGCCACTCATTGCAGTACAAATGCATTTCCCTAGTCACATGAAGACTCTAAGCCGTTTCTCGCCATTGGCCAAACCCTAAATACGTCAAAACATCCAGTTTACCTGGCGTATTAGTGAACTATCGATGTTGGCTTACCCTGGCTGTTGTTTTAGCCGCGTTAGTTAAATATTCACTCGGCTTTCCGCTAGTCTTGCCACTAGGTCTGTTAGCGGAGCTGTTAAGCTCTTCATATTCGGGCCCATGACGATATCTATGAGATTTAACGCGCGCTTGGGTGGAGGTCAATTTGACCCTCCTCCGCAAATTTTTCCGGAGTGGTTTCCGAACGTCGAGGCGTAGCCACGGTAAATTTTGCATAGCTGTGGACAATTGAACAGCGGATCGTTCCGTGACAAAAATTTAGATGTATCTTGTGAAGTCGCTGACCTACGGCAGGTCAAAATCGGGCCGGGGGCTTAGCGAAGTCATTTCTAGGAAACCGTTCAATCTGATGCAACTGCGGAGTGTTAGACCAAACCATACAGTTTTGAAATACTTTCTTAAGCAACACAACAATTAAATGAACAAATTCCAACGACCGAGGGTCAGATATGAATGTCAGACCCAGGTCAAAACCCAACTTGTTTCATCACTCTGGGGTTGCTGTGTTGAGTAGTTTCTGGTGCTCATTTCGACTTGATTGATAACAGGAAACGCATTATACAAGCTTTCAGACTTCCCAAAAGTCAGAATAGGTCACTGACCTAAAACATCCCAGGTCAACATGTTCTTTAAAAGCATACTAGCGTAATCTTAGCGTAATCTTAGCGCAGCGTAGCCTTAGCGTAGCATAATCGTAATCTTAGCGTCATCTTTGTCGCTTATTCAAACGCAAACCCCGAAGCGGCCCTGTATGACTTTGGTTACCATGACCTTCGAAGCGTCAAACAAGATCACTAGCCTTAAGTGAGCGCGTGACCTTTTTGCTTAGAACAGATGCCAAGGTTCTGGGGGCACTTCGGACATCAAACTAAAGTTTGACCTTGTATGGCCATATTTGACCCAAAGATCATGACCTAGGAACCTCAAACTTTGACCCAAGTGATTTCACGTACAGACGTACCCTGTCAATATGGTGTCTCTAGCTCTCCTAGTTTCTGAGATCTTAGGGGGGTCAAATTGACACCCCCCACTCGAGAGAAGGGTATCGAACCGGCCACTCGGGCGCGCGTTAAAACCAAAATAGCTTCCTGAAGACCAAAATCGAAAATTATATTCAGTGCTCAGTGGTGAAAAATGCGCTCAAACCTGTAGGGGTACCTTAGCCCAATGACCCTTTCCCGCTTTTGTTTGTACAACCATTCACTTGGTTGCAGCCGTGGCAATCTGATTTAAGCTGTTTTAACCTTGCAGATCTAGCGCTTCCCTGACGTCATTAAGCCATCAGCTGATTGTGGATAATCTCGGAGGTGTTCTTGAATGATCGTAACAGCTGATTTTAGCCGCAAGCGTCGTGGTGGCGCGCGCCTTCACGTGTGATTGTGTTGTTGTTGATGTGAGGGCGGTTCCATGCTTGCTGTGTTTTTGTTTTATGCGTGGGGTTGTCGCCCGGGTTTGCCAGCAATTGAAGTCTTAATTTGAGAGAGGTACGAATTAGTGTTTGCTTCTTCGCATTGTGACGCGTCTTTCGGTTTGAGTACATAATGTCTTTTAGCCAGTCTGTGGACTATTTATTGGCAAGCATGCCAACGGGATAGTTGGGGCGGGCAAAATGGGAATGAATAGCACTGCCCTTATATTTTCTGTCTTCATTTTTACTGATGGGATGGTTAGGCATTCCATTAGGGACATTTGTAACCTTTCTCGCCCCCATAACATGATTCATCATCATATTTTGCATTTTTTTTGTTCTTACCAGTTTTTCTTCATTGTGGATTTATTCATTGTCATTGTTAAACCTCTCATGATCTTAAATGCCTCTTTCAGGTCCTATTGTAGCCCACAGTATTTCAATGAAGGTAAACCCAAGCCTTAAAGCCTATCTTATTTCCCAAGTCACCAAACCCATTAATGATCCCAGCTGCACTGGTGCAGTCATTCCAGCCTATCTACCCCTCTTCAGAAGCATGGGGCCAGGCCTGTACACAGCTCTCTGGGTGAATTCTGACATAAACTCAGGATGACTTCTTGACAACATTTGTACTCCTGTAATGGACATTCCTCTCTCAACTTCCGAGACCCAGCATCTGAAGCGCAGTGCTCCTAGCAGCCCCACATTGCTTTTCTGCCTTTGAATCAATGGAAATGATAACCACTGAGCCCATTTTTACCTTGATCTCCCTAAACTCTGACCATGATTTGCACCCCAGCCCATTGGTCGTTCAGGGACCAGGATAGGTGCCACACTGGGATGGAGTTGTCAGCACAGTCCTCCAAAAAAGGATTTTAGTTGATGATAATTCCCCAAACAGGACCATGATGGCTATTACTCTTTGAAGGTAGCATTTCTGGCTGGGAGTGTAAGAAGGGAAGGACTCAATGTTGTCATGGTGATATGAATCAGACCATTTCTAAGTCAAATGTGAGTCTATACAGCAATTGTCAGTCAGTGTTTTCAAGCTGTCTGAATTTCATTGGTCATGTATCATGTGTAGGTGGCAGCTATTTATCTTAGAAAATGCGTTGGCAGTCACTATGCATGATGTGAGCCTACAAGTGCAGTGTTTTGATGAGCTCTAAAGACAGCTGTTATATATATGTCCAAGATCTCTGCACCATAAACAGTCAGTATTTCTGTACTTGCTAAATGCTTACTACTCTAAGGTTTTTTGGTTATTGCAGGGGAGAGCTCCTGTAACCATCCTAGGATGACAAGCAGACCTGATACCTTCTATCCAAATCCTGATGTAATTTTTGGTCAGCTGCTACTCATTTTTTTAAAGGCCACTGATGCAGGTGCATGTAATTGGATGACACCTGTTGGCCTGATCGGCCTCCTCTTCAGTAGTGCACCTCCCACAAACATCCAGTTTTGCAACCATCTCAGTTTTATCTCAGTAACATGTCCCCAGGTGTGAGCAAGGCTGGACAGAGATGTGATGGTAGGATTTTCAATGTAAGTATGCTTCCTTGTGGTTGATGACCAATGCCCATGATCAGATGGAGAGCCAGGGTCTGCTGGACGACTCCTTGATCAGCGGCTCGCAGCCCACGCGTGCTGCCGGGGTCTGGGCCGGCGGCGGCGCGGACGTCTCCTTCTGCCCGGACTCCCAGAACACGCCACGACCGCGGGCCGCGCCGCTGGTGCCGGCCTCAGACGAGAGCGACACGGACTTCGAGGAGGAGGCGGAGGACGCGGCGCCGCTGCCCAGGCCGCGCCGCCTCAAGGACTGCCTGGTCGACGCCGACGGTCCGGCGGTGGTGGACGACACACTGGACGTGGAGGAGGAGCGCTATGACACAGCGCCACTGGAGGCCGGCCCGCGCTCTCAATCGCCAGTGCACGAAACATTTGTGGACGAATCGCGTGTGGATGATGTGGACCTGGAGGCGGACACACAGCTTGTGGACAGCGGCAACGGTGCCGGAACCTGGAGAGACCAGTCTGCGGACACGGCTCCCGGCCTTGTGCCTCGCACGTCCTCGGGCTCCGTGGACCTGGAGGCGGAGACACAGCTGTACGTGAGTGCTGCCGGGGGCGAAGCCACGCGAGACCAGTCTGCGGGGACGGCTCCTGGCCTTCTGCCCCGCACGTCCTCGTCTTCCGTGGACCTGGAGGCAGAGACACAGCTGTACGTGAGTACTGTCGGGGGCCAAGCCGCGCGAGACCAATCAGCTGGGACGGCTGGCGGCCTTGCGCCGCCCACGTCCTCGTCTTCCGTGGATCTGGAGGCTGAGACGCAGCTCTATGTATCAACGAACTCGTCAAAGGGTGTGAGTCTAGAGGCGGCAGCTCAGCCGCATGAACCTACGCCGAGGTCCTCCTCCCGAAATGCGCACCTGGAGGCGGAAGCCGGGCTGTACATCTCTCCCATCAAAGCGCCATCCAAGGCGAGGACGGCAGACTTGGACGCCGAAACCGAGTTGTATATCTCTCCCGTGAAATTTGCATCCACGTCGCCGACAATCGGCGTGAATGCTGCAGCCCATCCGCCCGTGAGTGCCGCCGCTGAGCCGGATCCAGGACGGTCACCAGTGGTCGGGCAGGGCCGCTGTACACCTCGCGCGCCTGAGAGGCACAGCACGGCCGGCAGCCGCCCCCCGGACGAAGACTGCGGTGTCGATCTGGACGCGGCTACTCAGGTGTGCCAACCGAGGTGTGACAACCGCGCGGACTTGAGTGCTGTGGATCTGGACGCGGCTACGCAGGTGTACCAGCCGAAGTGTGACAACCGCGCGGACTTGAGTGCTGTGGATCTGGACGCGGCTACCCAAGTGTACCAGCCGAAGCGTGGCGACCGGGCGGACTTGAGTGCTGTTGATCTGGACGCGGCCACCCAGGTGTACCAGCCGAAGTGTGACAACCGCGCGGACTTGAGTGCTGTGGATCTGGACGCGGCTACCCAAGTGTACCAGCCGAAGCGTGGCGACCGGGCGGACTTGAGTGCTGTGGATCTTGACGCGGCTACCCAAGTGTGCCAACCGAGGCGTGATAACCGTGCAGACTTAAGTGCCGTGGATCTGGACGCGGCTACTCAGGTGTATCAACCAAGGTGTGACAACCGCGCAGACGCATGTGACGTGGATCTTGACGCGGCTACCCAGGTCTATGAGCCCGAGGTTGTTGACCGCGAACGAGCCTGCGATGTGGATCTCGGTGGGACTAGCCGGGACCGCGAGCGGAGTGGTGGCCGTCGCACGGAGACCTGTGGCGTGGACCTGGACGCGGCCACGCAGGTTTACCAACCGGAGGACGGACGCAGTGTCGAAGCGTGCGACGGGGACCTGGATGCGGCTGCCCAAATCTACCGGCACGAGGGCTGCAGTCGTTCGACCGCTTGCGACGTCGACCTTGAGGCGGCCACTGAGGAGTACCGACCCGACGTTCAGACCGGACCCGGCCTGGACTCGGCCGCGGCGCCGCACTCTCCCGCCACTGGCGGCGGCGCGCTGCTGACCTACGCCGAGACCGACTCGGACACGGACATGGAACTGACGCAGCCGTTCGCGCCGACCGCGGCCGGCGCCGCGCCGCCGGAGAGCGGCAGCGAGACGGCGCTCAGCGGCGACGAGGAGATGGACACCGGCCGGCGCGGTCCGGCCGCCGCGGCTGCGTCCGACAGCGAGACAGATATGGACGAGGGAGCCGCGCCCGGGCAGCAGCTCTGTGCACGGACGGGATCGGCGCGGAAGGCGCTGTACGCGGGCGACGTCACGGACGAGGAGGAGGTGCCCGGCCAGGTGGCGGGCGCCGGGCGGCGGCCCGTCGGCCGGCCCCCGGCGAAGAGACGCCGTCGCTCGGCCGCCGGCCGCTGCGGCGGACAGCCAGCGGCCCGCGCGGCTGGCCGGCCACGCCTCCTCGCCGGGGAGGATCCCCCACCACAGCGACGTCGACGCGGACGACGAGGATGACCACCTCGAGCGGCGGAGGAAGGCGGCCTGTTCGGGTGCGGCGGAAGGGACACGTGAACTGCGCGATAGTCAGTGGGATGTGGAAACCCGGACCGGAGCGCCGGTCTGGCGAAGCGATGCTGAGCCACCAAAAGGAAATGCACATATTGACACGGAAGATGATATTGCAACCCAAACGAGGGCTGCCGGTTATTCAGGCACAGAAAAAACGATTAAGTGTCGTGGCGACAAAGATGATCTTACTGCGGCTCGAAAGAGATCACCCTGTACTTCTAGATCGCGAGTAGGGATGGGCAGTTCCGACGAAGATGATCTTGAGACTCAAAGGAGATTGCCCGGCCCACCAAAACCGGAAGTAAATGTTGAGAGTTTCGATAATGAAGACCTGATTGAGACTCAGAAGCGTTTGCACCACGCACCAAGATTGGTGAGAGGCGCAGATGGTTTTGACAATGAAGACCTGAAGACTCTGAAGAGATTGCCTGCTCCCCCTTGTTCGCAAGGAGTGGTGGAGGGGTCTGATGACGAAGTAGATCTCGAGAGTCAGAAGAAGTTTCCTGCCCTGTCTGACAATTCTCAGGTAAGGGCACAGGACTCCGACGAAGACGAGGGTCTTATTGAGACTCGAAAGAGATCTCCAGTCCCCGTGAGCTCACAAGGAACTGCAGAGGTCAACGACGGCGATGAGGGCCGCATCAAAACTCAGAAGAGACCGCTAGTCCCCTCATATTCGCGACAAAATGTGCAGGTTCTCGACGACGATGAGGACCTCATCGAGACTCAGAAGAGGGTGGCAGTCCCTTCACGCTTGCGGGAAGCTACAGGGGCCTCCGATGATGAGGACCTTATCGAGACCCAGAAGAGAGCGCCAGTCCCTTCACGCTTGCGGGAAGCTACAGGGGCCTCCGATGATGAGGACCTTATCGAGACCCAGAAGAGAGTGCAGTCCCTTCACGCTTGCGGGAAGCTACAAAGGGCCTCCGATGATGAGGACCTTATCGAGACCCAGAAGAGAGCGCCAGTCCCTTCACGCTTGCGGGAAGCTACAGGGGCCTCCGATGATGAGGACCTTATCGAGACCCAGAAGAGAGTGCCAGTCCCTTCACGCTTGCGGGAAGCTACAGGGGCCTCCGATGATGAGGACCTTATCGAGACCCAGAAGAGAGCGCCAGTCCCTTCACGCTTTCGGGAAAGTGCAAAGGCCTCCGATGATGAGGACCTCATCGAGACCCAGAAGAGAGTGCCAGTTCCTTCACGCTTGCGGGGAAATGCAGACTCCTCCGATGATGAGGACCTTATCGAGACCCAGAAGAGAGCGCCAGTCCCTTCACGCTTTCGGGAAAGTGCAAAGGCCTCCGATGATGAGGACCTCATCGAGACCCAGAAGAGAGTGCCAGTCCCTTCACGCTTGCGGGGAAATGCAGGGGCCTCCGATCGATGATAGGACCTTATCGAGACCCAGAAGAGGAGTGTCAGTTCCTTCACGCTTGCGGGGAAATGCAGGCTCCCCGATGATGAGGACCTTATCGAGACCCACGAAGAGAGTGTCAGTCCTTCACGCTTGCGGGAAATGCAGGCTCCTCCGATGATGAGGACCTCATCGAGACCCAGAAGAGAGTGCCAGTCCATTCACGCTTGCGGGAAATGCAGGCCTCCGATGATGAGGATCTCATCGAGACCCAGAAGAGAGTGCCAGTCCCTTCACGCTTGCGGGAAAGTGCAAAGGCCTCCGATGATGAGGACCTCATCGAAGACCCAGAAGAGAGTGCCAGTCCCGTCACGCTTGCGGGGAAATGCAGGCCTCCGATGATGAGGACCTTATCGAGACCCAGAGAGAGTGCCAGTCCTTCACGCTTGCGGGGAAGGCAGACCTCCGATGATGAGGACCTTATCGAGACCCAGAAGAGAGTGCCAGTCCCTTCACGCTTGCGGGGAAATGCAGGCCCCGATGATGAGGACCTTATCGAGACCCAGAAGAGAGTCAGTCCCTTCACGCTTGCGGGAAATGCAGACTCCTCCGATGATGAGGACCTTATCGAACCCAGAAGAGAGTGTCAGTCCCTTCACGCTTGCGGGAAGAAAGACAAGGCCTCAGATGATGAGGACCTCATCGAGACCCAGAAGAGAGTGTCCAGTCCCTTCACGCTTGCGGGGAACTGCAGGGCTCCTCCGATGATGAGGACCTTATCGAGACCCAGAAAGAGGTGTCAGTCCCTTCACGCTTGCGGGGAAGGGCAGAGGCCATCCGATGATGAGGACCTCATCGAAACCCAGAAGAGATAGTGTCAGTCCCTTCACGCTTGCGGGAAATGCAGGACTCCTCCGATGATGAGGACCTTATCGAGACCCAGAAGAGAGTGTCCAGTCCCCTTCACGCTTGCGGGGAAATGACAGGGCCTCAGATGATGAGGACCTTATCGAGACCCCCAGAAGAGAGTGCCAGTCCCTTCACGCTTGCGGGGAAATTGCAGACTCCTCCGAATGATGAGGACCTCATCGAGACCCAGAAGAGAGTGTCAGTTCCCTTCACGCTTGCGGGAAGTGTAGACTCCTCCAATGATGAGGACCTTATCGAGACCCAGAAGAGAGTGCCAGTCCCTTCACACTTGCGGGGAAATGCAGACTCCTCCGATGATGAGGACCTCATCGAAACCCAGAAGAGAGTGTCAGTCCCTTCACGCTTGCGCGGAAATGCAGACTCCTCCGATGATGAGGACCTTATCGAGACCCAGAAGAGAGTGTCAGTCCCTTCACGCTTGCGGGGAAGGACAGAGGCCTCAGATGATGAGGACCTCATCGAGACCCAGAAGAGAGTGTCGGTCCCTTCACGCTTGCGGGGAAATGCAGGCCTCCGATGATGAGGACCTCATCGAACCCAGAAGAGAGTGTCGGTCCCTTCATGCTTGCGGGAAAGTGCAAAGGCCTCCGATGATGAGGACCTCATCGAAACCCAGAAGAGAGTATCAGTCCCTTCACGCTTGCGGGAAAGTGCAAAGGCCTCCGATGATGAGGACCTCATCGAAACCCAGAAGAGAGTGTCAGTCCCTTCACGCTTGCGGGGAAACACAAAGGCCTCTGATGAGGACGTCATTAAGACTCAGAAGAGGTCACCAGCCTCCTCGCACTCGCGACTAACTGGAGTCAGCCCTGGCGACGGAGAAGATGGCGTGATAACCCAGGAGGGGTTGCTGGCTCCAGTCCAGTGTGCAGGCGCCTCAAAGCCTGGCCACTCGGACAGCGAGGACTGCCTGTCGACTCCGGGCGTGATCTCGGTCAAGTCTGCCGCGAGCGCGGGCGAGGTGGGAGACGCTGAGGACATGGTGGCCACGCAGCGGATGGCGTCACCGCCAGCGGCGACGGGCGTCCACAATACCTCGGGCTCGGAGCTGTTCCTCTCGCCGAGCCGCCACGCCAGCAGGGAGAGCGAGACGCAGGAGACCCGGCTGCTGCCGCCGAACTCGCGGGACGTGCTCCAGGTGCTGCGCATGACCGCCTCGCCGCGGCCGTCGCCGCTCTCCGAGCGGCCCGAGTCGGAGCTGGACTCGAAGTTCGCGACGCAGCCGCCGGCGCACGCGTCGCCGGTCGGCCGCCGGCGGCTGCTGTTCCAGGACGAGGCTCCGGAGCGGGGTGTTGCGTCGCCTGACAGAGACCACGATATGGACAGCACGGCAAGCTCCATGGCGAAGGACGAGGCGCGGCCCTCTGAGGGCATGGCGGGGGCGGCGGCAGGCGAAGCCGAGGTCGCAGCGAAGGCCGGGGCCGCGGGGGTGGCTTCTGAGGGCGAAGAGCATGTCGGCCAGACCCGCGAAGTCGACACCGGCACGCGAGGCAGCGCATTTGGCGAGACTGCACGCGCTGAGACGCGGAGGGCACGGCACGGTCGTCGTAGTAACGTTCTCGACAATGAAGTTCACCAATGTGCAGAGCCGACTGTGTGTGCTGCCCCGGCCGCCGCGGGGGCGGCAGTTGCTGCAGGGACCGGTATCGCCACGCCACCCAGCACGCGCTGTCGCAGGAAGCTGGCTCTCGTGCCCGACCAGAACCCAGTCTCTCACCGCTCGCCTCAGGGCACGGACCGTTCTCCGATCATCACGGCGATTCGCAGCCGGCGAGGGAAGCCGGCGCCTCAACGTCAACCGCCGCCGGCCAGCACAGAGCATCTGGAACCGTCCGTTGTTTTAAAGCGGATGCATGAGGCAGGACGGCAACGGGAGTGCACTGCCGAACGTTCCCAAGAGATTGCGCGTACGGAGGGGCCACGACCTCTCGCGAGCGCCGCCGGAGCTCGTCCACGGGCCAGACGGACGTCTCTTTCGGCGGCAGCGGCCGCGGCCGGCAACCCCGAGAGGAACGCCGAAGCTCAAGCTCCAGCCCCAGCTCGGGGCCGCGGGAGGAAGCGGAAACCGGTGGCGCCCGGTCCTCAGGACGGCGCGGCAACCACTTCCGCACCCGCAACAGCGGCAAACGAAACGTCCAAGGGGACCCGGTTAGAGGCGGCGACGGAGGTCCAGCGCACGTCGAGCCGCCGTGCGCGCGCGCCCGTCAAGTTTTCGCCCAGCAAGCCGTCGGAAGGCAGTCAAAAGAGGCGTCGCAGCGGGGCGGCGAGCGAAGGCGGCGCCGACGGTGCGGAGGCCGCGCCCGGCCCGGCCTCCAAGCGGTGTCGGCCGGACGTCTCCCCCACCGCCAGTCGGCGTGGTAGACACAGTCACGGGCGATCCGTCCCGGTGAAGGTGGAGTTACCATCGGACTCGGACGCCAGCCCCGTCTTCATAGGATTCAAGCGTGACACGACCGCCAGCACGGCGGCGGCGCCACCGGAGGAACCGCCGCCCCCGTCCCCGTCACCGCCACCGAGTCGTCGGGCTCGACGGATCGCCGCGTTCGACGCGGCCCCGGCGGCGCCGGCCGAGTCGTTGCGACCGCGCGCGAGGAGCAGCCCCGCGGACGGCCGTGTCGTGCTTCCGGCCGTCGGGCCGTCGGCGGCGGCTGCGGTGGCGGCTGCGACCGCGACTCCGCCGCGAGCGAGGAAGGCCACGCGGGCCACGCGAGCGGAAGGACCCACGGCAGGACGGAGCACCGGTCGCGCCGGCCACGCCGGCCGAGGCTGGGGCGGGCTCCAGGACGACCCGGTCCCGCGGAGGCGGCGGCGCAGAGGCGAGCGGTGGTGAAGGCAGAGAGGGTCCCGGCCGAGCCCTCCCCCGCCCACGTCCCTAGGCATGACCGCGGCCGCGGGGCTGCGCCGCGCCCGCCGCAGGCGACGGAGGAGGTGGAAGAAGACGCTCCGCCATCGTCCGCAGCCACCTCCAACCGTGGCCGCGGCCGCGGGGCCGTCCGGCGCACGACGCGGGCAGCGGAGGAGGTGGTACAAGACGCTCCGCCATCGTCCGCAGCCACCTCCAACCATGGCCGCGGCCGCGGGGCCGTCCGGCGCCGGACGCAGACAGCGGAGGAGGTGGAAGAAGACGCTCCGCCATCGTCCGCAGCCACCTCCAACCGTGGCCGCGACCGCGGGGCCGTTCGGCGCCGGACGCGGACAGCGGAGGAGGTGGAAGAAGACGCTCCGCCATCGTCCGCAGCCACCTCCAACCGTGGCCGCGGCCTCGGGGCTTCGCCAGAACCGCCAGGACCAGCCGACGTCGAGCGGCCGATGACGGTGAGAAGCGGGTGGCGCGTAGGTATCTGTAAAGTTGAATGCTGTCGTTGTTTTTAGATAGTTGGAACGGTGCCGTCCGCGACTGTGGGCTGGTCTTGACGGCAAACATTCAGAGGTACTGTCTGACTGAGAACCGGAATGCAAACTGGCGCTGATTTTTGACGAAAGGGTCAGAAGATCCAGAGTGTGACCTGAGGCGCAATGGCTGATGCCTATCCTATCAGCCAACTTTCCACTGCCATTGCGCACTGCATGCATCGGGTTGCGTGACTTGGTTGTACGTGCGGCATCCTTCCACCATTCCCCACAAACGTATGGTTTTTTGTTGATATATCGAATCTTATTTTTCCATCAAACCTTTTACGTCTGGTTTTGTATTCGGCTTTCTCCAGCCTTGCAGTCAGACGCGCGAGAGACGTGCCTGGTCCAGCCATTGCGAGTTTGTCGACTAATTCGCCCGCGCGCTGAGCCTCGCTTAGTATCGTGACGCTTTTCTTCAGACACGGAATCCGATTCGAGGCATGAAGACAGCTCTGTCGTCACTGTCTCCTCCCAAGTGGTGAGTTGGAATCGACGTGTGCTTCATCACGTCATCTGTTTTGCTCTTCTTACGGCTGTCGCAAATACAGTGAGCCGCGCCGCCAGGGCGACAGAGGAGCTGATCAAAAGAGCGCGGAGGTTGTGCTTCGGCCCGCTGTGCGTGTGCCGCCTGATGTCTGTCGCCCCTGCCAGGACACTGCCGCGTCGTGCCGCGTGCCCCAGCGCCGCGTGGCGCCCCGTCCAGCGTGTGTAGAAGTGTGCGCTCGTGCCGGCAGTCGCTGCGGTCGGTGGGGGGATCTCGTCGCGGCGCCTCGGCGCGCGGCCGACCCCGCGTGCTGTTTACCGGCTTCTCCAGCCCGCAAAACGAGCGCGCAGTGACGGCGCTGGGTAAGCAGGCCGGCGGCTCCCGGCCGGCCGCCGCTGCGCCGGTCGGTCCGGCGTGTCTCATCATCTCATCTCATCTGACGGACGCGCGTTGGTATGGAGGCAGGGGGGAGGAGGCTGCTGGAACGGAGCGTGGACATGTTGTGGGACGTCTCTGCCAGCTTTCCTGCGCTGTTAGCTCGCGACTCCGTCAGCGATCGCTGGTGATTCGGTACCGTTGGCGGGCGCGGACTGCGCCTGACGAACTCGGCGTAGGCGGAGCCGCAGCTAGCTTCACTGCTAGTGGATCACGGCCACACCGCCGGCTACGTGTTTGTGTTGCTCCTGTCGCACGTGACTTGTTTGCAATGCCCTGCCGTGTTACACCTGCTTTCGCCCTGTGGGTGGGGGGTGAGGGCTTCATGTTTTGCATCTTGCAATAGCTAATGTATCTGAGAATGACGCTGCAGCTATTGCAGTTTCCCGATGCTGGAGTCGGAGCATGATCATCCCTTCAATGTGTCGAAAACACTGGTGTCCTGGTGACGTGTCGCTTCGGATACGTTCTTCCGCTCTGCCCGCACGGTATCGCGGACGGGTGGGATGATTGTTGTTCATTTTCTTGGCGACAGGTGGCGAGATGGTCAAGCGGCCTGCTGAGTGTACGGTTCTCGTCACGACGGAAGTCAAACGGACAATCAAATTTATGGCCTGCTTCGCACGAGGCATTCCTATCGTATCGCCCGCGTGGCTGACCAAGTCCAAGCAAGCAAAGTTCTTCCTGGGTAGGTGAATGCGTTTTTGCAATGTATTTTCCCATGCACACTTCCATTCCATCCACTTGTCCTGTGGCTCCTTGAAACGCATCTGGTCGGGCTGCTCTTCTGCCTCTCGGTTGGCAAACATTGCACATGACATCCTGCAAAGTGGACTTTGTGTGCACCGTTCTCATGTGGACTCCTGGGCACGCCTCGTCAAAACGACGTCTCCTCCCAGGCCAACCGCACTGTCCTCAAACCGACGTCTCCTCCCAGGCCAACCGCACTGTCCTCGAATACATCAGATTAGTGTGTTCGTACCTTCACAGTCGCCAGGCTAACCTGAACCTAGTCTAGCGTACCAATAACCGCGCCGTTGCATTTCTTTTCACCGTTTTACATAGCAGAAAGCAGAGTTGTCGATAGCTAGGCGGCCAGGTGAGGCCTTGCTGATCTCCGCTGACCGCCGAAGGCTCGCTTCGGCCGCCAGATCCGTGGGAGTTCCTCGTGCGCGACGGGCCGGCCGAGAAGAAGTTTGGCTTCCATCTTGACCTGAACCTGCGCAAGGCAAGCCGCAGCGCCCATCCGCTGCTGCGCGGCTGGTCGTTCTACGTGACGCCGCACGTGGTGCCGCCGCCGGACCAGCTGCGAGGTGAGCGTTGACACGGACACGGGCACGGACACGGGCACGGGCACGGACGCGGGCACGGGCACGGGCACGGGCACGGGCACGGGCACGGACACGGACACGGACACGGACACGGACACGGACCGGGCACGGGCACGGACAGGCGGCCAGCGATTTGTCTGGGGAGGGGGGGGGTGGGGTGAGAGGGATTAGTTTGCTTGGTTCGCGCGGTCCATCGCTTAAACGAAAACACATATTACAGTGGCGGGCGAGCGGCCCCGGCGCCAGCGCCCGGGAGTGGCCCACATTACAGGTCGCTGTCTTGACAGATGTGGATCACGCTGACCAACGCCAATAGGTCTGATGTGCGTATCACTGCTGATCTCGGCAGCGGTGAAGTGCTCTTTGTCCCTGATCCCTGCCTTCAGAGATAAGGTGTCCGTGACACTGAGCCTCCAGTGCCCAGAGATGCGGAGCGGTCAACCCCTCCCCCCCCCCCCTGCAGAGATGTGAAATAATGACATAAGTTGTTAGGTGCATTTCCGACGAACATTATGCATGTAGATAAGACGGTGGTAATATCGTTGTATCGTTATTCCTCGGAGAAAAACCGGAAGAATGAAGAAATAGTGCGTTGATGTTTCGGCAACATGCATTTATCGAAAATATAAAGGCATGTTGCTTCGTTTTGGTGAACGCATATTGCCGAAATACGAACGAATCTATTTCTCCATTCTCCAAGTTTTTCTACGAGGAATAAGGTTGTTACTTCTGTCTTAAGTAGATATAAAATATTCCATGTCATTCATTTTAATCGGTTAAGGCGTCTGCGTTAACCGCTGCGCGTCTGGGAATCCAGATGTATGGGGTTCGATTCCCCGTGGCGCCCGCCCTTTCTGCCAGGGTGAGAGGCAGGTGACACCATATAGCCTTAGCAGCTGGGTGCGTCGTAAAAGCCCCAAATGACACCCGCCCGCTGTGTACCACCGAGATCGTGCAGCACTCCGTGACGGGGCTCCACATCGGCAGAGATCGTCGAGTGCGCCGGCGGCGTGTTCCTGGCTGGACCGCCGCGCAGTGCGGCCGACCGGCTGCTGGTGGTCTCGTGCGTGGCCGACACGGCCAGCTGGACAGCGGCGCGCCGGCTCCACCTACCGGTCGTGTCGGCCGAACTGCTGCCTCAGCGGCATCCTCCAGCAGCGGGTGGACGTCGACGCGCACCGCCTGTTGGCCTGAGCCGAGCGCGCCCCACGGCGACGGTCGAGGGGTCCCGGCCATCGGTGGCGCCAAGTGCCATTGTACCTGGTTGAGCTGGCGCGAGTCAGGAGGTACAGGGGCCACGGGGGTGGTTACCAGCCGTTCTGTAGGGCCACGCGTGAGTGGTTCGTCGCGGTTTGGAGGAATAGTGTGTGCCAAGTCGAGCCCCCCCGTCGCTCGTGATATTGATGAGAACGTGGGCTGGTGAGGTGGTGGTGCCATGCACAGTGCAGAGCGACTGCGTCGGGCTGCTCGAACATACTAACGCGGATTGGAATTATGACAAGCTTCAGATCTGCATGTGCATTAGGCAGGAGGACTTTTCGATACGCTTGGCTTCCAGTGAAAGTATCCTCGTGAACGTGCGACAAAATGAAGTGTACCTGATGATGGGATGTGGAAGGTTGGATGGGATAATGTGGGATTATTTTAGTGATATGCGAAGTGTTGCATGAGTATGTGTGTCTTGTCCTTGCGAGGAAAATAAACGGAATAATTTTCATGCTCACATAGTCTGCAGTTGGGATACATCTTCGGGCCCTGTCAAGAAAGGGCACGCTTTTTGGCAGCGTGCATGCACACAGATGTACGTCCCACAGGAAAACGCGTACCAGAATTGATTAATGTATTAGTTCCTAACACGATGTCCACGGCCACGTCTTTCCATAACCTGCTCACTGGCCCTGCCTGCGCAACAGGTGGTGTGCCGGAGCCGCACGCGTGGCCATCTCACGAGCCAACTGCGGCGCAAGCCGGACCTGGAAGCTCACGTTATGGGTTAAAACATCCGCTTGCATCGTACCGAACCGGCGTGATGTTCGAAAGGCACAACGAGCTGTA